>NC_041007.1:34141466-34489370 GCF_004193775.1 Glycine soja | reverse complement strand
ATATATATATATATATATATATATAATAAAAAAACAAAAATAAAAAAAAATCAAAAAAAAGGAAAAAGAGAGCAAATAAGAAAAGAAGAGAGCAAGTAAGGGAAAAAGAGAGCAAGTAAGAAAAAAGAGAGGAAAAAGGAAAAGAAAAATAAGTTGTTTAGCTGAAAAACCGACATGCTTTTGAAAAGAGATGACTTCCAACTTTTCTTTGAAAAAAACCACTGATCATAACTAGTTTTTGAAAAAAAATGTGTGTACACCTGAAGGGTGAATGCTGTGAAAATTTTCCCGGACGCCCGAAATGGACTCGAATGAATGCACAAATTGATAAAAGAACATATTTTGGAAACTTTGGGTTGACTAAAATAGAGGAAATGAATCCTGAGCCCTAGCATCACATGACCATAAAAATTTGACACTTGAGTGTCCACATAGGTGCATGCATGACAAGTTTTGCATAAAATTTCCAAATCATCATTTTTGCATTTGTGTCATGGAAATAATGTGGGGCATCCCTTTTATCCTTGAGCCAAACCAAACCCTGACATGTATCATGTCTAGCCATTCTACAAGTCTTGAGCCAAAATCCTGACTCACCAGAAACCTTGACCCAGGGTGAGAATGTCAATCCTTACCCTCGGAAGCAAAAAAAGAAAAGAAGGAAAATTCCCAATCAAAGAGTGGGAGAAAGCAAAAAAAGGAGAGGAAATTCCCAATCAAAGAATGGGAGAAAGTAAAAAAAAAAAAAGGAAGAAGAAGAAGGAAAGAAAGCTCCTGATCAAGGATCGAAAGAAAATAGAAGAAATGTGCAGAAAGGTCTTTGGACCGAACAATATCTGAACAATACAGAATTGTCACCAAATGAACGAAAAGAAGGAAAGGAAACCATGACCTAAAGTGGTCTTCTCCCTTTAATTGCCAACCAAAATCTTGTGTGCTAGCGACTTTTTCGCCCCGCACTAAACCAAAACAGAAAAGGAAAAAGGCCAAAATAATCAAAAGCCGAAAAACCCACCAAAAGAACCCATTCCCAAGGGAAGTCCTATTGATCCATGATCACGCATGTAATTTTTGATTTGATAGGAAATAATTTGCAAAGTCAAGTCATGACATATCTATGGTTCGGAATTAGGATGAAACACTTACCTGTGCGAGATTGATACACTTTGAGTGATTTTCTTCTATTTTTGTCGAACCCAGTGTTTCTTCTAAATGGTCATTTAGAAACGAAATGCTAAACATCCAAAATTTCATTGTGGTTATGAGAAAATTTCATCAGCAGATTCTCCTTCCCCGATAGACACATTGTTTTTTGTCCGAAAAGCATATGTTGATCTAATTAGTTGGAAGTTTTATCTCTTTACTAAAGCACGTTCGCATTTTTAGTGAAGAAAACACCGAGACTATTTCTAGTCTCACAAGTTATCCAGAACTACGTAGGTATGAGTTCCTCATTGGAGGATACGTAGGAGCAAAAGCCTCGCTTTTGTCGACCACACCGCTTTTTGTTACCATGACCCAAGAGCTGGTAGCCCACGGAGACACCTTACGGTTATCCGCACCTCGTCATTCAGTGACCCCAAGTGTGATTGATGAGCAGAGGCCAATGTGGTCATCTGCGCCCTTTCCGGAGATGTCAGCATCTTCCGGTGAAGACTTTTTCAAGTCTCACAAGTTATCTAGAACTACGTAGGTTTGAGTTCCTCATTAGAGGATACGTAGGAGCAAGAGCCTTGTTTTTGTCGGCCGCCCCACAATCTCTATCATACTGACCCTGAGGTCATGTGACATGCGGAGACAAATTATGGTCATTCCGCACACCTTTTGCCATTCAGCACAGTCGTGTCCGATGGCACGCAGAGACAAATTATGGTCATTCTGCACCCTTTTGTCATCCAGAGGCGGCGGGCCCGATGACATGCGGAGACAAATTATGGTCATTCCGCACACCTTTTGCCATTCAGACACAGTCGTGTCCGATGGCACGCAGAGACAAATTATGGTCATTCTGCACCCTTTTGTCATCCAGAGGCGGCGGGCCCGATGACATGCGGAGACAAATTATGGTCATTCCGCACACCTTTTGTCATTCAGACACAGTCGTGTCCGATGGCACGCAGAGACAAATTATGGTCATTCTGCACCCTTTTGTCATCCAGAGGCAGCGGGCCCAATGACATGCGGAGACAAATTATTGTCATTCTGCACACCTTTTGCCATTCAGACACAGTCGTGTCTGATGGCACACAGAGACAAATTATGGTCATTCTGCACCCTTCGTCAATCGCGGCCGACAAGCCCGTTGACACGCGGAGATTTACATCATCTTCCGCACTTACAAGATCTGTCATACTGACTTTTGAGTCACGCTGACGGGCGGAAATACCCGAGTGGTTATCCGTATAAACATTCTTTTGCTATCTGTAAGACAGAACGCTTGATAGCATGCAGAGACTGACATCGTCTTCTGCACCTTTTGTTCCCCCGGGAACAACAAGTCATTTGCATGCGGAAATTTTATGGTCACCCGCGACTCTCGTCAACCGAGAGGAACGAAATTAGTGTCTTATCTTTACTTTCCTTTTATCTCCAATAAAAGACAAGTAAAGAGGGGCAACTGTCATACCCTAATTTCGTCCGGGGACCTTTGCTTGATGACATGCAACTTTTGTTTGGTCCTTGTGAGGTGCTTGGCGCCCATCATTAGGCAATTTTTGAAATTCCGGGACATGCTGGAAAGCAAAAGAAAATATTGATGCACAATCCGTAAGGTTCCGTGACACACCGGAAATCAAATGGAAGCATCGTTGCACAATTAGTGAGGTTCTGTAACATTCCGTGAGTCAAAAAGGGGATGATTATGTGATCCACAAGGTTCCGTAACATTACGGAAAGAAAACAAGTATCGTTACGAAATTCGTAAGTTTCTGTAACTTTACGAAAAAAGAATCACCAAAAAAAGGCAGGGGGTGTACTTAGTAAAAATGGGGGTGCAAATAGCAACCAGGCCCACTTGGGCCCTCCAGAAGATTCCTCCAAAAGGTTGTTGCTTCTGGAGGAAGCAACCCTGCTCGTCTGGGCGAGCTGGGTGGCAAGCTTCTCCCCCAATTTTCTATAAATAGGGGGAGAAGTGAAGTGAAAAAGGGTTCAGCCCCTAAGGCACTTCTCTCTCTTTCGAATTTGCTTGGAAAAATTGTTTCCGTGAAGAAAATCCAAGCCGAGGCGCTTCCGAAACGTTTCCGTAACGTTTCCGTGAGGAATTTCGCGAAGGTTTCGACCGTTCTTCGACGTTCTTCATTCGTTCTTCATCGTTCTTCGATCTTCAACGGGTAAGTACCTCGAACCAAGCTTTTTGATTCATTCTATGTACCCGTGGTGGTCCACATTGTGTTTCGTGTATTTTTTTCTCGTTTCATTTACTTTTTATACCCCCCTTTTGACGTGCTTAAGCCATTTTATTTAAGTCATTTCTCGCTTAAACTAAAAATAAAATAAATTTCCACCGATCGTTTGAATTGTATTATCCGTTAACTTCGGTTAAAATGAATTCTGACCGATCGGTCGTGCCGTAACCACGTTGGAAATCAAAAAAAGAGGTAAAATAATAATATAATAATAAAAAAAACGTCTTTTAGTAAAATAAAGCGGAAAATCAATCGGACGTTTTCTCTTTGGGATTTCTCATTCTTAATTGAATTGACTAGTAACTAAAGTGAAACTAAGGCTAAAATCAACTCGCCTAGTCAAGCTCGTCCATAAAAATAGGTTTTTGAAGTTTATCATTTCAATTTCTTACTAAGTAAAATGGATCATTTTCAAGGTCCAACGCCTTAAAATGATCACCTTTCAAGTAAAAAAGAACTACGTAGGTCTGATTTCCTCATCGCAATTGAGGAATACGTAGGAGCAAAGGGAAACACCCTTGTCGACCACAAAAAGAGAAAAATATAAAAAAGGTATAAAGGATATAAAGACATAAAAAGGGAACATAAAAATCAAGGTCATGTTTGCACATTCGATTAAAGGCTGCCGTCCCTTGGGACGGACGTGTGGGGTGCTAATACCTTCCCCGTGCGTAAATACAACTCCCGAACCTTTCACTTAAAAGTTCGTAGATCGCGTCTTTTCCGGTTTTTCCGACGTTTTCCTCAAATAAACGTTGGTGGCGACTCCGCGCGTATTCCTTTCGTGGAACACGCATCCCGCGAGTCACGCGTCGCCCTCCCGCTGAAGGGTAGGTTGCGACACTCCAGAAGCAACAGCCTTCTGGAGGAAGGATCTGGAAGGCCCAAGTGGGCCAGATTGCTATTCGTACCCCCCTTTTTACTAAATGCACCCCCTTCTACTTTTTTGGTAATTATTTTTCCGTAACGTTACGAAACTTCACGAATTTCGTAACGATACTTATTTTCCTTCCGCAAGGTTACGAATCCTTACAGATTATGTATTTACTCTTTTTTAGCTTTCGAAGAAGTTACGGAAACTCACGGATTACGCAAAAACACCTCTTTTCGATTTCCGCCACATTATGGAATTTCACGGATTGCGTAAGCCTGCTTCCTTTTGATTTCTAACACGTCTCGGGACTTCATTTTTTGTGCAACAAAGGATGCCAAGTATCTCAAAGCGGCTAACCAAAGGTTGCATGTCATCAAATAATAATCCCCGGACGAAATTAGGGTATGACAAGAACCTATATGTTCCTTGTGCAATTCTCCTCTCAAAAGCCATTTTTGTTCATAAAATAAAACAAAAGCATTCCCTAAAAGACCTTTTATGTAAAATAAGTTGCAGTTTGAAGACCAACACGGGCCATGTTGGGCTAGCAAGACCTTCTACGAGGATTTGGTTGTTGATTCAACATGCTTGTGTTCAGTAAAAAAAAATGCTCAGAATTCCCATTTTCTTATCTCTTTCGGTGTTCCTGCCTCTATATAAGCTTCCTTGCTCAACTGTTCACACTTAACACATACCCATGAGTTCTACAAACAAAATAAAGTAAAAACAAGACAAAATGGGACAAAAATTAGGTCCAAATACAATCAAATAGCAGTTTATCAAGTGTGTTTAAACATTTTAAGGAAATTTTTGCTACTAATTTAATATGCCAATGTTAATGATTTGGCAAGCGTACCAAATGTCCAAGTAGTAAAGACTCAGAAGTCCGAGTGTCAATTTTTACAGGGACTTTGTTTTGTACTTGTGTTAGATAATTTCCAATTTATAAAAATAGAAGATGAAATGAGGTATAAAAGATGAACTTAAAAGAACAGGATAATAAATACTAATAGAGAACAAAAGGAAATAATGGAGAAATAAATGAGATGAGGATGTTAGGACCTAACATGCCTTATTTGCCTAAGGTGTATTAATTGAGATTTTTCCTTATCAATTAGGTGAATTTTTCCTACCCACATCTATTAGAATACTTGCCCCTGACAAGACTATTTTACCTATCTATCTCCCAAATGTCTTTGCAAAGATTCAATAGATAAAATGCATTAAGTTCTAATTCTAGATGTTTGTTATGATGCATAGGTATAATGGAATCACTCTATGTCTAGCAATGATTTTATTAAGATACCTCTTCCTTTTAGTTCTATTAGAAATTACCCTTTGTCGAGTAACTAATTCCTAAAACTGATGCTTGCAAGACCTTCCTTGTATTTCTATTAAGGATTACCCTCTATCGAGCACCTAACCCCCAAAGATGATGCAAGGATGAATGATGCATGGAATTAAAAGTAAGAAAGGATAATAGGAAAGAAAACACTTGTTTGCAATGATAAATATGAAGTGTACAATACATCTTTTGGCTTTTTAGACCTGCTAGGCCCTAACTAAGGGTTTAGCCTCTCATAGCCATAAAGGGCCTTACACTTGAAAACGGGTTTAGAAACTAATGGAAGAGAAGGGATGGAAAAAGGGAACAGAAGATGATGAAAGAGAAGAAAGAATTGCCTTAGGGAGTGTTCTTAGGCTTTAGGTATGTATTAGAGTGCTCTAATCCTAAAACTACCCAAATACAGGGACCTATGACCAAGAGTAGGACCAAACAGTCAGTGGATACCCTCCAACAAATGGTAACAGACATACTTAACACGGCTCAAGTGGAGAAGGATGAAGGTCCAAAGGCAGAGGCACTACTAAGAATATTAATTGTTGTTGAAGGCCCAAACTAATTTGAAGGCCCATGCAAAATATGTTCTATTTTTTATTTATAATTTTTTCGTTGTAATTTTGGCCCAAACTTATTTGAAGGCCCTTGTCTATTTATATTTTTTTCATTCAGATACACTATATGTATGGGTTTCATTTTCAATAGAAGTACTTTTGGCATTTTATAAAATTTGGAGAGAGCTTCTCTCTGGGTTTCTTGTTGAACCAATCTCAGACTTATCAAGGCAATTCTTGTGGTGTCTATCCTGACTTATCTTCCCTCTCTGGAAGTAGCATCATCCAAACTCTATGACCTGTATCAAGCGATCCACTCCTAGTAAGGATCATATCATCTGCTATCAAAGCTTTAGCTCTTGATACAGGTTCTATCCTATCCAATTTTTTTCTTTGTAATTTGTCTCAGGTTCGTGTTTTGTCCTTGTTCTGTTATTTGTGTTCTTGTTTTTGTCTTGTTGAGATCTTGTTTTTGTTCTTGTTCTTGTTTGTGTTCTTGATTTCGTTCTTGTTCTTGTCCTTGTTACGTTCTTGTTCTTGTTCTTGTTTCTTTCAGATTCTGTGTCAAAAAAAAATGTTTGAATTCTGTTTGGGGACAATTTGGCTTTCTAGAAGAATTTAGGGGTTTAGGGTTTAGTAGGCTCTTGAATCTATTTTCCTATTTGCCTATTGAACAAATTGCCTAAATTATCCTAGACAAATTTGAAAAGAAAGCATTATAAAAAAAAAAGTTGCAGAAAGTTTGAAAAAAAAAGAAAGAAAGTGGGTGTTTGATCTTTGAATGCAGATTTGAGGCAGCTAGAGGCATTTTTTGGCAAAATTTGCAGACCAAATCCCCTTTGGAAATCATTAAGGAATTCTCCTCTAAATTTTGGGCGTTTTGACATATAGTGGGCCTCAAACGGACAACCGTAACAAAAGTTATGACTATTTGAAGTTTACATGTCATCTTCGTTAATTTTGTTCTCTTCTTCTCTGTGAATTGAGTAGCTTCTTTGTTTCTTCTATTTGTTATCAAATCTATGTTGGATCAAGTCGCCTCGGAATAATTAAGAAGCGGGGGTTGAATTAATTATTAATGTGTCTTGACTAATTAAAAATTTGTCCTTCTTAATGTTACTAGATTCGACTAGGCTTTTACTACTAAGTTAAGAAAGTAAAGAACAGAAACAATAACTTAACCAAAAGTAAAAGCGGAAATTAAAAGTACACAGTGGAAATTAAAGAGTGTAGGAAAGAAGAAGACAAACACAAGATTTATACTGGTTCGGCCACAACCCATGCCTACATCTAGTCCCCAAGCAACCAACGGTTCTTGAGATTTCTTTTAATCTTGTAAAATCCTTTACAAGCCAAAGATCCACAAGGGATGTACCCTCCCTTGTTCTCTTTGAACAACCAAGTGGATGTATCCTCCACTTGAACTGATCCACAAGAGATGTACCATTTCTTGTTCTCAGTATAACAACCCAAGTAGATTACCCTCTACTTGTGCCACAAAGGATGTACCCTCCAATGTGTTAGGACAAAGAATTCTTAGGCGGTTAGTCCCTTGAATTCTCTGTGAGGGGGATACAAAAGATATCTCAGGCGGTTAGTCCTTTTAAATCTTTAGTAAGAAACAGAAGATATCTCAGGCGATTAGTCCTTTGAAATCTTTTGTCAAAAGGGAGAAGGGAAGAAACAAAAGAATTCTCAGGAGGTTAGTCCTTTGAATCTTTTGACAAGAGAAAGAAGTGAATGAAGAAGAAGAATAGAACAAGTTTTTAGGTCAATGAACTTTTCTTGAAAGAGAAAGTATTGAACAAAAACTTTTAGAAAGATGAAGGAAATCAGTTATGCATGAAAGGAATCAGTTTTTGAAATTCGTGTCATGGTCACATATTTATAATCATTTGATTACTCAAATTAAAGTTTGTGACTCTTGGCAATTTCTTTAAAACTAGTCATTTTAAGAGTTGTGACTTTTGTGAAAACTAGTCACTTAAAAAAGTTGTGACTTTTGAAAAAATCTTCAGAAACAAGTCACCTTAAGAATTGTGACTTTTGGTAATTTATTTTTCAAAACAAGTCACTGGTAATCAATTACCATCATAGTGTAATCCGTTACACATCAACAGATGTGACTCTTCATGTTTAAATTTGAAAATCAAAACGTTTAGAAACACTGATAATCGATTACAAGTATTGTGTAATCTATTACACAAGTTTGAAATGATTTGAAAATGTTTTATCAAAAGTTGTGACTCTTGAAATTTGAAATCTAATGTTTTAAAACATTGGTAATCGATTACATGATTATGGTAATCGATTACAACATTGTAAATCAGTTTGAAAACAATGTTGGCTACTGGTAATCGATTACTGCCTTTTGGTAATCGATTACCAGAGAGTAAAACTCTTTGGTAAAATTTTTCTTTTGAAAAAATTCTTTTGAACAAAATTGTGCTATTCAATAGTTTTTGAAAAACTCTTTTAATACTTATCTTGATTGAGTCTTCTCTTGATTCTTGAATCTTGAATCTTGAATCTTGATCTTGATTATTCTTAAATCTTGAATCTTGATTTTGATTCTTGAAACTTGCTTGACTCTTGATTCTTTGGAACTTGCTTGACTCTTGATTCTTTGGAATCATCAAAATAATCTTGGAAGACATTGCTTCCATAATCTATTATCAAATCTGTTATCAAATATGTTATCAAATCAAATATGTTATCCAATCTGTTATCGAATCTGTTATCCAAAATCTGTTATCCAAATTTGTTACTGAGTCTGTGATAATTAAACTGTCATTCCTGTTATATTACCTTGTGCGTCTAATTTGATTCATCCAGGAACTTAAGATGGAGTGAGTGGTAAAAGGAAAGAGTGAAAAAAAATCACACAAAAGCCTATATTAAGAGCATCAAACACGAGAGTACTACTATCAAAGAGAGAAACACGTGAGTAGAGTGTGGTGAGGTCCTGAAACCTTTGTTAAAAATTACTGTAGATTTTTTTCTCTGTTAATTATGGCAGGAGCTAGTGATGGTGGTGGTGATTATCATCAACTAGATGGATCTCAACATTTTTTATTGGACGTAATGACAACACAGATGCAACAATTGATGAACCGTAACAATGAAGAGCTCTATGGACGAATTGAAGGTCTGGAGAACCAACTGAATCAAAATACTGGAAGACATTATGGTGGGAACAGAGTGGGAAATGTTTGACTCAGTCAAAACAGAGTGGAGGGGCAGAACATAATTGAGGGAGTAAAACTCAATGTACCACTTTTCAAAGGCAGGAGTGACCCAGACGCCTACCTTGATTGGGAGATGAAGATTGAGCATGTATTCTCCTGCAATGATTATACTGAAGAACGGAAGGTGAATTTAGTGGCAGCTGAATTCTCAGACTATGCCCTTGTTTGGTGGAATAAAAATCAAAGAGAGATGATGAGAGAGGAAAGGTGGGAGATTGATACATGGACTGAGATGAGAAGGGTTATGCGAAAGAGGTATGTTCCAACTAGCAACAACAGAACCGTGTGACAGAAACTCCAGAGGCTATTCCAGGGAAGTTTGACTGTGGAGGAATACTACAAAGAGATGGAGATGGAACTAGTGAGAGCCAAAATTGAAGAGGAAATTGAGGACACAATGGCTCATTTTCTGAATGGTCTATGTTGCAACATACCCTTCGACGAGAGGGTGAGGCAAAAAGCAAAAGGCACTGTTAGTTGTTATTCATGAGTTAGTTTTACATTGAAAATTTGCAAGGAAATAGCAATGTGCCTCCAATTTATGGTTCTTTTTGTGGAAATTGTATATATTTTCTTTCTTGTGTGATTTTATAGAGTAGAAACTCCATTTTTTGTGACCTAATGTTGAATCCAACTCAGTTTGTAAGCCAAAGAAAAGAAGGTGCAAAAAGCTGCTGATGACTTGCTTAGCGAGGCAGATTGGCTAAGCGAGCCTCATCCACTTAGCGAGGCGTCCAGCTCGCTTAGTTGATGGGAAACCCTAGAAGAGGATAAGTCAGAGAGCTGCACACTGAGCGTGCAGCCAGCCAACCTAGCGAGAATGTTGTCTCTTCTCGCACTCAGCGCGACCACTCTCACTTAGCGGAATTCCACTTACTCTCGCTCAGCGAGCATGTTCATGTGCTGAGAAGTCCAAGAGCCTTTAAAACACTGAGATTCGTGAGAACCAAAAGGGGGAACCGGTCAAGAACCACAACCAGAGCCTAGCCAACGTGAAAAACAGAGAGAATTAGGGCTGAGAGGCTGGAGAAGACATTCTCCATCATCTTCTTCCAATTTCTTTCACCAAAAATATTTTCTTTCTTTATATTTTGAAGCTTTATTTGTAATGGAAGGCTAGAGCCTCTTTGTTGGGGAGTAACTACTGAAACTCTTGATGTAAAGCTCTTACTATTTATTTAATGTTATTTTTTGGTGTTCTTTGCTTCTATCTATGATTATTTTACATGCTTGTGGCTTAATCATCCATTTGTATGTGTAGTTAGGCTTTTTAGTATTGGAAAATGCTTTAAAACCTTAGAACTTGATAGAGCAAGCTAGAAATCTGTATGTCTAGGAATGGAGTGCAGTGATTTAGTATATTTTACATTGTATGCATAGTGCAACTCTTTTAGAATGAGTTTGTTGAGGAATCAAGAACAAAAGCTAAGAGAGTTAGGATCATTCATGTGAGAAATCATGGTCTGAGTATTTTCTCGGTGTAAGAACACTAGGATAACATTAAATAGAGAAAAACCCTTTTATACGGTAAGAGAAATTTCAGTAGGAAACTCCCTATCGCTTTTATCTTGATATTTGTCACATTTTACAGCTTTGAGTATTTTACTTTTGTCTGAATAGTTAAAAGTGCAGAAAACCTATTCACAACTTAAACTTTACTTTATTTCCAAGCTTTAAAAGTGTTTACATACTGAATATACATAGTCTAGGTGAAACAAATTCCCTATGAATATGATACTCGGTCTTATCGTTTTATACTATTTTTGCAAATCGGTACACTTGTTGACCACATTCGAACAGGCGCGTCTTCCAAAAAGGAGAACACGCGGGAGTCGCCACCAACATTTATTCGAGGAAAATGTTAGAAAAACCAAAAAAAGAGGTTTGCAAATTTTGAAGATAAGAGTTTGGGAGTTGTTTACGCATGAGGAAGATATTAGCACTCCACGCGCCCGTTACAAGGGACGGCAGCCAATAATCAAGTGTGCAACATGACTTCAAAAGTTATTTACTTTTCCCCTTTTTATATCTTTTTGTTTATTGGGGTCGACAAGGGGATGCCCTTGCTTCCATGTATCCTCAAGTGCGATGAAGAATTCAGACCTACATAGTTATTTAAAGTGAGAAAGTTTGTATGTCAAATTGGTTTTTATGCTTTTGAAAGATTCTTTTTAAATAACAAGAACAAAAAGGGTCATTAAGGCGTTGGACCTTGAACAATCTCAAGTGACTTTGACGGAGAGAAATTTAGTTATGCGTTGATTTTATCTTGGTTTTATTTATTAACTTTCAACCTCTTTAAAATACAACTTTATGGTGCTAATGATCGGTCAAAAACAACACAAGATTTACCGATGATAGATGGAGGAAATGAATATGCACAAAACAAAAAATGAGGACCTCTAAGGGTGCATAGATCACATTCAAATCTAAAAAAAAAACAAAACTAACCGACGGTCGCACGAAGAACACCAAACAAGGAATGACGTAGCGATTGATCACTTTCGCAGTTCGGCAGCGCCTCGACTTCATTTCCTCTTCTTTCTTCTTCTTCTCTCTTATTTCTCTCAATTTCCTTCACTACTCAATGCTGGAACCCCTTCTCAGCCCCCCTAGCACACCTATTTATAGGAAAAAGGGTCACTTTGGGGACTTGCAGCTCGCCCAGGCGAGCTAAGGCTTACTCCTAAAGTCATGAGCTTGCCCAAGCGAGCCAGATGCTGGCCTGGGTGAGCTGGGGCCTAGAAAATGCAAGGAAAAGACCCTTTTGCCCTCCTTTCTTGGTATCTTTTGTTTTCCGGATCGACACACTAAGTGGTTCATCGCTTTTCACTATAACTAGCATCCAATGTCCTAAATCGACTAGCAAGAATCAGAAGATCAACGAACAATGGTCCCCGAACGAAATTAGGGTCTGACAGTCTAAATCCTGACATTAGAGATGTTGTTGAATTACAAGAGTATGTGGAATTGGATGACTTACTACATAAAGCAGTACGGGTTGAACAACAGCTCAAGAGGAAAAGTGCAGCAAAAAGGAACTCATCCAACAATTTCAACTAGAACTGGACCAACAGATCCGAGAAGGATGGAGACAACTCGTCCAATCCACATGGAAAGTCAGCAGTGTTCAGTGCTGGAACCAAGCATAATTCTGCCTCATCATCCAACATCAATACCAGAAACATAAATGCTTCAATTGCTTAGGCAGAGGACATATTGCTTCTAACTGTCCAACTAGGAGGACTATGATCATGAAGGTAGATGGAGAAATCACCAGTGAATATGAAATCAGTGAAGAAGAAGAGGTGGAAGAAGAGCTCGAGGAGGAAGCTATGCAACATGATAGCGAATGGTGAGAAGACTCTTGGGAAGTCAGATGCAGCCATTGGATGATACCCAAAGAGAAAATATTTTCCACACCAAATGTACAATTAATGGTAAGCTTTGCTCTTTAATTGTTGATGGAGGAAGCTATACCAATGTTGCAAGTTCAAGGTTAGTGTCCAAACTGAGTTTGGATACTAAGCCCCATCCTAGGCCATACAGACTTCAGTGGCTTAATGAAGATGAAGAGGTAAAAGTGACTCAGCAAGTTGAGGTGTGTTTCACCATTGGAAGATACAATGATAGGGTGATGTTTGATGTGGTTCCAATGGAGGCAACTCATATACTGTTGGGAAGACCATGGAAATATGACACCAAAGCGGTGCATGATGGATTCACCAACAAGATTTCTTTCCAGCACCATGACCAGAAAATTATTCTTAAACCTTTATCCCATAGAAAAGTGTGTGATGACCAAATCAGAATAAGAGAAAAGAGAGAACAAGAGAAAGAAAAGAGTGAGGCACCAAAGAGGAATAGGAAAAAGAAGTGTGATACACATGAGAGAAAATTTAATTGTTTAGTAAAGGCGAGTGAAATAAGGAAAGTGTTACTTGCTCGTGAACCACTCTATCTAATGTATTGCAAAGACAATAAAATTTCTACTGATAATTCTAATGAGTTAACTATTTTTGTTTCTCCCAGTGTTGAACTCTTATTGTAGGAATTTAAGGATGTCTTTCCCAAGGAGATTCCTCATGGACTGGCACCCTCAAGAGGCACAGAACATCAAATTGACCTCCTTCTAGGTGCTTCATTGCCTAATAGACCATCTTACAAAAGCAATCCCCAAGAGACTGGGGAGATTAAGAAGCAAGTGCAAAACCTTATGCAGAAGGGGTGGGTGCAAGAAAGCTTGAGTTTGTGTGTCGTCCCAGTTATTCTAGTGGCAAAGAAGGACAGAACTTGGAGGATGTGCACAGACTGCAGGGCCATCAACAACATCACAGTAAAGTATAGACATCTCATTCCTAGGCTTAACGATATGTTGGATGTATTGCATGGAGCTTGTGTTTTCTCTAAAATTGATTTGAAAAATGGGTACCATCAAATTAGGATTAGAGAAGGGGATGAATGGAAGACAACTTTCAAAACTAAGTATAGGTTATATGAATTCCTGGTTATGCCCTTTGGGCTGACCAATGCTCCTAGCACTTTCATGAGATTAATGAACCATGTGTTAAGGGAATTTCTTGGAAAATTTGTTGTGGTTTATTTTGGCAATATCTTGATTTACAACAAATTCCATGATGAACATCTTATGCATCTGAGACAAGTATTAGAGGCCCTTAGGCGTGAGAGTTTGTATGCCAACATGGATAAATGTGTGTTACGTATGGACCATGTAGTTTTCCTTGGTTTTGTTGTTAGTTCACAGGGAGTACAAGTTGATCAAGAAAAGGTGAAAGCCATTCAAGAATGGCCAACCCCCAGAACTGTTGGTGAGGTAAGAAGCTTTCGTGGTTTGGCAAGTTTCTATAGGAGATTTTTTAGGGATTTTAGTACCATGGCAGCACCTCTTACTGAGATTTCCAAGAAAAATGTAGCATTTAAATGGGGGGGACAAGATAATGCATTCACTGCACTTAAGGAAAAACTGATGCATGCACCAATTCTTGCATTACCTAATTTTGACAAATCCTTTGAAATTAAGTGTGATGCATTTGGGGTTGGGATATGGGTTTTTTGAATGCAAAAGAGACATCCCATTGCCTACTTTAGCGAAAAACTGAATGAGGTTGTCCTTAATTATTCCACATATGACAAAGAGTTGTACGCATTACAAAATTGGCAGCATTACCTTCTACCCAAACAATTTGTCATACATAGTGACCATGAATCCTTGAAGCATCTTAAGGGTCAAGGCAAACTGAGCAAGAGACATGCCAGGTGAGTGGTGTTTCTTAAACCCTTCCAATATGTCATCAAGTACATGAAAGGTAAGTCCAATATAGTTGCTTGTGCATTTTCAAGAAGGTTCTCAAAAATGGCACATTTCATACCCTGTAAGAAAAATGATGATGTGTGCCATGTTGCTGATTTATTTTTCAAGGAAGTGGTGCGTCTCCATGCATTACCGAGAAGCATTGTTTCAGACCAAGACACCAAGTTCCTTAGTCACTTTTGGAGAATATTGTGGGGTAAGGTTGGAACAAAGCTACTCTTTTCCACCACATGCCATCCTCAAACTGATGGCCAAACTGAGGTAGTAAGCCAAAGTTTTTCTTCTCTTCTTAGAGTTGTGATTAAAAAGAATATAAAGATTTGAGAAGAATGTATGCCTCATGTTGAATTTGCATGCAATAAGGTTGTACATAGCACTACACAACACTCTCCATTTGAAGTAGTGTATGGTTTTAACCCCCTGACTTCTCTTGATTTGTTACCATTGCCTAACATTTCTAATTTTAAGCATAAGGATGCACTGGCTAAAGTTAAGTATGTGAAAATATTGCATTAGCAGGCAAAGGCTCAAATTGCAAAGAAGAATGAAAGATATGTTAAGCAAGCCAACAAGAACATGAAGGAAGTGGTACTTGAACCAGGTGATTGGGTTTGGGTACACATGAGGAAGAAGAGGTTTCCTAAACAAAGGAAGTCCAAACTTCAACCTAGAGGAGACGGACCTTTCCAAGTACTAGAGAGGATCAATGACAATGCTTACAGAATGATATTCCAGGTGAGTATGGAGTAAGTTCTTCATTTAATGTTGCTGACTTGACTCCATTTGTTGCAGGTGATGATTCTGAACATTTGAGGGCAAATGCTTTCCAAGAAGAAGGGAATGATGAGAATCCTAAAATTTCACAAATACAGGGACCTATGACCAGGAGTAGGACTAAACAGTCAGTGAATACCCTCCAACAAATGGTAATAGGCATACTTAACAAGGCCCAAGTGGAGAAGGATGAAGGCCTAGAGGTAGAGGCACTACCGAGAATATTAATTGTTGCCAAAGTCCCAAACTAATTTGAAGGCCCATGCTAAATATGTTCTATTTTTAATTTATAATTTTTTCATTATAATTTTGACCCAAAATCATTTGAATGCCCATGTCTATTTCAATTTTTTTTGTTTAGATACACTATATGTATGAATGTCATTTTCAATAGAAGGACTTTTGGCATTTGATAAAATTTGGTGAGAACTTCTCTCTGGGTTCCTTGTTGAACCAATCTTAGACTTATCAAGGTAATCCTTGAGGCGTCTACCCTGACTTATCTTCCCTCTATGGAAGTGGCATCATCCAAACTCTATGACCTGTATCAAGCGATCTGCTCCTAGTAAGGATCACATCACTAAGGGTTTATCCTCTCGTAGCCATAAGGGGCCTTACACTTGAAAAGGGGTTTAGAAATTGATGGAAGAAAAGGGATGGAAAAAGGGAACAGAAGATGATTGAGAGAGAAGAAAGAATTGCCTTAGGGAGTGTTCTTAGGCTTTAGGTGTGTATTAAAGTGCTCTGAGACTCGATGTGTCTTTTCTCCTTGGCTTGACTCTCTTTTTATAGTTGTTGGAGTGGACTTGGGCCTTCGTAGTTGTGCTTAACGCACTTTGTTCGCTTAGCACGTGTGTCTGTATTCGCGCTTAGTGCGCCTATTCCTTGCTTAGCGCCACTGCTTGTTTTCACACTGAGCGCGCCCTGCGCGTCTTGTGCTAGGCCTTTTTTTAAATGTTTGCTATTTTCTTCATTTTTAAGGCTTTTAATCCCTCCCTTTCATATTTGCAAGCCATGAATAGGAAAAAACATCAATTCTTAACAATTAAGCATGAATAACTGCTAAATAATCATTTTTAAGGATATTTTCATTATCGAAAACAACTCATATTTAGCATTTATTAGCCAACTAAGTTTCTTTAGTCAGATTAGGGTGGAGAATATAAACCTTTTACAAAGTTTCTTATTGAACATTATACATCAACTAATTTGCCCTTATAATCACCATCAGAATGGTGTTGTAGAGCATATACACCGTCACATTGTTGAAATGGGACTTACTTTGCTTTCTCAAGCTTCAATGCCACTACCTTATAGGGATTATGCCTTTATTTATAGTGTCTACTTGATAAATTGACTTCCATCCTCATCTATTCAATATGAATTGACTTACTAAAAACTATTTCCGAAATTACCAGATTATAGCTTCTTAAGGATCTTTGGTTGTGCATGTTTTCCTCTATTTTGACTATATAGCTCCTCTCTCACTAAGACTTGCTCATAATGACTCCAAATTTTCTCTTGAAGATTATCCAAAAAAATCTATTATGACCCTGAAGCAACTATCTAGCAATGCCATTAAGCCTTCTTATCAATCTTCTTTTTTCTTTGAAAATATTGCCAAAAGAGTTAACATTCCAATCTTTCAAAGCATGTTGGATATGTTTGACCCTTTGACTTTATAAGGCTTTTTTGTTCCACTCATTTCTAACCAACTTCGGGAATTAGCTATGAGTGAGCCAAGCTAACTCAAATCTAAAAGGCCCTTTGTTACTTCGAATAAACATACTCAGGGAGAAACAGTAATAATGGACAATGTTATGACTTAAAACAATTTAAGTGAAGAATAGTATCCTTAGGGAACAAAATTCTCAAGTCATAAGCTACCAATATTTTGTGCAACCGCTCAAAGAGATTACCACGTCTCTAAGTTGTGGAAGCAATGACTTCCAAGATTATTTTGATGTTGCCAAAGGGGGAGAGAAAAATGGGTATTTTAGAAATCAAGATATTATATTTTCAAAGCTTTAAAATTAAGCATAAATTCAAAAAGAAAGCATAGATTCGAAAAGAAAGGGGGAGAAAGAGATAAGTGAACGATAGAACAAAACTTGTATGTATCCTCTTGATTTCAGGATTGTCATCATCAAAAAGGGGGAGATTGTGGAAGCAATGACTTCCAAGATTATTTTGATGATGCCAAAGAATCAAGAGTTAAGCAAGTTCCAAAGAATCAGGCTTCAAGAATCAAGTCTCAAAGAATCAAGATTCAAGAGCAATTAAGTTTCAAGATTCAAGATTCAAGAACAATCAAGATCAAGATTCAAGAGAAGAAATCGAGAAGCAACAGTCAAGACTTCACAAGGGAAGTATTTTTTCAAAAAATCCAAACATAGCACAATTTTGTTTTACAAAAGAGTTTTCTCAAAATTTTCTAAGTTGCCAGAGTATTTACTCTCTGGTAATCGATTACCAGTTTCATATAATCAATTATCAGTGACCACATTTGATTTCAAAATGTTTTTAACTGATTTGCAACATTCCAAAACATTTTTCAAATAGTATAATCGATTGCACCATATTGGTAATCGATTACCAGTATATCTGAACGTTGGAATTCAAATCCAATAATGAAGAGTCACAACTTTTCATAAAATGCATTGTGTAATCGATTACATGATTATGGTAATCGATTACCAGTGATAACTTTTGAATAAAAAGTCAAAAGTTATAACTCTTGACATGATTTTCTCAAGGTTATAACTCTTCCAATGGTTTTCTTGACCAGACATGAAGAGTTTATAAAAGTAAGACCTTGCCTTCCATTAAATAGAACTTTTACAACTCTTTAACAATTTTTTAAAACTTCTAAGAATTCCTTTCTACTCATCTTTCTTCTTGTTCTTCCTTTTCCAAAAAGCTTTATAAGTTTTGTTTTTCCAAACCTTGTTTTTCTGCAAGTGAAAATTCTGCAGAAAACAAAAGTGTGCTATCTTTTCTTCTCTTCTCCCTTTGTCAAAAGAATAGAAGGACTAACCGCCTGAATTCTTTTGTGTCTCCCTTCTCTCTTTCCAAGAGAATTCAAAGGACTAACTGCCTGAGAATTATTTTGATTCTTCCCTTCCCCTTAAACAAAAGATTTCAAAGGACTAACCGCCTGAGATATCTTTTCTTTCCCCTTACAAAGATTCAAAGGACTAACCGCTTGAGAATCCTTTGTCCTAACACATTGGAGGGTACATCCTTTGTGGCACAAGTAGAGGGTACATCTACATAGGTTGTAATACTGAGAACAAGAGAAGGTACATCTCTTGGGGATCAGTTCAAGTGGAGGGTACATCCACTTGGTTGTTCAAAGAGAACAAGGGAGGGTACATCCCTTGTGGATCTTTGGCTTGTAAAGGATTTTACAAGGTTGAAAGAAATCTCAAGAACCGTTGGTTGCTTGGGGATTGGATGTAGGCACTGATTGTGGCCGAACCAGTATAAATCTTGTGTTTGTCTTTTTCTTCCCTACACTATTTAATTTCCATTGTGTACTTTTAATTGCTGCTTTTACTTTTTGTTAAGTTTCTCAAATTCTCTATTTCCTAAAGGAAACTCCATCCATAGGCCACCTATCTTTAATGGTGAGGGTTACCACTATTGGAAAACTTGAATGCAAATCTTTATTGAAGCCATAGATTTAAACATTTGGGAAGCAATAGAAATAGGACCTTATGTACCCACCATAGTAGATGCAAGCACAAGCACAACAACAGAAAAACCTAGAGATGAATGGACTGAAGAGGATAGAAGAAGAATCCAATATAATCTTAAAGCCAAAAACATCATCACTTTTTCCCTAGGAATAGATGAATATTTTAGAGTGTCTAACTGTTCAAATGCAAAGGAGATGTGGGATACTCTCCAAATTACACATGAAGGCACCACATATGTGAAAAGATCTAGAGTCAATACCCTTACACATGAATATGAATTATTTAGGATGAACCCTAATGAGAACATCCAAAGTATGTAGAAAAGATTCACACACATAGTCAATCATCTTGCCTCCTTAGGAAAAAACCTTCCTTAATGAAGATTTAATTAATAAAGTTTTAAGATGCTTAAGTAGGGAATGGCAGCCCAAGGTAACTGCCATTTCTGAAAGTAAAGATCTTTTCTCTATGTCTCTTGCCACTTTGTTTGGCAAATTGTAGGAACATGAAATGGAACTTCAACGTCTCAACCAAAATGAAGAGACTGACAAAAGGAAAAGAAGCATAGCACTCAAAGCCTCCTCCTCAATAAAGAAGAAGAAGAAGAAGAAGAAAAATCTGATGATGAAGAGGACTTCTCACTCTTTGTGAAGAATTTTCATAAATTTGTCAAAAATAGAAGAATGGAGAGAAGTAATAACTTCAACAATGGGAAGAGATCCCAAGAAGTTTCTCCTACACTTAAATGCTATAAGTGCAATCAATCAGGTCATATAAAGGCAAACTACCCCTCAAATGAGTCATGGCCCGAGAAGAATGAGAAGAAAAAGCTATAATGAAAGAAGATCCTAGAAGGCATATATTGCTTGGGATGACAATGAATCATCCGATTGTTTAGAGAAGGAGATCAACCTTCTATCCAAGGACTATGAGAGCGATGAGAACATCTCTCAAGAAGATTAAGCAAAAAGCAAAAGTCTGACTTCCATCTTTGAAGATCTAGGCACTTAAATCATGAAAAAGGTAACATCAAAACCATTCTCTTCTAAATTAAGTTGGTTGAAACTTTCCTTTCAATTAACTTGTTTATATGATGACTAACAAAATCTTACTTGTTTGTCTTGGTTAATTGCTATTATGAACATTTGCTTATATGTATGATTGAGTTATTTTTTCTTTTCTCAAAGCATGAAGTCTATTCTTTTGAAAACAAATATTTGATGATGTCTATGATTATTGCATGATTTTTGGTATGATATGTGAATTACTTGCTTTAAGAAAATTCTTTCATAAAGTTGTTCAAAAATCTATTACGTTATATATATTTATTTTCATATAAGAGTTTTTAGATATAAAGTATTTTGACCCCCCCCCCCCCCCTCAAATCCTTTCACCCTAAGATTTCTTTCAAAATTTAAGTTTTGCTAAAATATTCTCTGGTAATTGATTACTACAATACTGTAATCGATTACAAGACAATCAGGAAGAGTGTAATCGATTACCAAATGTTGTAATCAATTACAACGCGTCCCTACTATTATAAATTCAAATTTCAAAATCTGAAATCTGAAACCTCTCATTCCTTTCGCGAACCCTCGTTCCCAATTCATATTTCAGCCATAACTTACTCATTTCTTATCCAAATCACGTCCCACAAAGCCCAAAATTCATCTTTTTTCATCCTCTTTCATTTCAACTGATTGAAATTTCGAATAAGCCTCTCAAATGGTGGAACCATCGAAGAAGCGCAAGGGTTCTTCAAGTAGAAGCCAACGACACTCTAAGGCTCAGGATACTCCAATTCCTTCCTCCATTTCCTCATCCTCATTGTTCTCATCGGAAGAACAACATATACGGTACAGAAACCTCTTCTCCTCTCATTCTATCATTGACCCTAAGTTCATAGATATGGATTTCTTTTCTGATGAGAGTTTTGAATGCATTCAAGCATTTCAAAACTCAAATCTCATTCCCTTTATGTCTTTAAAACTGCCTGTGTATTCTGAATTGGTAAAAGCTTTTTATTCTAACCTTGAAATTCAGGAAAGTACCTTGATTTCTGAGGTCTATGGGATAAAGATGGTCATTGACCAATCCCTCTTCTATGATTTGACCCAATTGTCTAGTGATGGTGTACCATTTGAAGGTTCACTGGACGATGATTGGAAGTTTGATTTTTCTGTACATGATGCCCGCCGTTTGGTTTGCACCAACCAAGTGGATATGACCGGAAGGCTGCTTGTCAGTTCATTGGCTCTTGAAAGCCGCATCCTTCACTATCTTATTGTTCGCATCTTACTCCCAAGATCTTCAAACCTTGCACAGGTTTCTGAAAAAGATCTTATAGTCATGTGGGCCTTTCATACCGGCTGACAAATTGATTGGGCACACCTAGTCCGATATCGCATGCATAAGGCATTGTGATTAAATGCTCCTTTTCCCTATCCTCATTTAGTCACTCTTTTCCTTCAACATTTTAACATCCCTCTTGATTCTGAATCTTATGTTCCAATCAAGAGATCTTTCTTGATCAGTGGTGTTGTGGTTGTGTCCTTTGGTTACCGCAAAGAGCGTGATGGCTCTTGGGTAAAAAAGGGTGCTCAACCAAATGATGATGAAGGACAATTACCGGTTGAAGGGGACTCTTCTCTCCTTCAGAGTATTTTGGAAAGATTTGATGGACTTCAAACCTATGTTGGTGAAAGGTTTGATGCTTTGGAACGACAAGTGGACACGCGATTCGACGAAATGGACTCAAGGATCACAAAGGTTGAAGAAGATGTCACCACCATTCGTGACTACCTTAATTTACCTCCACCACCACTATCAGTTTAGACATTACTATTATTATTAGTATTTTGATTTCTAGCCGTGTATTTGGCTATATTATTATGACATTTGAACACTTAGTATTTCTTTTAATATTTGCTTAGTATGACTGAACATGATATTTATGGTTTGTGTTATATGACTAAGTGGTTTGCATTTCAATTTGGTTTTATTCATGTTTTTCTTTATGTATGTTTCAGAATCTTTTATGTTTGTTTTACAAATTATGCTTTGTGTATGATTAAATTATTCATGTTTTGCGCACTTTGGCCTTTTTGATGTTTACAAAGGGGGAGAGAAAATGGGTATTTTAGAAATCAAGATATTATATTTTCAAAGCTTTAAAATCAAGCATAAATTCAAAAGGAAAGCATAGATTCAAAAAGAAAGGGGGAGAAAGAGATGAGTGAACGGTAGAATAAAACTTGTATGTATCCTTCTATTCTTCCTTTGCCAAAAAGCTTTCTAAGTTTTGTTTTTCCAAACCTTGTTTTCTGCAAGTGAAAATTCTGCAAAAAAAAACAAAAGTGCGCTATCTTTTCTTCTCTTCTCCCTTTGCCAAAAGAATAGAAGGACTAACCGCCTGAATTCTTTTGTGTCTCCCTTCTCTCTTTCCAAGAGAATTCAAAGGACTAACCGCCTGAGAATTCTTTTGATTCTTCCCTTCCCCTTAAACAAAATATTTCAAAGGACTAACCGCCTAAGCATCCTTTGTCTTAACACATTGGAGAGTACATCCTTTGTGGCACAAGTAGAGGGTACATCTCTTGTGGATCAGTTCAAGTGGGGGGTACATTCACTTGTTTTTTCAAAGAGAACAAGGGAGGGTACATCCCTTGTGGATCTTTGGCTTGTAAAGGATTTTACTAGGTTGAAAGAAATCTCAAAAACCATTGGTTGCTTGGGGACTGGATGTAGGCACGAATTGTGGCCGAACCAGTATAAATCTTGTGTTTGTCTTCTTCTTCTCTACATTTTGTAATTTCCGTTGTGTACTTTTAATTGCCGCTTTTACTTTTGGTTAAGTTTCTATTTCTGTTCTTTATTTTCTTAACTTTGTAGTAAAAGCCTAGTTGAATCTAGTAACATTAAGAAGGATAATTTTTTAATTAGTCAAGACACATTAATAATTAATTCAACCCCCTCTTCTTAATTATTCCGAGGCTACTTGATCCAACATAAGTAAAAGGATCACCTTGATATCCTTTATCCATAAGGTGGTAGTCCTGGACAAAATTCTGAAAAGCCATATCCCCACATAACAAAGCTCTCTGGGATCCTCCACAATGCTTATGGTCTTGGAGTAGAACATTGAAATCTCCAAATAAGCTCCAAGGACCATCAATCTGATCTGTTATCTGATTGTTTGCTACTGACTTAGATGTCTCCAAAGCTCTATATGATTGAACATGTGGCCTTGCATAGATAGAAGTGAAATACCTGGATTTAAAATTATTCTAAACATTGAGGTGAAAAATCTGGTTGGACTCATCCATAGCCCTAAAACTCCATTTGGATGAATCCCAAGCACACCAGATACCTCTAGCTTGTCCCTGTGCTTCAACCACGTAGGACATATCTAAAGAAAACTTATTGATAATATTACGAGCTTTATTCCCACTAACATTGGTTTCTAAAAGACAAAGAATACCGATATTGGATTTTTTAATCAATTCGTTGATAAGACTTGAAAATCCTATTCCACCTACACCCTTACAATTCCAACAAATAACATTTATTAAGACATGTTTGAAGGAATGGGCACTAATACCCTTGGTTTATCAATGTTTCCCAAACCAACCTCTTCATGAGAATTTGAAACACTAGCTCCCTGATGAGGAGTGTTTAATCCTGGATCTAAGGCTCTTCTCATTGTCTTTCACAAAAGCATGAGTCTCTTGGTCAGGAAGAATGACCATGACCTTAGGGTCAGGCATTCCTAACATATGAGAAATTTCATTTGCCTAGGCCTTCTCAATATTTCTCAAGCTCTCCATCCCTAAAGCAATATTGGTATCTTCGTCCATCTTTGAGCTAGTTGACCCTTGCTTTGTGTGATCAACAACCCTAGAATAAGTTGGGTCCAAAACAACAATATCTTTTGTCTTGCTCATGGGCCCATGAGCTCATTGTCCCTTCATTGGCCCATGTCTTGACGTCGTTTTATTTTTAGGATTGACTTTGACTCTTAAGGAAACCTCCTTCCCACGTGATATTTGCGGGCTCTTTCCACCAGCCTAATTGCACACTTTATGGACTACCCCGACCATTTTTCTCGAGGCAATAATAGGCTCATTATTGCAAATCAGAATTCCTCCCCCCCCCCCCCAAAAAAAATAAATTCTCCCCAACATCCTTTAATTGCAAATAATCATATATGGATTTGAACTCATGATTAGTAGGACCCACCTTATCATTTATTGGTTGTTGAAACTCAACCTTCCATATTATTTCCTTGTTTGCGTGCCCATTTTTTTACTATCATCCAAGCCTATACAACCCTGCTGACTCACCCCCAATATGATTGGATGCCACAGTTGGTTTTGATCCCACCTCAGCATTAGGGTTGTCGTCATTATTCTTCTTCCTTACTTCCACCTCTTACATTGGAACTAGAGTCTCCCCTTGAGCTTTCGCCACCAGCACGCCTGATTTCTTAGTCTCCAAAGTAACTTCTCAACACTGCAACTATTTATGGACATACTTCTCGTAGTTAAAACAAATTGAATGTAGCCCCTCGTACTCCAATTTGATGATATGACGTAGCACGTTTATTTGAGGAACAAGTTTTCTGCCTAGGTCAATCTCCACACAGATTTTGGAAGAATGACTTCTAAAAGGGATAGATGTTAATTTTCCTATCCTAAGCATACCACCCAATTTGCTTCCACCCTCCGTAGGAATATGTCATTGTATAACTAAATTGGCAGTCCAAGGATATGAATCCATGTTACTACTTTTCAGACCTCCTTCTCAATCACCGTGAAAAATGGATGCTTTGAACCACTATGTAATGATCAACTATTATCTAAGGCCCTTCAAAAAGGGCATGTTTATAGTCCTCCTCCATTGCAAATTGTACTAGAATATAATCTTGTGGCAAATCTACTATACGGGCAACACCTCTTTTTAGCCCACTTCTTTTGAAACTTGTTTTCAATCATTCTAAAAGCAACATGTTTCCCTAATACACTAACATTAGGGATTTTTTTCCTAGATCCACACCGCTCCTTAAACTTTTCTAGGGTAATCAGAATAGTAGGACATGGATCAAGCTCCAGACCTACTACTAAATCATCCTCTTTTTCCTTAAATATCATCTCTTTTTGTATCAATCGTCTCTTTCATAAGACTATTAAAATATGTGAATATTATTCCTCCATTGATCTCAAAGAGTTTCTCCATAAACTTCTTTATGGGTGTAGTCGCCTTGCCCACCTCAGCTTCACTATCAACATAGCCTCCTCTCGCACTTCATCTCTATCCTTCGTCCTGACTTTCTTGTTACTCCTTTTCTATGGATCGTTGTCCTCCAACAACCCTCTCTCCAAAACCCTAGTAGGCTCTTCCATATAATCTTTTTACCTTGTACATTAAGATTGGTGACTTGTAATTGTATATTTGATATCCTAGATGCCTTTTTGTATCAATCATCTCTTTCATAAGACTAGTAAAATCTGTGAATACTATTCCTCCATTGATCTCAAAGAGTTTCTCCATAAACTTCTTTGTGGGTGTAGTCACCTTGCCTGCCTCAGCTTCACTACCAACATAGCCTCCTCTCGCACTTCATCTCTATCCTTCGTCTTGATTTTCTTGGTACTTCTTTTCTATGGATCGTCATCCTCCAACAGCCCTCTCTCCAAAACCCTAGCAGGCTCTTCAATATAATATTTTTACCTTGTACATTAAGATTGGAGATTTGTAATTGTATATTTGATATCCTAGATGCCTTTTTGTATCAATCATCTCTTTCATAAGACTATTAAAATCTGTGAATACTATTCCTCCATTGATCTCAAAGAGTTTCTCCATAAATTTCTTTGTGGGTGTAGTTGCCTTGCCCACCTCAGCTTCACTATCAACATAGCCTCATCTCGCACTTCATCTCTATCCTTCGTCTTGACTTTCTTAGTACTCCTTTTCTATGGATTGTCATCCTCCAGCAGCTCTCTCTCCAAAACCCTAGCAGGCTCTTCCATATAATCTTTTTACCTTGTACATTAAGATTGGAGACTTGTAATTGTATGTTTGATATCCTAGAGGCCTTTTGTATCAATCATCTCTTTCATAAGACTATTAAAATCTGTGAATACTATTCCTCCATTGATCTCAAAAAGTTTCTCCATCAACTTCTTTGTGGGTGTAGTCGCCTTGCCCACCTCAGCTTCACTATCTATATAGCCTTCTCTCACACTTCATCTCTATCCTTCATCTTGACTTTCTTGGTACTCCTTTTCTATGGATTGTCGTCCTCCAACAACCCTCTCTCCAAAACCCTAGCAGGCTCTTCCATATAATCTTTTTACCTTGTACATTGAGATTGGAGACTTGTAATTGTATATTTGATATCCTAGATGCCTGTTTGATATAAAAAAAGAAAAACTAAAACATAAGTATTTGATTAACGAATTAGGTTTTCAAAAATTTATTTTACATTTTTTACTTTGAAGAAGTAATTTATCTACGGAAGTATTGTTTTCCTCATGATTAAAGATTTTTGCAATTGTGAGCTATAAATTAATCTCTTCGAAAATATGAAAATCATTAAAACAAATTTTATTCATTTTCATAAATATAATTAATTCTTTAAATTAAATGAAAAGATTATAGAAAAATATACTCATATGGGAATTACTATTAACACTACCAAACCTGCTATTAACACTATCCACATCGGTCTTAAATATTTTTGTTACAAAAATACCCTTTTAATAAAAACATGATTTCTTTGTGTTTTTTTACAATTGTTTTCATTAATTATAAATGTAAGTTAGCTTTTTAAAAATAATTAAATTAATTATGATATAATTTACTATTTTTAAAAGTAATTAGCATCTTTTTTAATTAAATGAAAATAATTAAATAAAAATTATCATTTATAAATGTAATCCAATCATGATTCGGTGGGTAAAAGAAAACCTTATCATTTTTTTCTGTCCAACAAATAAGGGGAAAAAAATAGTGTAAGAGAAGAAGAGAGATGATGGAAGTGTCATGATGGAGGAGTGAGAGAGAAAGGGAGAAGGGCTGGATTGTACGAAAGTCATAAGGGTAGGATGATCATTTTCTTATGGCTGGCAATGACTTTAGCAAAGTTGGTAGTTGGAATATCCCAATTTTGTTTCTTACAATCACCGTATGACGGACACTCGTTGCATTGTGTGCGTACTATGAATTAAATATCTGGTAGTGGTAGGTGTGTTATGTGGCTATAAATTTCTCACGTGTTAATATTATAATATTTTATTTAGATTAAAATATATTTTTTATTTTTCTATTTTTTTATTCTATGTTTTTAGTTTTTCATTTTTTTAACTGAGCCATTTCATTCCCATTTGTATAAAGTTTGTGATTTTAATTTTTTATTTTTTAATTGAGATATTTTATTTTTCATTTTTTAAAAAGTAATTATTATGATTAACTTCAAACATTAATCTATATATCATGTATTTATGTTAACCAATAGTTGTTTGTTTATAATGCAAGTGACAACTATTTTTTTAAAAATTATTTAATTATTAACAAATTTAATTTATTAAAAAAAAGAGTTAAAAAATATACAGTTAATAAGTCTGAAATTAATTAAAGAAATAAAAATCATAAATTTTTTAAAAATAAGAGTAAAATGTCTCAATTAAAAAATAAAAAAATTAAAATCACATATTTTTTAAAAATACAAGACAAAATATAAGAAAATAAAAATTACATTTTAACCTTTTATTTATATAGAAAAAAATAAACACAACTTGTACATAATCGGCTAATCCTATCATGTAAAATTTCAACATAAAAATATATTTTTCAACACAAAATTAATTATACTTTTAGTTTTACGTGCTGCTTAGTATAATTTTGAAATTTTGATCCTAGTTTTTAATTAACTGTATAAATAAAGTGATTCAAATATCATAATTTTATAATTTTTATTTTTTTTTATTAGTTTTAGTTAGATTTTTAATAAACTTTGATAGTGTGATATTAGATAATGATGTAACAATTGACGTATTATCTAAAATATATTAATGTGACTTAATTATATTTTTTGATATTTTAAGATTGGGATATTTAAAGAATCAAATTTTAATTAAATTATGTCAAAATATATTTTTAATTAAATTTTGGTCCTAGATTTTAATTAACTGTATAAATGAAGTGATTCAAATATCATAGTTGCATAATTTTGGTTCATTTATTAGTTTTAGTTAAATTTTTAATAAACTTTGATAGTGTGATATTAAATAATGATATAATAATTGATGTATTATCTAAAATACATTAATGTGATTTAATTATATTTTTTGGTCTTTTAAAATTGTGATACTTAAAGAATCAATTTTTTTAACACTTAAAATGTCAAACGACACCTAACGAGAAAGAAACAAATATATAAATATTGGAATTATATAGGTGTTAATGTATGATGGGAAGAGAAAAAATAAAGGATAGAAAAAAAAAATAATAGGGGTTAATTAAGTGTTTGAAAGAAATAAGTGTTCAAAATCATTAATTGTATTATATACATGAATGAATTTGTTAAAGAATTTCGGAGAGAGTGACATGGCCTCCCAAAACTAACACTAAATTTGTTTCACTAATAATTTTTTTAGTTTCAAAAATATTTTTTCTTGGAAATATAACATGATAATGTTTTTTTTTTTTAGTATATATGAACTTTACTTATGAAGAGGTATTTTTATCCTATAGGAATAATTTTCCCTCCATTTTCTTTGTCAAGACTAAATATTGGTATAGTATATGTCTTTCTCAAGAATAAAATATATACATGGGATTAGTTTTTTTATAATCTCATAATAAATGTGGGATAATTTTTCAACCCTATATTCCCAAAAATAACAAAATAGTCCGTGAAACAAAACGCTCAAAACTCTTATGATTGGTTGGAATCTAACGAACCAAAATTGTACAATTACTATACTTGAAAGAGTAAAAAGGTAATTAAACTAAACTAAAAATGCAAGAACTGAAGTAAGTCGTGAGATAGAAAAGACTAATATTATCCTAAAATTCAAATTTAAATTAATACTTAATCATTTTTATAAGATTTAATTTATAATGTCTCATGTATTAATTATTTTTTAATAAAAGAATCCTAATTATGAATATCTTTTTAGTTCAAAAAATAAAAAATATAATATATTAATGACTTAAGGAATGCTTGTTTCACGAATAATTTGTTTAGTCCAAAAAATATGTTTTTCTTGAATATAACATGAGAATGTTATATTTTAATATTAAAAAAATATGTTTGATTAACTACTTGAATTAGTCGACCGAGAAATTATATGTTTCTCCAAAATAAAATATACACATAATTAATTTTTTTATGATTTCATAAGAAACTTGGGATAATTTTCTTGTATTCCCAGAGATAACAAATATATTCCGTGAAGCAAATGTTCCTTTAGGTTACTTGAAGTCTAACTTTGTCTGGTATAAAGAATATTTAAGAAATCTTACTAACATATATAGCCAATAAAAATTAAAACAATATATCAATAGTGAGAGATATTAGAAATTAAAACTAATAATATTTGAAAAAAAGAATAAAATTATGTCTCATTAATATTAGAAGTAATTTAAAAAAATATTATAGAAAAATACTACTAACAAAACCAATTAATTTTTTTAATTTGATAAATTAGTTAGTTGGATCTTATAAAAAGAATTACTTCATCCTTCCTATAATAATAGTTGAGTAAGAAGAAAAAAATTATTTCATAATAATTGTCTTTTTAACTTTTAAATGTAACATTAATTATATTTTAGTACAACAATTATAATTATAATTGCAATTATGAGGAAGTAGAAATTAAGATTATGTCTATATATATCTTATGTAAAAAAAATTCATTAACCTTTTTATCTTTTATAGACAGAAAGAATCAACCTTTTTATCTCAGAAAAAACGAAAATAAAATTTTTTATAATTTGAATATTAATGAATAACAAAGATAGTGTTTTTTTTAATAATGCAAAGATAGTGTTTTTGATATGGTATTTAGCAAGAGCATCGTATCCGTCTTTTCTATTAGAAATTCAAAGTGTATAAATAATGTGATGGTTCTGACCTAATAATTTTTCCTATAAAAACAATTGGAATTCCATATCATGAGTCATGACCAACAAAGGAATCAAACCTTAATAAAAAGTCCCCCAAAATGGCTCCAACAAGAAACCACCTTCTTCACATTGCCATGTTCCCATGGTTTGCAACAGGTCACATGACTCCATTCCTCCACCTTTCAAACGAGTTAGCCAAAAGGGGTCACAAAATCACGTTCTTGCTACCTAAAAAAGCCAAACTACAACTCCAACACCTCAACAACCATCCTCACCTCATCACATTCCATACCCTCACAATTCCTCATGTAAAAGGCCTTCCTCATGGCACCGAAACAGCCTCAGAGATCCCCATTTCCTTGAACCATTTACTAGTCATAGCCATGGACAAAACCCGTGACCAAGTGGAGCACACACTTAGTGCAACAAACCCTGATTTTGTGCTCTATGATAACGCTTATTGGGTGCCCCAGATAGCAAAAAAGCTGGGCATCAAAACCATTTGTTACAATGTGGTTTGTGCAGCAAGTTTGGCTATAGTTCTTGTGCCTGCAAGGAATGTTCCCAAGGACAGGCCAATTACTGTGGAGGAACTAAGCCAACCACCAGAAGGGTACCCTTCATCCAAAGTAGTTCTTACTGGCCTTGAAGCAGAGTCATTGATGTTTATTTCAGTACCCTTTGGTGAAGACAACATAACATTCTATGATCGCATAACTAGTGCCTTGAGAGAAAGTGATGCTATAGCCATTAGAACAAGTAGGGAAATTGAGGGTAACTTTTGTGACTACATTGCATCACAGTTTGGAAAAAAAGTGCTTTTGACTGGGCCAGTGTTGCCAGAGGAGGCTGAGGGGAAGTTAGAAGAAAATTGGGCCAATTGGCTTGATGCGTTTGCGAATGAGTCTATTGTGTATTGTGCATTTGGGTCTCAAATCAATTTGGAGAAAGATCAATTTCAAGAGCTTTTGCTTGGGTTTGAGCTTTCAGGGTTACCCTTTTTGGTTGCTCTCAAAACTCCTAGAGGGTGTGAGAGTGTGGAAGAGGCACTGCCTGAGGGGTTTGAAGAGAGGGTGAAGGGGAGAGGGGTGGTTTCAAGGGGGTGGGTTCAGCAATTGTTGATCTTGAAGCACCCTTCTGTGGGGTGCTTTGTGAACCATTGTGGGTTTGGGTCTATGTGGGAGTCTTTGATGAGTGACAAGCAGATAGTGTTGGTTCCACAGTTGGGGGACCAAGTTTTGAACACCAAGTTGCTTGTTGAGGAACTTGGAGTGGCTGTTGAGGTGGAGAGAGGGGGAAATGGGTGGGTCTCCAAAGAGAGTTTGAGCAAAGCCATTAAGTTAGTGATGGATGGAGACAGTGAGGTTGGTGCTAGAGTGAAGAAGAATCACATGGAGTGGAAGAAAACTGGGGGCAGTCCTAATTTAATGAATGGTTACATGGATAGGTTTGTCCAAAATCTTCAAGATTTTCCTCTCCATGGGTGATTGAAGGATTTTTTTCAGAGGGATGGAATTCATCGTTTGCCCACCAAATGAAAATGAAATTGTTTAGAAAATAAGTTAAGAGATAAAATATCTAGAGTTTAATGCTCAGTCTACTTTATGAATGGTGCAGTTTGACTCTTATTTAGTAGTTGAATTCAGTAGTTCATGTGATACTTTATATTTAAATATATTTTTTATTTTTAATAAATATTTAATGTTATGTTTGTTTTTTTAATAAAAAAATTTTGTCATGAATTTTTAATAAAATAATAATTTTATTTTTGGTCTTTAACACTTATTTTTAACCTCTAATAAATTATTATTTTTTTATTTTATGATAAAATTTTCCATTTTTTATTAATAAATATTAAAACAAAATTTTCTAATTTATTAGAAAGTAAATAAAAAATACTCTAATTTATCAAGAACTAAAACAAAATATCAAGGATAAAAAATAAAAGTATTATTTTATTAAAGACTCAATACAATGTAAAAATTTATTAGGGAACAAACATAAAAATCAAATATTTATTAGGAATTAAAAATATATTTAAGCCTTAGAAATAAAGGAGAGTATTGCAATATTGATTCATTAAATTTGTAATTTTTTAACAAAAAGTTTGTCCTTTTATTTAAAAGATAATTATTTTTTGGTTAAATGATTATTTATACCTTTTATCTTATTTATTTTGCTCAAAATAGTCCTTCATCTATTAAAAAGTTTGTTATGGTCCTTAATTTATCTTATTTAAAATGTTAAAAAGATCCTTTATTTTTAAAAAGTTCATTTTGGTACCTCTTCATATTTAAAAGTTTCAAAATAGTCCTTCAATTGTTTAAATATATTTAATTTTGTCATTCGAATAACACTTAGATTAAGGATCATTCTGAATATATTTAAGACTTAATTATGTTTCCGATCGCTGATATAAATTTTTCCTTCACATCGGTTTCCTGATATTTGAAAAGATTTATTTTAAATCCCTGTCATTAGTTAAGTGATGATGTGTCCGTTAAATATTTGATAATACGATTCATGACCACTCAAAAATCACCAATATCTATTTCAAAATCAAATTTAAATTTTTTAACGACTAAAAAACTGTCATAATTAATTAAAGTAAAAAAAATCAAGCATTGAGAATCCTCCTCCTCCGTGCTCTCATCTTCCACTTCTGCCACCCATCACTCCTTCCATGCTCGAACTCACCTGCCGTTGTCGAATGTTAGAGTATGCATGCCTCATGCAAGATCTGCTCCAGGCAAACACAATCTACCTCCCTTACCACATGCCTCTTCATCAACATGTGATGCCACACCCCATCGATTGTGGCCACTCACAAGCTGGATAGCATTCAACACTAGAACTAATATCTTTTGTATCAAATCAACAAAATCACTCAAAATGAACTCGCCAACAATTTAATATAGAAATCAAAAAAGAATCATAACGAACAAAAAAAATAGCAATGAACACCAGCTCGAAAAAAGAATTCACCTGAAGCAACGAGAGAGCAGCAAGTAGTCGTCGAAGGTGAAGATGGAAGGCCATACATCAGCGACAACGACAGAGTTCTTGTGCGTGCGCAGGAGGAAACTCTTGTAGGATTGAATGTAGAGGAACAAAACTATATCAGGGTCGACATAATCGATTTCTCTAAGCTTGGCGACAATGAGAGGTTTTGAGTCGGAGTGCAAAATCAAGGTGAAAGTCTCGAGGATGAGCCTGGCTTGCTCAATGGAGATTTGAAGTGACTCAAAGATTGTCGCTAAGTCAACTCATTGGTTGGAGGAAGACTTGAGAAGCTTCTACTTCAGTGGAATTAGGGTTTGTGCCAGGTCAAAGAAGATGAGACGCAGGATTGGCAAAAGGCCATGCTTGAAGGATTCGCGCCTTGGGTGAATCATGGTGGTTGGGTCCCTTGCCAATGAAGATGGCATGCACGACAAAGGAGGTCGAGGAGCTAGGAGGGGGAAAAGTCTAGGGGGAAGAGGTGGTAGGTGGCGGAAATGGAAGATGAAAGGATGGAGGAGGAGAATTCTCAATGTTTGATTTATTTATTTATTTACTTTAATTGATTCTAACAATTTTTTACTGTCAGAAAATTTAAATTTGATTTTGAAACAAATACCGACGATTTTTTAAGCTGTCACAAATTGCGCTATCAAATATTTAATGAACACATCATCACTTAACTGACGACAAGAATCTAAAACAAAAATTTTCAAATATTAAGGAGCAGATGCGAAGAAAAAAAATTTCAGGGATCAAATGCAAAATTCAAATATATATTAGGGATCAAAAATATATTTAAACCCATATTTAAATAGTTGAAGAACCATATTTTGAATATTTTAAATTAGATGAGGTACCAAAGTGAATCCTTTGAAATATAACGGACTATTTTTAATCTTTTAAGTAAGATGAAAGATCAAAATGAACCTTTTAAAAGTTAAAGGACCAAAGAAAACCCACAAGTTAATATAGATGATCAAAATTATCATTTTTCCTTTTTACCAGAAATTATCAAAATTTTATGAGAAATTTCTCTAAAAACATAAATATTTTTCAAAAGCATTCTTTGTTAAACACACACTAACAAGTTTAATTTTTTCTTAATTGATTAATTAATGTATATATTATTTGAGATTCACCATCATACTACTTGAATAAAAAATAATTTTATATGATTTTATGATTTTTCTTGAAGAGTTTATAATTTTTTAAATATAAATTATGCGATTAATTACAATTATAAATTTATAAATGAAAAATGTATATTTATTGAGATGGTATAATGGTTTTTCAGAATAAATACGGAAGTAAACTTTTTATTAATTTTACCCTCTCTTTCAAGATATCTCTTCTCCCTCAACAACTAATGGCCTGTTTGTTGTATTCTTCAATCGGTTCAATGTTTCATCCTAAAGCAGTGGTTTAGACTTTTTTTAGCAAAGAGATAAAAAAAAAAGATAAACATTTATGTTTTTAATTGAATAAATTATAGAAAAAATACTAACCTTTAACAATAGTGTGTTTTTGAGCATGTGCTTTAAAAGCACTTTATATGTTTTTTTACAGCAAAACACTTTATATGTTTATTAAAAGATTTTAATATTTTTTTAAAATTTAGACTTAAAAATAATATTGGTATCTTTGTTAGCTAAATTTATAATTTTAGTCTTTCTATTTTAAAATAGAATCATTTGATCTCTCATTTTGTGAAATTTATAATTTTGGTCTAATTTTTAATTTTATCTATATTTTTTTATTTTTACGTTTAATTATTTAAATAATTTTTCATGATACTTTAAAGAAAAATGTTAGGCTTAAATGTCAATTGAACCAAAATAAAAGAAATGAAAGAAATAAATTGTAAACAATATTGGGGATTAAATTAAAATTGTAAATTTTTTAAATAAAAAATTAAATATCTTCCTTTTAAAATAAAGGAACAAAAATTACAAATTTAACAAAATACAAACCAAAATTATATTTAATCCTAAAGAAAACATTTGTTTCAGATCAAACTTGTATTGGCCACCCAAATTTGGACGAGTTCAACGAACTGATGCAAAATTATGACTACACACCATATGCAAGTATTGTTTCTTACACTCTCCGGTATCTAGTGTGGGTGACAAATAGATTTTATTTTTTTTGGTTTTAATGTAACTTCTTATTAACAATATTGTTTCTATCTAATATTATCTCAAAATAACTAAGTTATTAATGGTTAAACAAAACTAAAGTTAAATTTGATAAAATTAGTCGAAAAGTTAGTTTAAAGTTAAAAAAATTAATTGATAACTAAAAATTAACTTATTAAATTATAAATGTTTGATTGAAGTAACTCAAAAATGTAAAATGATATAAATAAGCATATTTATTTGATATTTTTATATAAATTTTAATTTTATTTTATAACTAAAAATATATTTTGAGGTGTTATAGTTTTAGTTTTTTAATTAATTTTAAAGTCTTGTAATTTTTTATTTATAGATAAATTATATTTGTTACATTTATAGTTTCAATTATTCATTTTTCATATTTTTTATTACAATATTAATTTTATACTATATTTTTAAATATTTTTAATCAATTTTAACATAAATTTCAAAAAAGCATACACTTAAAGTATACATTACATTTTTACTATTTTAATTAACGTAATAGGTAAGATAAATCATTTGATATAAAATTATTAAAAAATAATTGACAAATAAAATAAATCTAAAACTTATCATTGTCAATTTTGTGAAATATAATGTTTAAATAATAAATTAAATATTATAAACAGTATAATTTTCTAAATATATATTGTAATGAAAAATATGTAAATAAAATAAATATATTATCTATCAATATCAATATGTCTTCTACAAAAGTCAGTACCAATATCATATCTTCATGTATAATGCTAAAATAACAAAATAAATAGTGTAATCATTAAATTAAACCAGGAAATATGGAAATTTAGTAAATAGGATTATAAGAAAATTTAACAAATATTTTAAGGGTAGAAGAGAATATTTAAAAAAAAACTAAAATTTAGAAGCCAATATCTTAAGAAATATTATTTGAAGAAACATTAAAAAATATTAAAAATTACTAAAAAAAACTTATTTATTAACCAATAAAAAAAATTAACTAGTAAAAAAAACTAAAAAATAATTAGACTTGTCAAATATAATCTAACAAATTACTTCTCAACTGTAAAATTAAGAAAGGTCCCCTGTAACATCAAACAATTCTATTGAAATGTATGGTTGAATGTATTGTACACTAACATCTAGTGATAATATGTACTCTCATTATTCCACTCTCTCATTCACTCTCATTGGATATACTCTCCTCTTATGAAGTAACAAACTATACTCTTTTAAACTGCATTTAATATATCTTCTTGTAACTTTAATATCAATCAAAAAGTTTTTGATAATATCAGAAATCAATTTAAAATATATACCTCATATATTGATGGCTGAGAAACGAGAAGAAAGTTAAATTGAGTATCAGATGGTAATTATTATATGAGGAAGAGGAGTAAGAGAACCTATTTACAAATGGCAGAAACTTATGAAAAGCAACCTGTGTTGTTAAATTCGACTTTTTCCCTACCCAGAAATATATCCAAAACCCTTTCAGAAAAAATAGAAAATCTTTTGGAATACTCATATATTCCAGAAGATGCCCAAATATCTCAGTCCCTAAATCCCTTGTTAAGTCCTTATAACATATTCAAAAGACATCGTTACTTATTAAGATCTATCACAGTTTGATCACCACTAGAAGACTCCATATGAAAGAATATGTCTAGTATTCAAGAATGGACCAGTGCTCGCTGACTGCTACTTCTGAGGAGCAATATGTCAATATTGAAATTCCAGAACAACTTATCAGAGGATGGCAACAACAGGGATACACTCATCTTCACTATGGAGCCATTAGGTTGGTATTATCCTTACATGGCAGAAGAGGATTTCCCGTGACTGCCAGAGTCTCCCTTCTAGACTCCAGTTACATCCACTATGAAAATACTGTGATCGGAACTGTACTAACTACTCTTCATGTCGGAAGTGTGGTTCTCACCATCTTTCCAAATTACAACGTCAGTTTGAAAGATCCCACTCTCCCACAAAGGATGAAAGTCCAAATCCAGATCACTGGAGCAGAACAAGTATCTGAAGCTCATTCGGCTACCTTACATCATCAGATTATATATAGATTGCAGAATCATGCTGTCAATCTATCTCTGCCTACTAGCCATGACAATGGTCTCTTTATCCTGGCTAATAACCAGGAAGAAACTCCATCCATTGTCCAAATCCCCAGAAACATGTCTAGAAAAGAATTATAGGAGCTGATCCCTCTTCATTGGGTGACCGGTTACAAGATGCTCAGAGAGAATACTAAGCCTCTTAGTACTTCTCAGGCCACTTTCAGAAGATCGGCAGATGGCTTAGATTAAAACCTCAATTTTTAAAAATGATACATTAAAAATTGAGGGGCTCGTAACTACAACCTTCAGGAAACCAGATGAAGCCAGTTGCAACAACTCTTCAGAGGTTTTTCATTCTTTAATGATAAAACCTAGAATTAAAGAAGACAGCAAAATGCCGATATTTGTCGTCAAAGCAGATGGAGGTGTGATATATTCAAATAAAGTAAATGGACACTTTATCTGGGATATTGCTCCAGCAATGTGTGATTCAGACTGTTCTTGTGATGAACATGATGGAGACATAGATGAAGAGACAGATGATGAGGAGGAGGATAGATGGAAGCTAGATCCAAGGCCTTGCAAACCGCCTCCACCACCGCAAAGAAGAAGCGACCCTGAGAATGGACCATGGACGGGGATAAAGAAGAAATACCCAGAAGACCCTTTTTGGAAAGAAAAAAGGATGGCGGAAATCCTAGGTTGGAGTCATCCATCCCTAAAGATTCCGGCAACACCTATACCTTGCATGATGCTTTCCTCCACATCCTATGATCAAGAGTTTCCATCTCTTGACAAAAAGACAGACCCAGTGACAAAGGTTTCAACCAAGCCCTACATAATTCCAACGGAAGTAGGGCCAGAAGGAAAGCTCAAAAGCCCTAGCCAGGTCGAAGAAGTCTTAAACTGGCAGGCAGATAATGCCAGAGCTCAGAATCATTTCTTGAAAAAGATAGATGAGAAGATTGACAGGATATGTACCCAAGTAAGCACAAATGATGAAAAGCTACAGTACCTGCCTGACAGGATGAAAAAACAATACCATCAACTTTCCAAGGAAATTGCTTGCCTTGAAGAAGAATGGAGAAAGACCGCTTTTGGGGCAGCGTCTAACGCCAAAGAAAGAGAAATAAGGAGGCTTAAAGCTCAAGTCCAGGATCTAGATCGATACATAGAATCAAAGATAATAGAAAAAAAAAAGTCTGTCTTAGATCCTTATTCCTTTTTAACCTCTCCCTCTCCTACTTTCTATTCTCCATTCCCAAACCCTCCATATTATTTCTTTTCCAAAGCTAGCCAATCCTGGTCTTTGCCCACAACTTCAGCTTATAAGAAAAAATCAGAACCTCCAAAGAAAGAATCTACAAGACTAAATATCTCTTCCCAAGAGTCAACTGAATCTCCTACAAGAATAGGAGAAACTCAAAAGAATGACCCTCATGACTTTCAAGATTCTCAGGATCCATATTCCCAGTTTTCGATTCAACAAAAGCTAGAGGCCTCAGAAGGATCTGATGAAACTGGAACAGAATCTGAAGAATCTTCTTCAGAAACACAAAAATCTTATTCTGATGAAGAAGAAGAGGATGGACACATGGACATCTCAAACATTTTGATGGCTCGCTCCACAGAAGAACCATTCTATGATTCTCCTGTAGAAGAAGAACCAGTGTTTTCAAAGAGTTCATCCTCCAAGCCAAATGCAGGACCTTGGTTTATCCTTGATGATACTCCCCCAAGAGAATGGAGGAAAAAACTCATCGAGATGGGAGCATGGCTGGATACAAAATTCATGAAGGATGCTGATCCTTACAAAGTAACTGAAGAGTTTTGTTGCCGAATGACAGGAATACTGAAGGAATGGTACCACAATCTAGGAGATGTACATCAAAATCAGTTTCTTGAATTAGGATCTACAACAGCGGTTCTAGGAACTCTCCATCAAGAATTCATTGGAGAAGGGAAGATCATTGAAAGAAAGATAAGGCAAGAATTCTTTGAGATGAGGTGTTGTTCTTTAAAAATAAAAGATTTAGACAGACGCTTCCAAAGAATGAACCAAAGATTTTATCTCCTCGATGGTCTCAATGATCCAAGCCTGAAGAATACATATGTGGTATCGTTACCAGAAGAGATACAACCAGAATTAAACAAGATGGTAGCAGCCGCCCAAATGGATTTTTCTACCATGTCTATGGGGAAAATCCATCAATTCACTCTGGAGGTCGTTGACAAGTTATGCAGACAACACCAGTATTTCTCAGACATCATGAACAGAAAAGCCAAGTATAGCAGAGCATGTAAAAAACCTTACTTGGAAATCAAATGCAAAGAGAAAACATGTCATTGTTCACCGAAGAAAAAGAAAGCCTTACAAACTCACACAAAGGAGAAAAGAAGGCCATTAAAGTTTTTCAGGAGAAGCCAAAGGAGAGGAAAATCCAGGGGACAAAGATGTTTCATTTGCAACCAGACGATACATTTTGCAAAAAAATGTCCTAAGAAGTCACAAAAAGCCATCAGACTAATCTCTCATCTTCAAATTGGTGAGTACGATGATGTAGAATCTTTGTACTCTGAACAGAGTGAGGCCAGATGATGAGACTGAATTTGCCCTAAACCAGACAGACTCTTCTGATGAAGAATCCCCAGCACTTTCAATCCCCATCTTCTCCATACAAGAAGAACAATCTATCAGGCCTGCGATTCCTCAACCATGTGTTGAAATTCAGGTGTTGGCAAAAAAGTTTGAAAAACCAATTAAGGTTATTGCCTTTATAGATACTGGAGCTCAGAGGACGATGATGGATCAAGATATTCTTCCACAAAAATACTGGAAGAATGAAGTAGCCTATTTTTTAGTTGCTGATGGAAAAGTTTTTTAGAACTGACATGGTAACACATGCTCCTATAGGCATTAAGTTTTTCCCCGATTGTATCATCTTGACCAAGGTGATTGGAAGCAAATTGCCTGATAGAGATCTCTTCATTGGAATGGATGTGTATACTGCTGCTGATAAACTCCAGATACATTCTACTGGGATCAAATTCAAAAGAGAATTCAGGCCTTTTTCAGAGGTCACAAGGCTCTTCTCTTTAGCAGAAGCCCCACCAGAAGTTGGAGAGTTTAAACAAAAAATTTCCTCCCTGTGCGCAAAAAGTCATGAGGATTTCGACCATCCATCTCCTTTCTGGAAAAACAAAGAATATTTTGTTGATCTACCATTCAAGCTAAATGAAGATATCAATCCAACCAAAGCAACCCATCCAGGGATGACACCCTCAGATCTTCAGGCAGCCAGACAAGAATGCCATGACCTGCTAAGGCAAGGATTGATTAAGCCAACTCAGTCAAACTGGGCATGCCAGGCTTTTTATGTAGAAAAGAGAGCTGAAAAATTAAGGGGAAAGAAAAGGTTAGTCATTGACTATAAGCCTCTCAATCATTTTCTTAAAGATGATAAGTTTCCCATCCCAAAGGCTTCATCTTTCTCCACCTTGATCAGAGAATCAAACTTATTTTCAAAGTTTGATTTAAAATTAGGTTTTTGGTAGCTTGGCCTAAAATCAGAAGACCAATATAAAACAACTTTCTGTATTCCAAATGCTCAGTATCAGTGGACAGTCCTACCTTTTGGTCTAAAAGTAGCACCCTCTCTCTTCCAGAAAGCCATGACCAAAATCTTTGAACCAATTCTGAAAAACGCTCTTGTCTACATAGATGACATCCTCCTCTTTTCAAAAGATATTGCCTCTCATAAAAAGTTGTTGAATCAATTCTTTGAAATAGCCAACCAGCATGGGATCATGCTCTCAGAAAAAAAGATCCAGCTTGCTCAATCTCAGATTGATTTCTTAGGAATGCATTTTTTCCAGGGTACCTAACAGCCTCAGCCTCACATAGCTCAAGAGCTGCTAAATTTTCCTAATGAAAATCTCACTGTTAAACAGATCCAACAATTCTTAGGAATTGTAAATTATATTCGAGATTTTATCCCCAGAGCAGCCCAATATACCAGTTCATTATCCAAACATTTGAAGAAAAACTCTTCTCCATGGTCAAAAGAACAGACGATAGCTGTCAAAGAGCTCAAAAAGATTGCTCAAAACCCCCCAACTTTAAAGATACCTGGAACAGGCCAGAGGATATTGCAAACTGATGAAAGTGATTATTATTGGGGAGCCATCATGATAGAACATGAAGGAGAGAAGAATTATTATTGTGGTCATGCCAGTGGACAATTCAAGGAAGCTAAGAAACACTATCACACTACATTCAAAGAGGCCTTGGCAGTAAAAAATGGAATCAAGAAATTTGATTTTCATTTGAGAGGACATCAATTTCAGGTTCACATGGATAATTCATCATTTCCAAAAAATTTGGAATTTAAAAACAAGATGCCTCCAGATCCTCAGATTTTAAGACTCAACGATTGGTTCTCTAGATATGATTTTTTTGTGAAACACATAAAAGGGAAGAATAACATGATCCCTGATTTCCTATCCAGACCAAACCACAAAACCGTTAAGGTAATCACTTCCACTCACTCCTTCCCACTGATATTCATGACAAAACCATTATCTGAGACAGCCAAAACCATTAAAGTATTCCCTCCAGGATTAGTTACTCATACTTCTGCACAGATCCTCGAATATGCTAAGTCCCATTACTTCCATTTTCTGCATGAGACCATGAGATTGAAACACACCCCAGCACAAATATTTAACCCTGAGATACCCTTTGGAGGTATATTTGAATTATTCTGTGAAGTTGGGTGGGATTGGTGTGAACCAACCATATGGGTCATCTGGTGTAACACAATGCAGTATTCAATCCCCATCGCCATAAAACCTTTGATGACATACAACATGTTGACAGATCCGTATAAAGATAAATATCTTTTATGGACAATGTTAGAATGGTTTTCTCCTTTAGCATGGTGGCGTGTGAAGCTGAAACAAATTCTAGACATTGAGAGACAAAGATGGATTTCAGAAGATCACATAGAGAATTTAGTTTCTATTGTGATTATTCATCGTCCCTATTTTATGGAACGAGGACAACTCTGGTCTAGAAATGAAGCTCATGTCTGGGGAACCTTTGAAGCATTTCCTCCCTGTGCGTAGAAAGTCATGAGGATTTCGACCATCCATTCTAACATTGTCCATAAAATATATTTATCTTTATACGGATCTGTCAACATGTTGTATGTCATCAAAGGTTTTATGGCGATGGGGATTGAATACTGCACTGTGTTACACCAGATGACCCATACGGTTGGTTCACACAAATCCCATCCAACTTCATAGAATAATTCAAATATACCTCCAAAGGGTATCTCAGGGTTAAATATTTGTGCTGGGGTGTGTTTGAATCTCATGGTCTCATGCAGAAAATCGAAGTAATGGGACTTAGCATATTCGAGGATTTGTGCAGGAGTATGAGTAACTAATCCTGGAGGGAATACTTTAATGGTTTTGGTTGTCTCAGATAATGGTTTTGCCATGAATATCAGTGGGAAGAAGTGAGTGGAAGTGATTACCTTAACGGTTTTGTGGTTTGGTCTGGATAGGAAATCAGGGATCAGGTTATTCTTCCCTTTTATGTGTTTCACAGAAAAATCATATCTGGAGAACCAATCCTTGAGCCTTAAAATCTGAGGATCTGGAGGCATCTTGTTTTTAAATTCCAAATTTTTTGGAAATGATGAATTATCCATGTGAACCTGAAACTGATGTCCTCTCAAATGAAAATCAAATTTCTTGATTCCATTTTTTACTGCCAAGGCCTCTTTGAATGTAGTGTGATAGTGTTTCTCAGCTTCCTTAAATTGTCCACTGGCATGACCACAATAATAATTCTTCTCTCCTTCTTGTTCTATCATGATGGCTCCCCAATAATGATCACTTGCATCAGTTTGCAATATCCTCTGGACTGTTCCAGGGATCTTTAAAGCTGGGGGGTTTTGAGCAATCTTTTTGAGCTCTTTGACAGCTATCGTTTGTTCTTCTGACCATGGAGAAGAGTTTTTCTTCAAATGTTTGGATAATGAACTGGTATATTGGGCTGCTCTGGGGATAAAATCTCGAATATAATTTACAATTCCTAAGAATTGTTGGATCTGTTTAACAGTGAGATTTTAATCAGGAAAATTTAGCAGCTCTTGAGCTATGTGAGGCTGAGGCTGTTAGGTACCCTGGAAAAAATGCATTCCTAAGAAATCAATCTGAGATTGAGCAAGCTGGATCTTTTTTTCTGAGAGCATGATCCCATGTTGGTTGGCTATTTCAAAGAATTGATTCAACAACTTTTTATGAGAGGCAATATCTTTTGAAAAGAGGAGGATGTCATCTATGTAGACAAGAGCGTTTTTCAGAATTGGTTCAAAGATTTTGGTCATGGCTTTCTGGAAGAGAGAGGGTGCTACTTTTAGACCAAAAGGTAGGACTGTCCACTGATACTGAGCATTTGGAATACAGAAAGCTGTTTTATATCGGTCTTCTGGTTTTAGGCCAAGCTACCAAAAACCTGATTTTAAATCAAACTTTGAAAATAAGTTTGATTCTCTGATCAAGGTGGGGAAAGATGAAGCCTTTGGGATGGGAAACTTATCATCTTTAAGAAAATGATTGAGAGGCTTATAGTCAATGACTAACCTTTTCTTTCCCCTTAATTTTTCAGCTATCTTTTCTACATAAAAAGCCTGGCATGCCCAGTTTGACTGAGTTGGTTCAATCAATCCTTGCCTTAGCAGGTCATGGCATTCTTGTCTGGCTGCCTGAAGATCTGAGGGTGTCATCCCTGGATGGGTTGCTTTGGTTGGATTGATATCTTCATTTATCTTGAATGGTAGATCAACAAAATATTCTTTGTTTTTCCAGAAAGGAGATGGATGGTCGAAATCCTCATGACTTTTTGCGCACAGGGAGGAAATTTTTTGTTTAAACTCTCCAACTTCTGGTGGGGCTTCTGCTAAAGAGAAGAGCCTAGTGACTTCTGAAAAAGGCCTGAATTCTATTTTGAATATGATCCCGATAGAATGTATATGGAGTTTATCAGCAGCAGTATACACATCCATTCCGATGAGGAGATCTCTATCAGGCAATTTGCTTCCAATCACCTTGGTCAAGATGATACAATCGGGGAAAAACTTAATGCCTATAGGAGCATGTGTTACCATGTCAGTTCTAAAAAAATTTTCCATCAGCTACTACAAAATAGGCTACTTCATTCTTCCAGTATTCTTATGGAAGAATATCTGGATCCATCATCGTCCTCTGAGCTCCAATATCTATAAAGGCAATAACCTTAATTGGTTTTTCAAACTTTTTTGCCAACACCTGAATTTAAACACATGGTTGAGGAATCGCAGGCCTGATAGATTGTTCTTCTTGTATGGAGAAGATGGGGATTGGAAGTGCTGGGGATTCTTCATCAAAAGAGTCTATCTGGTTTGGGACAAATTCAGTCTCATCATCTGGCTCACTCTGTTCAGAGTACATAGATTCTACATCATCTTACTCACCGATTTGAAGATGAGAGATTAGTCTGATGGCTTTTTGTGACTTCTTAGGACAATTTTTTGCAAAATGTCCCGTCTGGTTGCAAATGAAACATCTTTGTCCCCTGGATTTTCCTCTCCTTTGGCTTCTCCTGAAAAACTTTAATGGCCTTCTTTTCTCCTTTGTGTGAGTTTGTAAGGCTTTCTTTTTCTTCGGTGAACAATGACATGTTTTCTCTTTGCATTTGATTTCCAAGTAAGGTTTTTTACATGCTCTGCTATACTTGGCTTTTCTGTTCATGATGTCTGAGAAATACTAGTGTTGTCTGCATAACTTGTCAACGACCTCCAGAGTGAATTGATGGATTTGCCCCGTAGACATGGTAGAAAAATCTATTTGGGCGGTTGCTACCATCTTGTTTAATTCTGGTTGTATCTCTTCTAGTAACGATGCCACATATGTATTCTTCAGGCTTGGATCGTTGAGACCATCGAGGAGATAAAATCTCAGGTTCATTCTTTGGAAGTGTCTGTCTAAATCCATTTGGACCTTGTGGCCTCAATAATCTTAAGAGGGATAGGCTTAGAATGTAGAAGAAGCAACAACAATCAATTTAACAATGTTCTTTTGGAATCTCTCTCATTGTCTTTTGAGAGGATAAGACGTTTTGCACCAAAAAAACTCTCTCTTCAATTTCATCCCAAGTCACACATATATATAGGCCTTTGATGGCCATTCAAAATCCAAATGATAAGATGTGACTGTTGGCGATATTCCTTGAAAATCCTCTCTGGTAATCGATTACAGAATTAGTGTAATCGATTACACAGTTATTTTTCTTGAACAGTTGTGACCCTTCATTTAAAATTTGAATTCCCAAAGTTCAAAGTCTCTGGTAATCGATTACATATGATGTGTAATTGATTACACACTTTCAAACCATTGGTAATCGATTACATGTGCCTTGAATGACTTGAAACCTTTCCTTGTGAGGAAAGGCTTGATCTTGAAGAAATCTTGAATCAAGGCTTTGTTTGTTGAAACAATCTTGTATTAATCTTGAAGCAAAATGAGCCTTGTTTGATTCTTCTTTTGACATAATCAAAATCATGTATAGATACATTCACATTTTCCCCCTTTTTGATGATGACAAACATGTGATTTCTTCTCAACACCATCAAAGCTTGCATGATTTACATTCTCCCCCTTTCTCAAGCAAATTCTTAATTCTTCTTGACATCATCAAAATCTTCATGATTTACATTCTCCCCCTTTTTGATGATGACAACCACCTGTAGGTTAGGAGCAACAACAAAGAAAAAATATTTATTTGCATATAGTTTACTCCCCCTTGGTTTTGCAATGATTGCTTATATGAGACAGTTGAAGATTTCATATTTTTCATATGTAAACAAATTGTCTCATAAAAAATAGATAATTTTTTTACTATTTTATCTTTTATCTTTCTCTCCCCCTTTGTCAACATCAAAAGCAAATCATGAATAGAGAGGAGAAAGATGTTACCACTTGTTGCAATGTATGAGAATCAAGTGATACCAAACGGCATTAAAACAATCATTCAATATTAATTGTATACCACTTGTTGCAATGTATGAGAATCAAGTGATACCAAAAGGCATTAAAAGAATCATTCAATATTAATCAAGCAAAAACAAGTACAATAACACATCAATCAAACACAATCAAATACAATCAATCATCAAATATTTCAAATCAAATTTAATCACAACCATCAAGAACAGTCTAAACTCAAGTAGAAAACAAGTATCAAAAGTAATCAATCAAAGACAAGTGACTTGTTGGTATCATTTGATATTACTTGTTGGGGTTGTTGATCAAGTGGCCTTTGTTTGTTGTCTCCATATATCACATATTCAGTTTTCTTGGGGAGAAATGTGGCCTTCGTTTGCTGTCTCCATAAATCACATATTCATTTATCTTGGAGAGAAATATGAATAAACTTTTATGCATGCCATGTGTTTGGAGAAATTGCTATCAATGTATCGACTTTGCTCTTCTCCATTTTCATATTCTTTCATCATGATATCCAGACTTATGATTTTCTTCTCTGAATCACTTGAATAATTTATGACATTATCTTCCCAAGTGATATATCCTTTCTTTTCTTTCTTCTCTTTGAAATTCATCTTGTCGGATTTTTCCATTCTTCTTTTAAACACAGGATAATTGAATCTCATGTGCCCAAGTTGATCGCACTCAGCATTTTGGGGCTAAAGAGGAACCTTCTTCTTTCTTATTTCATCATCATCATCTTTCTTCTCTAGTTTTTTTTTATGTAGTTGCATTTCTCTCTACCATTGTAGGAATAAATGAATCAAATTCAATGGCTTCCCATATCTTTAGATCTATGGCTTCTATAAAGATCTGCATTCGGGTTTTCCAATAATGATAACCCTCACCATTGAACATAAGAGCCTATTGATAGAATTTCCCTCAAGAAATGGAAATTTGGATGAGGCCATATCTATTCTTGAAGCTTTTAAACTTTATACAAGAATCCTGCTCTGATACCACTTGTTGGACCTTGTGGCCTCAATAATCTTAAGAGGGATAGGCTTAGAATGCAGAAGAAGCAACAACAATCAATTTAACAACGTTCTTTTGGAATCTCTCTCATTGTCTTTTGAGAGGATAAGACATTTTGGACCAAAAAAACTCTCTTCAATTTCGTCCCAAGTCACACATATATATAGGCCTTTGATGGCCATTCAAAATCCAAATGATAAGATGTGACTGTTGGCGATATTCCTTGAAAATCCTCTCTGGTAATCGATTACAGAATTAGTGTAATCGATTACACAGTTGTTTTTCTTGAACAGTTGTGACCCTTCATTTAAAATTTGAGTTCCCAACGTTCAAAGTCTCTGGTAATCGATTACATATGATGTGCAATCGATTACACAATTTCAAACCATTGGTAATCGATTACATGTGCCTTGAATGACATGAAACCTTTCATTGTGAGGCAAGGCTTGATCTTGAAGAAATCTTGAATCAAGGCTTTGTTTGTTGAAACAATCTTGTATTAATCTTGAAGCAAAATGAGTCTTGTTTGATTCTTCTTTTGACATCATCAAAATCATGTATACATACATTCACATTCTCCCCCTTTTTGATGATGACAAACATGTGATTTCTTCTCAACACCATCAAAGCTTGCATGATTTACATTCTCCCCCTTTCTCAAGCAAATTCTTAATTCTTCTTGACATCATCAAAATCTTCATGATTTACATTCTCCCCCTTTTTGATGATGACAACCACCTGTAGGTTAGGAGCAACAACAAAGAAAAAATATCTATTTGCATATAGTTTACTCCCCCTTGGTTTTGCAATGATTGCTTATATGAGACAGTTGAAGATTTCATATTTTTCATATGTAAACAATTTCTCATAAACAATAGATAATTTTTCTTACTATTTTATCTTTTATCTTTCTCTCCCCCTTTGTCAACATCAAAAACAAATCATGAATAGAGAGGAGAAAGATGTTACCACTTGTTGCAATGTATGAGAATCAAGTGATACCAAAAGGCATTAAAACAATCATTCAATAATAATGAAGCAAAAACAAGTACAATAACACATCAATCAAACACAATCAAATACAATCAATCATCAAATATTTCAAATCAAATTTAATCACAATCATCAAGAACAGTCTAAACTCAAGTAGAAAACAAGCATCAAAAGTAATCAATCAAAGACAAGTGACCTGTTGGTATCCTTTGATATTACTTGTTGGGGTTGTTGATCAAGTGGCCTTTGTTTGTTGTCTCCATATATCACATATTCAGTTTTCTTTGGGAGAAATGTGGCCTTCGTTTGCTGTCTCCATAAATCACATATTCATTTATCTTGGAGAGAAATATGAATAAACTTTGATGCATGCGATGTGTTAGGAGAAACTGCTATCAATGTATCGACTTTGTTCTTCTCCATTTTCATAGTCTTTCATCATGATATCCAGACTTATGATTTTCTTCTCTGAATCACTTGAATAATTTATGACATTATCTTCCCAAGTGATATATCCTTTCTTTTCTTTCTTCTCTTTGAAATTCATCTTGTCAGATTTTTCCATTCTTCTTTTAAACACAGGACAATTGAATCTCATGTGCCCAAGTTGATCGCACTCAGCATTTTGGGCCAAAGAGGAACCTTCTTCTTTCTTATTTCATCATCATCATCTTTCTTCTCTAGTTTTTTTTTATGTAGTTGCATTTCTCTCTATCATTGTAGGAATAAATGAATCAAATTCAATGGCTTCCCATATCTTTAGATCTATGGCTTCTATAAAGATCTGCATTCGGGTTTTCCAATAATGATAACCCTCACCATTAAACATAAGAGCCTATTGATAGAATTTCCCTCAGGAAATGGAAATTTGGATGAGGCCATATCTATTCTTGAAGCTTTTAAACTTCATACAAGAATCCTGCTCTGATACCACTTGTTGGACCTTGTGGCCTCAATAATCTTAAGAGGGATAGGCTTAGAATGCAGAAGAAGCAACAACAATCAATTTAACAATGTTCTTTTGGAATCTCTCTCGTTGTCTGTTGAGAGGATAAGACATTTTGGACCAAAAACACTTTCTCTTCAATTTTGTCCCAAGTCACACATATATATAGGCCTTTGATGGCCATTCAAAATCCAAATGATAAGATGTGACTGTTGGCGATATTCCTTGAAAATCCTCTCTGGTAATCGATTACAGAATTAGTGTAATCGATTACACAGTTGTTTTTCTTGAACAGTTGTGACCCTTCATTTAAAATTTGAATTCCCAACGTTCAGAGTCTCTGGTAATCGATTACATATGATGTGTAATCGATTACACACTTTCAAACCATTGGTAATCGATTACATGTGCCTTGAATGACTTGAAACCTTTCATTGTGAGGCAAGGCTTGATCTTGAAGAAATCTTGAATCAAGGCTTTGTTTGTTGAAACAATCTTGTATTAATCTTGAAGCAAAATGAGCCTTGTTTGATTCTTCTTTTGACATCATCAAAATCATGCATACATACATTCACAAATCTTTTATTTTTAAAGAACAACACCTCATCTCAAAGAATTCTTGCCTTATCTTTCTTTCAATGATCTTCCCTTCTCCAATGAATTCTTGATGGAGAGTTCCTAGAACCGCTGCAGTATATCCTAGATTGTGGTACCATTCCTTCAGTGTTCCTGTCATTCGGCAACAAAGCTCTTCAATTACTTTGTAAGGATCAACATCCTTCATGAATTTTGTATCCAACCATGCTCCCATCTCGATGAGTTTTTTCCTCCATTCTCTTGGGGGAGTATCATCAAGGATAAACCAAGGTCCTGCATTTGGCTTGGAGGATGAACTCTTTGAAAACACTGGTTCTTCTTCTACAGGAGAATCATAGAATGGTTCTTCTGTGGAGCGAGCCATCAAAATGTTTGAGATGTCCATGTGTCCAACCTCTTCTTCTTCATCAGAATAAGATTTTTGTGTTTCTGAAGAAGATTCTTCAGATTCTGTTCCAATTTCATCAGATCCTTCTGAGGCCTCTAGCTTTTGTTGAATCGAAAACTGGGAATATGGATCCTGAGAATCTTGAAAGTCATGAGGGTCATTCTTTTGAGTTTCTCCTATTCTTGTAGGAGATTCAATTGACTCTTGGGAAGAGATATTTAGTCTTGTAGATTCTTTCTTTGGAGGTTCTGATTTTTTTCTTATAAGCTGAAGTTGTGGGCAAAGACCAGGATTGGCTAGCTTTGGAAAAGAAATAATCTGGAGGGTTTGGGCAAAGACCAGGATTGGCTAGCTTTTTCTATCATCTTTGATTCTATGTATCGATCTAGATCCTGGACTTGAGCTTTAAGCCTCCTTATTTCTCTTTCTTTGGCGTTAGACGCTGCCCCAAAAGCGGTTTTTCTCTATTCTTCTTCAAGGCGAGCAATTTCCTTGGAAAGTTGATGGTATTGCTTTTTCATCCTGTCAGGCAGGTACTGTAGCTTTTCATCATTTGTGCTTACTTGGGTATGTTAGACAAGTGGCCTCAGATATCTTAAGAAGGGGGGGTTGAATTAAGATATTCCAAACTGTTTCCCCTAATTAAAAATCTATTTCACTTTTTACTCAAGTTATGAATTCCCTTAATGACAATCTTCTTAAATATTAATTCAAATGAAGCAACTTGAATATGAATATAAAGCAATAATAAATAAAGGAGATTAAGGGAAGAGAAAATGCAAACTCAGTTTTATACTGGTTCGGCCACACCCTTGTGCCTACGTCCAGTCCCCAAGCAACCCGCTTGAGAGTTCCACTATCTTGTAAATTCCTTTTACAAGTTCTAAACACACAAGGACAATCCTTCCTTTGTGTTTAGAGATCCTTTACAACAAGAGACTCACAGTCTCTTAATCCCTTAGAGAATGAGAAGAAGAAGAGGAACAGATCTCTCTAAAAAGAGATGGATTTTACAGATTGAGCACTCAAATAATTCCTTAATGAATTGCAATTGAATTGGCCAAGGAATTCTTAAGAGGATAAAATGAATTTGCTCTTTGAGAGGATAAACACTTTGTTGTTTTGAAAATCTCTCAGCAATTTCGTGTTTAAGTAACATATATGTAGACCATTGGTGGTCATGAATAAAGCCTTTGAAAAGTTGTGACTCTTGAAATTATTTTTCTGAAAATCCTGTCTGGTAATCGATTACAGTAATTGTGTAATCGATTACAGCTTTTAAAATTTGAATTAAAACGTTTACTAACTGCTGGTAATCGATTACCAAAATTGTGTAATCGATTACACAGTCTAAAATTTCGAATTCAAATTTTTGTAGTTGTTATAAAACGTATTTGGCCACTGGTAATCGATTACATCCTCTGGTAATCGATTACCAGAGAGTAAAACCTTTGAGAAACACTTTTTAATTTAAATCACTTGGCCAAACCTTTGCTAATTCAATTAGGAATTCCCTTCCTAATATTCTAGTGATCATCTTGATGTTGTGACTTGTAATCTTGAAGTATTGTCTTGAATTTAATCTTGAAAAGCTCATTTGCATCAATTGCAACACATCATCATGTTCATCATCCAAACATCAAAGGCAATTGCATCTACAATCTCCCCCTTTTTGATGATGACAATACAATACCTGAAATCAAGATTCAAGCAAGCAACAAACAATTGTATATATAGATAAAGCGTTTACTCCCCCTATATTTCGGAATTCATGATCACTTGATTTCTAAGTTTGTTTGTTAAGCTTTTTCTTAAGCTTTTTCTACAACCTTTTCTCCCCCTTTGGCAACATCAAAAAGCCAAAGAACTCGGGAATCAACACAGATATAACAATGGAGTAGAACGATATAAATATCAGAGTATAAAACACAATAATCCAAACTCTCAAACAAGAAATAATCAAACCAGAATCCAAATAACTGAAAATGTCAACAACCACAAAATATCCAAGACTGAAATTTAAAAACCACAAGATAAATAAGCAAAGTACTTAGCATAATAATGTAAATTCTAAGAAACTAAAAGCCAAAATACACGGCTTATAAAAGATAAATAATCAGAAACTAAAATCTAAGAAGACGGAGGTGGTGGTGGAAGATCGAAACTCTGACGAATGTATCCGACATCCTCTTCAAGCTGTGTAAGACGAATGTCCATACTGGCAAAGCGTGAATCCAACGAGTCGAAGCGGTCACCAACATAAGAACGAAGACCCCGTAATTCGGAGAGGACTTCATTCATGAGTGCAGAATCTTCACATTGAGGAGGAGGTGAAGGAGTACGTTCATCTTGAGGAGGGAGTGCATCCTTCTTCAGCCATTGTCCATTCCTCTTTACGATACCCAAAGGAGGTCACTGCACCAGCACCAATTGCAAAGGAACGCTTGACTTGAACAAAGGGTTCATCATCAAGCGGAATTTGAAAATGACGCAAAAACAGAGTAATCAAATGTGGATAAGGAAGAGGTGCATTGGCCCGTAATGCCTTATGCATTCGGTACTGAACCAAATGGGCCCAGTCGATCTGACGACCGGTTAGAAAAGCCCACATAAGAATCAAATCCTCCTCAGAGGCTTGTGCTAAATTTGAAGACCGAGGAAGCAAAATTCTAACAATGATATAATGCATGATGCGATTATCAAAAGTTAATGACCCGGCCAACAATCTACCGGTCATTTCAGCTTGATCATTGCAGACCATGCGACGAGCATCATGACTCGAATAATCGAATTTCCAGTCATCAACAATGGTGCCCTCAAAAGGTGCACCTTGACTGGGTAAATGAGTCAAAGAAAAAAAAAGTGACTGATCAATGATCATAGAAGTACCATGCACCTCAGACATAATAATACCATCCTGAATTTTTAAATTGCAGTAGAAGACCTTTACAAGTTCAGGATAATATGGCAATTTTAATGACATGAAATCAACAAGACCAGAATTTTGAAACACTTGATAGCAATCAAACGTTTCATCATTAAAGAACTCTACGTCTAGGTACTTAGGGTCTAAGATTATTCTAGAAGAAAACTGAGAAAGGTACCGTAGACGTTGATCATCGGATGAAAACAGTGTTGATGATCTTGGAGATGACAAAGAAGGAGGAATAGGTGTTGTGGGTGCTCCGGATGGGCCGTGACGGCGATGGGCAGCAGCGGTAGCGGTGGAGGATGATCCCTTTCTCTTCTTTGATGGCTCTGCCATTTGATGAAGTTTTTCTGGATTTTGATCGGTTGAAGTGAAAGAGGAGTGAAAAAGAGGAAGATTGGGCTTTACGGGACGTGATTTGGTGAAGAATTGAGTGAGAATCGAAGGTTTGAAGTTCTAGGTATGGAGGAAAACGTGGAGGAAGCTTTGGCTGCGCAGCAGCTCTGATTTCGTGAGTATTTATAGAAGATGACGCATTGTAATCGATTACAGGTATTGGTAATCGATTACAGGCCCAATAAGCCTTCTGGTAATCGATTACAGGATGTTGTAATCGATTACAGGCTGCCTGTTCATGTGTAATCGATTACACTGGATGGTAATCGATTACCAGAGCCTATCCTAGGCTAGTTTCTAAGAGAATATCTATATTTATGCTCAAATACATCCTATATGACTAATTTTCACTACTAATACACTAAATTCAATCATTCAATTACTATATACACAAGAAATCATAAATTCTATCATAAAAACAAGAATTCAAACAAGATCAAACAAAATAATCTACAATCAAAAGGTGAAAGTAAATCAACCAATCAATCAACCAATCAATCCCTATTTTTCTAAATCTCTTACATCTAAGAGACCTAATTCTCTTCTAATAGAGAAGAACACTTCCTTGGGGAGAGGTTTAGTGAAAATATCAGCAAGTTGATTCTTAGTATCAACAAATTCTAATACACAATCTCCCTTTAAGACATGATCTCTAAGAAAGTGGTGTCTAATCTCTATATGTTTAGTTCTTGAATGTTGAACTGGGTTTTTGGATAGATTTATGGCACTAGTATTATCACACTTAATAGGTATGCGATCAAGAATGATGCCATAGTCAGATAATTGTTGTTTCATCCATAAAATCTGTGCACAACAACTACCGGCAGAGATATACTCCGCTTCAGCAGTAGATAAAGCAACACTGTTTTGTTTCTTACTATGCCATGAGACAAGAGCCGATCCAATAAATTGACAAGTTCCACTTGTACTTTTTCTATCAGTTTTAGATCCGGCAAAATCAGAATCAGAATATCCTATTAAGTTACATGTTGAATTCTTAGGATACCATAATCCTAAATTGATTGTTCCTAATAGATATCTCATGATTCTCTTTACTGCACTTAAATGTGATTGTTTGGGGTTGGATTGAAACCTAGCACACATGCATACACTAAACATAATATCAGGTCTACTAGCAGATAAATAAAGAAGAGATCCGATCATACCTCGATATTGTTTTATGTCTATAGACTGACCAGATTCATCTTTATCTAAGTAACAATTAGTGCTCATCGGTGTAGACATGTGTTTTGCACTATCCATCCCAAATCTTTTGATCAATTCCTTGCAGTATTTGGATTGATTGATGAATATACCTTCTTGAGTTTGCTTGATTTGTAATCCCAGAAAGTACTTTAGTTCTCCCATCATTGACATTTCAAATTCACTTTGCATATCAAGGGAAAACTCCTTGCACAATGAATCATTAGTGGATCCAAAAATTATATCATCAACATATATTTGAACCAACAAAATATCATTATGCTTTCTCTTTATGAATAATGTGGTATCCACTTTACCTCTGGAGAATTCTTTTTCTAGAAGAAAATTACTTAATCGTTCATACCATGCCCTGGGGGCTTGTTTCAAACCATAAAGAGCCTTTTGTAATTTATAAACATGGTTTGGTTTATCAGAAATTTCAAAACCAGGGGGTTGTTCAACATATACCTCTTCTTGAATTAAGCCATTTAGAAAGGCACTCTTAACATCCATTTGATAAAGTTTAAAATTCATTATGGATGCATATGCCAATAGCATTCTAATGGCTTCTAATCTTGCAACAGGAGCATATGTTTCTTCATAGTCTATTCCTTCTTCTTGATTGTACCCTTTTGCTACTAACCTGGCTTTATTTCTAATAATTATACCATGTTCATCTAATTTATTTCTAAAAACCCATTTTGTTCCTATGATAGGATAATTTTCAGGTTTTTCTACTAATTTCCACACATTATTTCTTTCAAATTGGTTTAATTCTTCTTGCATGGCAATGATCCAATTATCATCTATTATGGCTTCTTTTATATTTTTAGGTTCAATCATGGATACAAAAGCCATATTATTGCATAAATCTTTCAGAGAGTGTCTAGTTGTTACCCCTTTTGAGATATCACCAATAATGTTGTCGAGGGGATGATCTCTTGAAGTTTTCCATTCTCTTGGGAGTGCATCATTGGATTTGCCTTCTTCTGGAGGATCTTCATTGTTTCCTTTGTCATTTCCTTTGGAATCTTGTTCATGAATGTTCATATGTTCTAAAGAATCTGCAATGTCATCTAGCATATTCTTTGTTGACAATATAGCATTAGATTCATCAAAGGTAACATGAATGGATTCCTCTATATTCATAGTTTTCTTATTATATATTCTATATGCTTTGCTTTGTAAAGAATATCCAATAAAAATGCCTTCATCAGATTTTGCATCGAATTTTCCTAGATTATCTTTACCATTATTAAGTACAAAGCACTTGCAACCAAAAACATGCAGATGAGAAATATTAGGTTTTCTACCATTAAATAACTCATATGGGGTTTTCTTTAAAATAGGTCTTATCAAGGCTCTATTCATGATGTAACATGCAGTATTGACAGCTTCAGCCCAAAAATACTTTGGAAGAGAAGTATCATTTAATAAAGTTCTTGCAATTTCTTCCAATGACCTATTTTTCCTCTCAACAACTCCATTTTGTTGAGGGGTTCTTGGTGCAGAAAAATTATGTTCAATACCATGTTCATCACAAAATAATTCAAAATCTTTATTTTCAAATTCACCCCCATGATCACTTCTAATGGATGCAATCTTGAGATTTTTCTTGTTTTGTATGACTTTAGCAAGTTTCCTAAATGCTTGGAATGAATCACTTTTATGTGTAATAAATAATGTCCAAGTATATCTAGAGAAATCATCAACTATAACTAAAGCATAGTAATTTCCTCCAAAGCTCATGGTTCTAGATGGACCAAATAGATCCATATGCAATAACTGTAATGGTCGAGTGGTTGAAACAACATTTTTAGATTTGAATGAGACTCTTGTTTGTTTGCCCTTTTGACATGCATCGCATAGTTTATCTTTTTCAAATTTCAATTTAGGCAAACCAACTACTAAATCTTTTGAAATTAATTTATTTAAGTGATTCATGTTTATGTGAGCAATTCTTTTATGCCATAACCATGGATCATCATCTTTACTAAGAAAGCAATGATTGTTTTCTTGTTTTATGCTTAAGTCTATCATGTAAACATTATTAACTCTATGTCCTACATGCTTTATATTAATGTCATGCTTATGTTCTATAAGACATTTCTGAGAATCAAATGATACTAGATAGCCTTTGTCACATAGTTGACTAACGCTAAGCAGGCTGTGCTTAAGGCCTTCAACAAGTAGAACATTTTCAATGGAGTTTGAAGAATTTGTACCTATTTTACCCACTCCAAGAATTCTACCTTTGTTGTTGTCACCATATGTTACATGTCCGCTTTTCTTTGGAGATATGTATGTAAAATTTGATGCGTCTCCAGTCATATGTTTTGAGCATCCGCTATCTATGTACCACTTCTTTCTCAAAGATACCTGTATAATCAAGTTTTTGACTTAGGTACCCAAATTTTATTGGGTCCTTGCATGTTAGTATAAACTGAGGATCCTTTTGGGACCCATATCATTTTAATGTTACTGTAATTTTTCTTGAAGTAACAAGTTGATATGCCATGTCCTCTTCTTCCACAGTAAAAACAAGTGATAGAATTAGAATTACATTTTTGTGTGGAAGTGGAAAAGTTTTTATGAACCTTTTGTAGTTTTTCAGATTTATACCCTAGTCCATTTTTATTAGACACATATCTTTGTTTACTTAATATAACATCTAAATTATTTCTACTGTATGAAAATTTTGCAAGTGAATTTTTTAACTCTTTAATTTCTTTTACATATTTATCACAACAACTACAAGAATCTGTTATTTTCTTGTCATTAATAGTGGAGATATTAACTTTTTCATTTGTTTTAGAGATTGAGACTTCATTTCTAAGAAGATCTAATTCTTTGTTTAATTTTGAAATTTCATTTTCTAAATTTGAAATTGTTTTCTTTGATGATGAAACTAATTTTGCAAGTTTAATTGATTCTTTATGCAAATCAGCAAATGCATCTTGCAATTCATCAAAAGAAATAGATAAATTGTTTGAAGATGTTACCTCTTCATCACTTTCGTAACTTTTTGCCATAAGGCAAAGATTTATCTCTTCATTTTCAGAATCTTCAGAGGATTCCAAATCATTTTCATCCCATGTGATGTATGCTTTCTTTAGTTTCTTCTCACTATGATTTTTCTTTTCAGATTTTTCCATCTTTTTCTTGAAGATGGGACAATCAACCCTCAGATGTCCAGGTTGATTGCATTCAAAGCATTTTAGAGTAGAGGATGAATTTTCTGTCCTTCTCTTTGATTTAAAATTTGGTCGCCTCTGATTTCCTCTTACTTTAAGAAATTTGTTGAATCTTTTTACAAAGAGACTTAGATCATCATCATCATCTGCATCATTATCCTGATCACTTTCTTCTTGAATTGAGGATGATGCTTTAAAAGCAATTCCTTTCTTTTTCTTGTCATTTTCTTCATTTTGGTGTAATCTCAATAGTTCCATCTCGTGTTCCTGCAACTTACCAAATAAAGTGGCAAGAGACATGTTAGACAAATCTCTTGATTCAGAAATAGCCGTTACTTTGGGTTGCCATTCTCTACTTAAACATCTTAGCACCTTGTTTATAAGATCTTCATTTTGAAATTCTTTGCCTAAGGCTGCTAGATGATTTACTATATGTGTAAATCTCTTTTGCATACTCTGAATATTTTCATTTGCATTCATTCTAAATAATTCATACTCATGAGTTAGTGCATTTATCCTAGATCTTTTAACATCCGTAGTTCCTTCATGTGTTAATCGAAGAGTGTCCCACATTTCCTTAGCACTCTTACAATTTGAAACTCTGAAATATTCATCCATTCCTAGGGCAGATGTTATTATGTTTTTGGCTTTTAGGTTGTATTGTACTCGTTTTCTATCCTCTTCAGACCATCTATCTCTAGGTTTTTCTATGGTTATGCTTTCACTTGATGAACTACCATCTATTGAAACTCTTTCTACTGTGGTGGGTATATAAGGCCCTATTTCTATGGCTTCCCAGATATTTAGATCTATTGCCTCGATAAAAATTTGCATTCGGGTTTTCCAGTAGTGGTAACCCTCTCCGTTAAAGATTGGAGGTCTATTGATAGAATTCCCTTCTGGAAATAAGGAATTTGCTGAGGCCATCTTTTTCTTGAAGCTTCTAAACTTTGTACAAGAATGAAGCTCTGATACCACTTGTTAGACAAGTGGCCTCAGATATCTTAAGAAGGGGGGGGGTTGAATTAAGATATTCCAAACTGTTTCCCCTAATTAAAAATCTATTTCACTTTTTACTCAAGTTATGAATTCCCTTAATGACAATCTTCTTAAATATTAATTCAAATGAAGCAACTTGAATATGAATATAAAGCAATAATAAATAAAGGAGATTAAGGGAAGAGAAAATGCAAACTCAGTTTTATACTGGTTCGGCCACACCCTTGTGCCTACGTCCAGTCCCCAAGCAACCCGCTTGAGAGTTCCACTATCTTGTAAATTCCTTTTACAAGTTCTAAACACACAAGGACAATCCTTCCTTTGTGTTTAGAGATCCTTTACAACAAGAGACTCACAGTCTCTTAATCCCTTAGAGAATGAGAAGAAGAAGAGGAACAAATCTCTCTAGAAAGAGATGGATTTTACAGATTGAGCACTCAAATAATTCCTTAATGAATTGCAATTGAATTGGCCAAGGAATTCTTAAGAGGATAAAATGAATTTTCTCTTTGAGAGGATAAACACTTTGTTGTTTTGAAAATCTCTCAGCAATTTCGTGTTTAAGTCACATATATATAGACCATTGGTGGTCATGAATAAAGCCTTTGAAAAGTTGTGACTCTTGAAATTATTTTTCTGAAAATCCTGTCTGGTAATCGATTACAGTAATTGTGTAATCGATTACAACTTTTAAAATTTGAATTAAAATGTTTACTAACTGCTGGTAATCGATTACCAAAATTGTGTAATCGATTACACAGTCTAAAATTTCGAATTCAAATTTTTGTAGTTGTTATAAAACGTATTTGGCCACTGGTAATCGATTACATCCTCTGGTAATCGATTACCAGAGAGTAAAACCTTTGAGAAACACTTTTTAATTTAAATCACTTGGCCAAACCTTTGCTAATTCAATTAGGAATTCCCTTCCTAATATTCTAGTGATCATCTTGATGTTGTGACTTGTAATCTTGAAGTATTGTCTTGAATTTAATCTTGAAAAGCTCATTTGCATCAATTGCAACACATCATCATGTTCATCATCAAAACATCAAAGGCAATTGCATCTACAGGGTACATATCCTGTCAATCTTCTCATCTATCTTTTTCAAGAAATGATTCTGAGCTCTGGCATTATCTGTCTGCCAGTTTAAGACTTCTTCGGCCTGGCTAGGGCTTTTGAGCTTTCCTTCTGGCCCTACTTCTGTCGGAATTATGTAGGGCTTGGTTGAAACCTTTGTCATTGGGTCTGTCTTTTTGTCAAGAAATGGAAACTCTTGATCATAGGATGTGGAGGAAAACATCATGCAAGGTATAGGTGCTGCCGGAATCTTTAGGGATGGATGTGTCCAACCTAGGATTTCCGCCATCCTTTTTTCTTTCCAAAAAGGGTCTTCTGGGTATTTCTTCTTTATCCCCGTCCATGGTCCATTCTCGGGGTCGCTTCTTCTTTGCGGTGGTGGAGGCAGTTTGCAAGGCCTTGGATCTAGCTTCCATCTATCCTCCTCATCATCATCTGTCTCTTCATCTGTGTCTCCATCATGTTCATCACAAGAACAGTCTGAATCACACATTGCTGGAGCAACATCCCAGATAAAGTGTTCATTTACTTTATCTGAATATATCACACCTCCATCTGCTTTGACGGCAAATATCGGCATTCTGTTGTCTTCTTTAATTCTAGGTTTTATCATTAAAGAATGAAAAACCTCTGAAGAGTTGCTGCTATTGGCTTCATCTGATTTCCTGAAGGTTGTAGTTACGAGCCCCTCAATTTTTAATGTATCATTTTTAAAAATTGAGGTTTTAATCTAAGCCATCATTTTTTTAATTATGATCTAACAACAGTTAAAATCAATTCTTTTCATTTCTCATTTTAAATTAAATTCATAGAAAATTTAACTTATAAATACTAAAGATTTAAGAGAAAAAAAAAAGACACTTACAAAAAGGAGGGAAAAAAGAAAAGAAACTAAACCGTTCAAAACAGTTTAGAGTAATTCGAGAAAATTCAGTGCTGTTTAAACAGTTCAATTCTTAAATTAGTTGGGTTCAGTTCGGGTGACAATTTAGCTCACTTTGGGCGAACAAGGAATGCAATTCGAAATAGTTGGCTGAACTGCAGTTGAGTTCGGTTCAAATTGAAGACCCCTGACCCCTACTTAAAGTCATTAGAATAATTCCTTGGAGTCACCACACGACCAACTAACCAGAATAAGCTAGAGAGGGAGTATATGCGCCATTAGACAAAAGTGGCACCAAACCCAGCCATCACAAGTATTAGAAGCCATCACCAGACTTTGAGCCTAAAAAACACGATTTTAAACAGAGTTTATAGAAGTATGGATCACATTACGCAAGCAAAGGTGGGAATCCAAGTTATGACCGTAAGGTACATTATGGCAGAGAAAACCAACCTTCGTCCAATCACCATACCACAAAGATGTCTCATCCCCAATACAGAAATTAAAGCCATCCAGATTTTTTTTTAATATCTTTAGTTGTAACTTAAATTTTAATATTTTTTTAAAAGAAATTATTAATAATTGAAAATAGTAATATATTATAATATAAATTATTTATCATAAATTTAAAATATAATTTATAAGTACAAAAATATTTATTAATTACAGATTTTAATTATAATATAATTTATAAATGTAAAAACATTTTTATTATAAATTTAAGTGGTATAAAGTAAACATTTATCCCATGCAATGCACAGACTAAAATAGTATCCATAGACTTGATTATTGAAACAATAATACCAGAAAAACTTTAATACTCTTCATAACATATTGATTAAATTTATTAGAAACTCAAAATGGAATGGGCTAGGGTTATGAAATTATAATCTATAATCTGTTCATTGAGTTAACTAATTCCACGATTAAAAGTATTAGAAAAAGTTACATAGTCCATTGAGAAGTACACTATCCAATACGGTTCTTGAAAAGAAACTTGACATCTCTAAGAGATCTAGGATTCCTCCTTGCAGTAATCTGGACGAGTGCACCATCTAGTAGCATGTGCTGCAGTACTCTTGCTATGTTCCTAGTGTCATCAATGCCAAGATGATGACTTCCCACCATTGGTATTTGTAGTTCCTTCATCATTGTAACCATTCCTGTGGCCTGTTACCCGATATAAAGCAAAGCTATAATAAGTATCGTAAATTAGGATTAATAAAGCAAAGGAGGAAAAAGAAAAAAAATCAACCCAGTCCAAGTTGAGATGTGTCACACTCATTTAGATCAAGGGGCATTATAAATGAACTCATTAAAATTGTGATTAGATAAAAAATGCTTCCATTGATTTAAGATGTTACAATCTAGTTTATATAGTTGCAAACTACTCAGGAGTTATTTTAATTTCCCCCTTCCTATTCATTATGATTATTATCTCCTCATAGAGTATATGTAACTCACCTCTTATTCCTTTTTCCAAATCATCAATCAGTTAAGTTGCAGGTTACTAGGAAATCAGTATTGTTATTTTGGGGCTGTATTAAACACTTTCAAATTAAACTGGTGTATATTTTGTGTCTTGTTTATAGATCTTAATAGGTTTTGATCATTTTGGTAGTTGAAATCACAAAAAATAATACTCTGTTGAAATTTCAATAGATTTTAAGCATAACTAGTTTGAAAGTTTTGATCTTATTGAAAATGTTTCATGTTGGTTAGGTTTACCAGGCTAAGTGGTATTTTAGTTAGCTTAGCCTGTGCACCGGTCACAGGTCCCACTTTGGGTCATGGCAAAAGATTCCAATGTTCCTTAGCTTGTTCTATTCTTACCACTAAAAAAAAGGAGCAGAACAATTGGAAAGCATATGGTTATTTTTTCCCTATCTAACTGGAATTGGTGAGGTTGACTTACCAGGGTCCAAAGTAAAAGCTTAAAAAATATCAAGTTGAATCAATTTCATAATTTCTTAGGTTAATGATCCAAAATCTCAACCTTAAATTGAGATGAACTCCATACCACCTATCTAGAGTTGCTGCCCAAACTAAAAATTTCATCCACAATATAAGTAGCATTTCCTTTGAAGCATTTACCCTAAGTTTTGTTAGCCGTGATGGAAAAATGAATAAATAAATCTATTATATTATTCAGCTAATTCTAAACATTTAAAGATCTCACCCTCCTATCATAAAAGTTCAGATAGACATCTTTGAGATTAATCCACTCCATAAAATATGGAGGAAGCTCTATCTTTGACACTTCACATTGCTGAGGGACCTTTGTTTTCAAATCCCAATTTCCACTGCAATAGCAAAAGATTTTGATGTAAAAGAACAAATTCTGGTCTTCTATTTCAAGATATACAGGGAAGGAAAATAATCCACCACTACAAATAAGAAAATGAAAAGAGGTATAAATGGTAAACCATAAGCAATGATATTTACCATGTTACAAATGCTGCACGAATAAGTTTCTCACCCATCCACAATTGATGTCGCATTAACCAAGTTCCAAATTGTTGAATAACATCCGTAAATGGTATGGCTGTGTCATGCCAAACTCTGGTAGAAAAAAATAATGATAATTCAATAAGTGTCACAGTTATATTGGGTGGGCACTGGTGGCAGAAGCAGGTAATAATCCCTTGGTAACTGCTACAATAGAATGTTTTCTAGTGTAGTAGCTTTTTATTGCTATCATTAAGACATTAACCTTAAATTACAATCACACAAATTTATTTCACTAGTCTAACTGATTACTCATCAGTTATCAGACATATCAAATCATAGTAAACACTATAATCTCAAGCACTACATGAAGAAAGAAAATCAGAGAGGGGTTTTACTGAGTTGTTAGATTGTTTCTGGTAGTAAAAATGGAAATGAAAAAAAAGAAGGTTGTATATGGATCACTAGTATGAATCAGGCAAGAAAAGCAAAATAAGCTTCATACCTGTGAACTCCAAATTTTCCATATTTTCCTTCAACATATTCATTTATTCTTCGTTCACTCATTTTTGAGGGCCTCACAAACCTGTTAAACAGTTAAAGGATCAATGCAAGTATAACTTTAAGATAAGCAAAAAATGATGATTTTCATATGTTTTTGTTTAAAAAATTCAAAAGAAACTAACCTAAGAAATAACAAAATATTAATCTCAAATAAGTTGCGTGACTCACAAGCCAGCTGTTGCATTTAAGGGTTCAAAACTCAAGAGCCAACTATTCCATTCATGGTATAAACTATTTAAAAAATAAATAAAATAAAGTAAAACCTAACATCTAAATGATACCTTTCTATAAAATGATTATACTGTAAGAAAGTAGTGTCAATGTGCTATCCTAGAAACATTCTTTCCGTTTAAATATTCTTTCTAGAACTATAATAAACAACATAAAGTAAAACAGCATTGTCAAAAGAAAAACAGAATATCTCAGGCAATCACTGAACAGTGAACCCTGCACCTGTTAGATATTCTATAAAGTGGCAGATCAAAACCTGTGGAAAATGTCTTCAACTTGCAATGTTTTCGCACTAATCATTAGAACTGGAAACTCAAGAATCTCAACCCTACCCTCTAAATCAAGCACAAGGAAAAAGTCTAGATCCTGAGAGCGTATTTTGTTCAACTCAGCGGTGTTCACTAGAAGCTCCCTGAAGCAATCATGGTTAAACGTCTCAAGGTGGATAGGATCATCCATCTGCAAATTTGAAGAAAAGAAAACAACAAAACTACAAATATTACATTCTCATATAAAACTATCAATAGCTTTCCAGTTTGTAAGTTCAAAGTCTTATTTTCCAGAACTCATGCCAATCAATTCACCTGGCATCTTCTAATAATATTCTTATATAGTTGATAAACATCAAGGGTTGGATTCCCTTAATCAGTAATCATCCTGGTGCCATGTCATCATTACAGAACCAATTTGAGGTAACTTACAACAGAATGAAGCTAATTTCTATCCTACAATACCCTCCTCCAAAACTACAAGTAAATGACTTAACTAGCTATCTTCCCACAAAACCTGGCTCACATATCAAACCCTGCAACTCAGAACAATGTAATGACTAAGATTAAATCATAAAGGCTTAAGATTAAATCTCAAAGCCATGACTTTTTTAAATGGTCATATAATTATTAGATATCTTTTAATCTTAATCATTCATGTATAGTTGTATAATTCATATGTAATCCTCTCACCCTCTTGCTCAAAACACTTCTCTCACCTGATACATAATCTCTCTCTCAATATAAGGCAGTTCATTACGCAGCAGAATCATTTCATTCTTTACCATTGAAACAATTGATCAAACACATGGCATTCAAAGCAACAGGGATACCCAGAATCGTTCAAAACTTGAAATTTGGACAGAACAAAGATTACCCAGAAACAGAAACAAAGAGAGAGTGGACGGGTCATAAAAAAACTGCAACCTTAGTGCACTTTCCCTGGGAGTGGTACAAGCACATGGGTTTCCTGCGAAAGTGAGGCTCGTGTGAAGAAGGGGCCTCGGAAGTAGAAAGCGAAGCAGAGAGTGTGAGAGAGTGCGTTTGAGAATGAGAGAGGTAGTTGGCGTGCATTGTAAGTGGTGAGAGTGACAAAAACATTGGATTACGATGTGACAAAATCCTCGCCAAACATGCTCTCGGAAGCGCCATTACTCTTCAGTCTTCACTGACAGAGGGGATTGTAAGGAAATTTTTACGCATAAAAAAAGAATTATATTTATGTTTGTGTATATATTAATTATTAATTGTATTTTGTGTAAAAGCTTCGGATTGTAAGTATTGGATTGGATAGCTCGTGCTTCCAAGCTACAAATAAATTTGAACCCAAATATGATACTCCTCGTTTTTTATATAAAATTCAATTACTTAATTTATCAAATTCAAAAAAAAATTAATTGATATCAATAAATTTATTTTACATTTATAATTTTTTTTTAAATTTTCCTTATCAATAATATTTCATCTCTTCTAATAGTTTATTAATATATTTTGTTTCTTATTTTAATGAGAGATGTTTTTAGTATAAAAATAATTAATACAAAAAATATTATAAATTGAGTTTTATAAAAAAAAAATAAACATCAATTCAAATTTGAGTCTTATAGATAAGAACAAAGGGAGCAATGCTAAAAGAAAAATGTTAAAGTCACAATCTTTTTATGCACACTCCTTATTGGTTCACATCACCTCATTTTTTAAAGTTCAAAATATATTTTTCGTTCTCATAAATATAAAAATATATTATATTTTTTGTCTCAATTTCATGTAAAATCAAACCTATGGTGATGACTTTTTACATCGGTTATACATATCATCGATGTGACTTTTTTTACATTGGTTATATATGTAACTGTTGTAAAAAAAACTAGGCACATAGGTTCGGATGTGTGGACCTTGCTCCAAGAAAAAAAAACAACGCATTTCAATTTTTTGAGGATGAAAAATGTATCGAGAAATTTGTAGAGACGAATTCTGAACATTTTAATTATTTATGAGAATAAAAAATATATTTTAGCTTTTATAAAAGCATCATCTGTCACCGTTTCTACAAGGAAATTACAATTGATATATATATATATATATATATATATATATATATATATTCAATTTTTTTATTGATTTACTGGTTAAATTTAAGAGTGTTTGTTTCAGAATAATTGTATTCCTAAGAATAATGAGTAAATTAAGGCAAAAATTAGAAGAAGAAAGATTGAATTGTAATTTAAGAAAAATCATAAGATATTTCATAAAATAACTACCATATGATAAATAGCTGACAAACAAATTTTTTGAACCAGAAAATATCAAACAAAAGGTTTTGAAAAGAGAATAAAATTTGGTTTTCTAAAAACAAAAATCACAACTCAAGTTAGTAAAACCAATGCAGAAAAAATAACATAAACACAAATTTTTATATTGGTTTGTCTTGATCACCAAGACTACGCTAAGTTATTGATAATCTATTAAGTTCTCATTATTTTACACAAATATACAAGTATTGTTTTGCAGAGCCACTCTCTAGTTCATCCCAAGTAGTTTTATAGTAGTCTTTCCAAGCTAAAATTCTTAAGTATTATTTTCTAACAAGTCACTTCTGACTTTACATAAATCAACATATTTGTTTAAGGTTGGATGCACAAAGACTTAAGCTAATGTCTTACAAACGGATGTACAAGGTATGCTCGGAGTCTTTTTCTCTTGGATTTACAAAGTATTTTAATAGTTTTTCACATCTTGGAGAAATTTGTTTTAGAGAGTTTGAATGCTTGTGAGATGACTTCTTTCAATGTTTGTAACTTCAAATCTTCAAAACATTTGGTATTCTACATCAGGTCTAAGTCAGGCCAAGGCTTTTAGTAAAATTTATTTAATTAAACAAGTGAGACTCTCGGCCATTCTAAAAGTATTTTAGGTCTGATCTAATCGGCTGCCATATTTAAAAAATTATAAATATTTATTCATTGTTAATATTACTTTTATATTAATTTTGTTATAATTTATTAAAATCTTACATTTACTTTTCTTTTTAAATGTTAATCTTGTTGATCTACATAAAAGTCAAGGTAAAGTTTATAGTTAAGTCTATTGATGATAAATTTATGTCTTACTTGAATGTTTTATTGCAAAATATATTTTTAAATAAGGATCATGGATGTTATATTAAACCTTAATAATATATTTTTATCATATAAATAAGTTAGATATGATTCTTATAAAGTCTCATATTGTCATACATATTTTTACCTTTATCTTAGTTTTAAATGATCACAAATTAACCGTTAAAACAGACCTATAAGCCAGACCAAACTTAACTAGGCTTAGATTTATTAAATGCGTATGTATATAACACATTTAATAGATACTATATTAAATATTACATCAAATGTATCTATATACTTAAATAACGATTTCATCCCTATAAAATACTTATTTTTTATTTTAGTTCTTTAATTTCTTTTTTGTTTTAACTTATACTATCAAATAACAACTTTAATTGATGACATAATAATGATAGTAAGTAATGATGAATTTTTATAAAATTAATAATGAAATAATTATAGGAAGGAAGAATAATAGTAAAAATTAGTAAATAATACATAAAAAATACATATTAGGCTTTTCTACAAAATAATAAAAGATCGATATAAGTATAATTTATTGCCTATTTAATTGGCAATTTAGATCATAAACAAAATATAAGTAAATACAATAGACATTAATGATTAAATACTATTATTTTGGTAGCAGCTCGTAATTCGTAAACAAGAGCTCTTATGAAACCTTTAGCAACATTAGAACAATAGCCAACTAATTGAACCACGCTTTAGAAAAAAAATTACAAAATATATTAAAAGCGAGCCTATAAATAAAAAAGTAACTTGAAAATAGTAATTCCCTAAAATTATAGGAATAGCAATGGCGAATGAAGGCTTTAGTGATTTTAATTAGGAGTGTTTATCGGTCCAAATCAATCCGGCGATCCAAATCAAATCAATTAAATCAGTTTAAAAAATTTTTCTAGCTTGGATCCAATCCAAAACCAAACCAATTGGAACCAATGACAATTGGTTCGGATATCAGATTAAGAATTTTCAAATCCGAACCAACCTAAATCAAACTTTATATATTTATCATTAGTTTTTAAATGCTGAAGTTATTGATATTTTTATGTTGTTTTGTGTATCTCCTTTGTATTTTATTTCCATCATACACACACTCACTTTGACACTTTTGTTTTTCTTTCTCGCATAACCCTAAAAGGATGCCGCACATGCACACAGCACACTCATAGAACCTCCTCCTGTAACAGCCGTAACTTTCAATAAGTAATTAAGAAATTAATAAATAAATAAATAAATAATTATCAGGTCATAAATTCCCACTATATAAGCCAAATGTTAACCTAGAGCAACTTTTTAGAATACTTTCAGAGCAGCCAGAGGAGAAGCTTTAGAGAGCACCAGAGACGTCACCATTGCTAACATAGAACATTTAAGCAACTACATCAAGGTAAGGGATGAGTTACTCACGCTTGGAGATTATAATGAACATGTGTAGGGATCCCTAGAAGATCAATTTTTGGGTTATTTTGGGGTGTTTATGAATTTAATTATGTTTTCATGTTTAATTGCGGATTGAGTGTGTTTGATGAACCAATTGGTGTTGTGTTGCGAGTTTGTTGTAGAATTGATTTATTCCTGTGTTAGGTGTGTACCTTAGGAATTAGAATTCTTTATAATTAGCATAAAAATTGTGTGATGGTGATTTTGTTTATACCAGATATGTTGGCCTTTCAATCTTGTTCTTTTTATTTATTTATTTATTTATTTCACACCGCAATGTATACGTGTACATATATATTGATACTATTTTTTTTTACAAACTTTATATTTTATTTCACGTGGGTAATTTCTCGTCATGAAATTCGTATGTGTAGGGATTGTTGGATAATTGAATTGGCTAAAATCATTTAAAGAAATTAACTTAACTTGTATTCACATTGTAATTAGGCATTTTCTTGATGTTGGTAACTTAGTTGAAATATATTTAGAATATAGGTATACATGTTGTTCATAGAAATCAATATGAGTATATATTTTATTGTTATATATAATTTGTATATACTTAATGATATATTTGATATTATTGTGATTATTTTATATTAATGTATATTTAATACTTTATATATATATATATATATATATATATATATATATATATATATATATTTTACGTGTATTTTATAGTTATTTGTTTATAAGCCTTGAAGTTAAATATTGTATGTTATTATTATTATTATGATACATTGCTATTTAATTGTTGAGTATATTTTGTAATTAGTTAAAGTGTGAAATGTTAAACTCTAGTCATGAAATATGGTTGTGAATGACTGTGTGATTGATATTTGTAGTGATATTACTTGTCATGTGAGTTATGAATTATACAGTACTCCGACCAGTGTTTACCTTGAGAGAACTTTTATGCGCAGTGTTAAAGGAAATTGTAGGATTCCTAGTTAGGATCCTGAAGGGTTAAACCATAGCGCAATTTGTTAAATATGTTTGAAATATAAGAGTGAGTATTATATAACTCATAAACAGTGTCTGCGTGAAAAAAAAAATATTTTAGGGGTTGGACCTGAATCAGGAAGGTGAGGCCCAAACGGATTCTTCGGAGTCTAGGCCTTGGGGGTAAAGATACTCGGTTTGAGTGCTCCTTTAAGCCCATGTTGATCCCATGTGATTGGGACATTCTCGCAAAACAGAGTAACCCTGACTGGTCACCTTATGATGTTACTTAGTGAGAGTGATCGAGTATACCCATTGTGTAGTGTGCTTTGTCATGTACTTCTAAGTGCCCAAATGTTGTTTTTCACTGACATGGTACCACATTGCATATAGGCTTGAGTCTTAGTATAATTGTTGCATAACGCTTGTGTTTGAATTTCATTGAGTTAACAATTGTGGTTGATGTTATTTTATGGAGTGTGTAAACTTGAATGGGTGTGAATAATGTGTGCGATTTTGTGCAGTAAGGTTATTTATATAAATTCAGCTTTAAGTATTATATGTTTCACATGCTCTAATGTTTTATTATATACGAATGTGATAACTCACTTCCTGTGTGTGCTTGTGTTTGGGCTGATTGCCACTTTGTTTCAGGTTAGCCTTCATATGATGAGTCACATGCTAGAGATGGAGAGAATTAGTCTGTGATAGGGATATGTTCTAATAAGTGTGACATTGGGGCATAGGATTTTACTTCGCATATTGTGATTTTCACATGTTATGATTTACTGAATGATACAATTGCGTTATACTTTTCTACTTTAGTTTCTTTTTATTATTTATTTAGAGTGGACGACTTGTTTTGAGCCAGGATAATCTTAATCTTTTAAATAAATTTTGTATGATTTATTTAATTAGTTAGTTATAATTATAAGGGTAGAGGGTGTCACACCTCCACCCGTCGTTCTGCCTCCTCAGGACGGTCATTGACAGAGTCGGCCTCTTCTGGACCTCCATCCAGTTAGCGTTGACAATACAACTTTGACCTACGGACCTTCTCCTAGGATTATTTGTTTAATTTTGGAATAAAATAGTTATTTTATATTTATTTTTTAAAACAGATATTTTTATTGGATATCAGATAATCTGAAACGTATATATATATAATTTTTCTGTTTTGAGGTGCTTTTGGGTTTATAAGTTCAAGCAATAGTCATAGTTTGCACTTGTTATGGTTGGAACATCAAATCTTATTTTCATCTTTCTTTTCTAGGTTGGGTACTTGTGGTATGAATACAAATACAAGCTATAGGCTTATTAATCAAGGGTTGCTCTGTAAATCATGAGGTATCCTTGTGCTTATTATACATTCTGTTTTCTCTGTAAATCATATTTTGATAATAGAGTATCAAGTTTTAAATTAGTGATGTGTTTTATTATTTGTGCCTTCAGGGATAAGGATGTGTTTTATTATATGTAACTGGTGCAGTGGAGTAATTGTACTCATCAGAAAACACCAAAGCATGTGCTTCTGTAGAGGGTTATGTGATAGGGGCATGGTTACTTAAATTTAATTGTCCTTATTTTCTAATTTCAAATTTTGAGTGTTTTTATGGCCACTAATGTTGCTCCTCTTTTTGCACAAGGATGCAGATTTTCTAATTGATTTACTGTAACTTGATTAATTCTTGTAAATAAATTCTTTAGCCTTGATTTACTTAAACTCTTTTGTCTTATTTTTCTTTTTAATTGATGAAGCATTAATAAAACTCGCGTAATTGTTAAATTTCATTTCTTTCATTTAATAAATGTTAAGAGAGGATTATATAGTATTTTTTTTAGTAAAATAATCATTATGTATAGAAAAATATATAATATTGGTTATAAGAAAATTAATTGAAGGACCAATAAATACAACATAACTAATTGAAGGTAGACCAAGTTTTAAAGGAAAAGACAAAGACATAGTACGAGCAACTAATATAAGGCATCCTATAAAATATTGAGTTTTGAATCCCACAATGAAGTTTTCATTCTAAGCTCACATTTCACCACTCATCCAAATAATAAATCCACCACCTCAAACATAAACTCTCTTCCAAGATTAATTTTCTAAAATCAAACCTCCTCAAAAGTCATTCTCCACCCAATATCCAAACAAGACTAACAAGCACATCTAGTTTATGACTATGCCGAGACTAACTCAGTGTGAGGCAACTAAACCATAACCTTTCTTGGAACAAGAAGCTATTTGAGAACTCGATTTGCTCTGCTTTTGGTTTAAAACTGATTTGGTTATGAATTTGTCTGCTTCCTGCGTGTAATAATGCTAATAATATTGTTAGAAATTTGCTACAAATGCATTCTGCTGACTCTCCTTATCTCTGTTACTTGCCTTCTCATTGTGAAATACTTTCATTTTTTCTTTGGTAGGGTCTCTATACTGGGGCTTTCATTCTGTCAAGCACCTCTCTGATGTGCAAGCTACTAAACTTCACTTTGGTACTTGATTTCTCACTTCATATTTGAGCCTTTTTTTCCTTTGTCTTTTTACTTGTTTTGTTTGAGTTTGAGTACCCATTTTCTGTTTTTTTTTTCTTTTATTTTATTCCCTTTTATTTTCCTGTCCTATTTGAGCTATGGTTTTTTGTGAGTTCTCAGTATTTTATGAACCCCAATTTCTATTCATATTGCCCTTTGAAGTGAAATTCTAAGATTTTTTTTAAATATGTATCATTCTAAATTGATTCATACAAAAGATAATGAATAATTTGAAACAAGCAAATAATCTAAAATATTAAATGCTTAGTAACTCTGCATATTTATATTAAATGCGCAGATTTGCTTAACTAATTTCTTATCATCTACCAATATATCCCCATATGTCATCATTCGATGCTTTTTCTCTTATAATAGATCTATGACAAAACCATTGACTGCATCTCCAAGTCAACAAGCAAGATTTTCAGCCAATTCAAAAGATGATGATGATTTAAGGAGTCTAATCAATGCATTAAATCAATCACTACATAGACAGGAGTAAGAAAAACAAGAAATGAGACAAGAGCTAACTCAGACTAAAGAACAACTTAAAGAAGTAACATATGTACTGCTAAACTTGGGTTATCTTAGCTCTTCTTCTCATCGTCCATCTCCTCAAGATAGTACTGTAAATGAAGACAATGAGAATGATGAAGACAATGATCATATCAGATTGGATGGTATTGTTAGAACAAATCTCTTTTAACCTGTGATATTACAAACTACAAAGAAACACAGGTTATTAATAAAATGCGGAAATTACAGATCAAATCATACCTCCAGCCATTGCTATGAAGAGTTTCTTGTTTTGGTTCTTCCAAGCTCTCTCTCTTCCACTCTCTAGATGGTGTATAAGACTGAATTCGAAGGGATGAGCTCAGGGACCAAATTCATGTGCTTATATAGGCATTCTACCATCAAGAATGCATTTATCAGCCATTACCACTCATTATTGGCTGTTACAATTCTTTATTGGCCATTATCATCCATTAACAACCATTCAAAATGGCTTTCAAAACTGATGAGCGTTACAAAATTTCAAAATGTTATGACCATGAATTATTACATTCTCCCACTTGGTCCAAACATTTTGACTTAATGCTCAATCTTCTTAAGAAATGAATATATGAATCATAGTGATAGTTCCTCTTATAACGAGTAATATCATCTATGTATTACAATATACTCAATTTCCCAAGCAGTATACTTAAAGTGGTAATAAAACTTCATGAATAAACCCAATGTTTATTCTTGGTCCAAAACATAATTTTTCTCAAATAAATCAATGTGCACCAAAATATGAGAAAATATCATAATATAAAAGTTTCAATTTTTACATATATGTATACAATCATAAATTGGAACCAAGTCCCATTCTTTCTACATGATCCTTAAATTTAAACGGTGGCATGCCTTTAGTTAAAGGATCAGCGATCATCAACTCAGTGCTTATATGCTCAATGACCACTTTCTTGTCTTTTACTCTTTCTCTAATGGCTAAGTACTTAATGTCGATGTGCTTACTTCGACTTCCACTTTTGTTATTCTTAGCCATAAAGACAACAGCTGAGTTATCGCAAAAAATTCTTAAAGGCCTTGAAATAGTATCAATTATCTTCAGCCCAGAAATGAAACTTTTAAGCCATACACCATGTGATGTAGCCTCAAAACAAGAGACAAACTCAGCTTCCATGGTAGAAGTAGCAGTCAAAGACTGCTTAACACTCCTCCATGAAATAGCTCCACCAGCCATCATGAAAATGTACCCAGATGTTGATCTACGAGAGTCAACACAACCAGCAAAGTCTGAGTCTGAATAACCAATCGCATCTAGATTGTCTGTCTGTCTATACATAAGCATGTAATCTTTGGTCCCTTGAAGGTACCTCAACACTTTCTTAGCAGCTCTCCAGTGGTCAATACCTGGATTACTCTGATATCTTCCTAACATTCCAACTGCAAAAGCAATGTCAGGCCTTGTGCATACTTGAGCATACATGAGGCTTCCAACAACTGAAGCATAAGGAATGTTTTTCATTTGTTCCCTCTCAAAGTCATTCTTTGGACATTGGTTCAAATTAAACCTATCACCCTTCACAATGGGAGCAACACTTGGTGAACAATCTTTCATCCGAAATCTCTCTAGAATTTTGTTAATATAGGTTTCCTGTGATAGACCCAAAATACCTCGAGATCTATCTCTATGAATCTTAATGCCGATGACATAAGATGCATCACCCATATCCTTCATGTCAAAATTCTTAGAGAGAAATTGTTTCACCTCATGTAGCAAACCCCGATCATTGGCTGCAAGTAAAATATCATCTACATATAAAACAAGAAAGCATATTTTACTCCCACTAACCTTGTGGTATATGCATTGATCCATGGGGTTTTCATCAAAACCAAATGAAGAAATTATCCCATGAAACTTAAGGTACCACTGACGGGAAGCTTGTTTTAAACCATATATAGATTTATTAAGCTTGCAAACCAAATGCTCACCACTATTAGAGGAGAAACCTTCAGGTTGTTTCATATAAACCTCCTCCTCTAAATCACCATTAAGAAAAGCTGTTTTCACATCCATTTGTTGCAACTCAAGGTCAAAATGAGCAACTAATGCCAAGATTATACGAAGAGAATCTTTCTTAGATACTGGAGAAAAAGTCTCTTTGTAATCTATTCCTTCCTTTTGAGTAAATCCCTTAGCAACAAGTCTTGCCTTGTATCTCTCAATGTTGCCTAATGAATCCTTTTTGGTTTTAAAGACCCATTTACATCCAATGGCCTTCGCCCCATTAGGCAACTCTACAAGGTTCCAAACTTTGTTACTCTGCATGGAACTCATCTCATCCTTCATGGCATCATACCATAAATTTGACTCTTTACAACTCATGGCTTGATCAAAAGTTTCAGGATCATTTTCAGCTCCAATATTATAGTCAGATTCTTGCAAATATACAATATAATCACTAGGAATAGCTGATTTTCTTACTCTAGTAGACCTCCTTAATGTTGCATCAACATTTTCTTGGGGATCATGTTGTTCAACTGGTTGTTCATCATTTTCATGAATTTGATGATCAACTTGATCTACTGGATTATCAACAACAGTTTGTGGAATGCCAATCATGTGTTGTTCATCATCCCTTTGAACTTGAGGGGTATGAATTACAACCAATCTTTCATTTGACGTGGAAGGTTGAGATTCTATATAATCAATTTCAGAACCTAAGTCCCTCAATTGATCACTCCCACTGATCAAATCATTTTCAATAAATTTGGCATTTCTTGATTCCACAATCCTAGTAATATGATGTGGACAATAAAACCTATAACCTTTAGACCTTTCGGCATATCCAATGAAATACCCACTAATGGTCCTCGGGTCAAGTTTCTTCTCTTGTGGGTTATATATTCTCACCTCAGACGGACAACCCCAAACGCGCATATGTTTCAAACTCGGTTTCCAACCTTTAAATAACTCAAAAGGTGTCTTTGGGACAGCCTTGGTTGGAACACGATTTAATATATACGCTGCCGTCTTTAGTGCTTCAGCCCACAAGGATTTAGGAAGATTGGAGTTGCTAAGCATACTCCGCACCATGTCCAATAATGTTCGGTTCCTTCTTTCTGCCACACCATTCTGATTCGGAGAACCAGGCATAGTGTATTGGGCAACAATCCCATGTTCTTGAAGGAACTTTGCAAAGGGACCAGGTGCTTGTCCATTCTCAGTATACCTGCCATAGTATTCTCCACCTCTATCTGATCTCACTATTTTTATTTGCTTGCCACATTGGTTCTCAACTTCAGCCTTAAAGACTTTGAAGGCATCCAATGCTTCGTATTTGTTATGAAGCAAATAAACATTCATATATCGTGAATAATCATCTATAAAGGTGATAAAATATTTCTGACCATGTGCATCCATATCTGGACAACAAATATCAGTATGAATTATTTCTAATATGCTTGAACTCCTATTAGCACCTTTCTTAGACATGTTGGTCTGCTTACCCTTAATGCAGTCCATACAAGTCTTAAAGTCAGCAAAATCTAGAGTATTGAGTACCCCATCTTTCACTAACCTTTTAATCCTCTCAATGGAGATATGTCCTAATCTCCGGTGCCATAACATAGAGGAATTCTCATTAATATTACACCTTTTAATACCAGTTTGAACATGCATAGAACTATAAGTGGCATTATTTTGTAAACCAAGAAGATAAAGACCATCAGACAATATACCATTCCCAACACATTCAGAATTATAAAATAACTCAAATGATGTGTCTTTGAAATTAAAGGAATATCCAAACGGTACAAGCCTTGAAATAGAAATCAAGTTTCGGGAAAAACTTGGTACATAAAAAGTCCTTTCTAATTTTAAAATAAAGCCACTACTTAAAGTCAAAATGCAAGTTCCAATGGCCTCCACATGTGAGCCTAGCTTATTGCCTGATAAAATGCTTTGCTCACTTCCCACTGGTTTCCTTAGGTTTTCCATACCCTGTAAAGAATTTGCAATATGAATAGTAGATCCAGAATCAATCCACCAGGTGTTAATATTAACACTAACCATATTAGATTCATAACATACTAATGAGATTGATTTACCTTTCTTCTCAAGCCATTTCTGGAATCCGGGGCAATTCTTTTTCATGTGTCCCTTCTTCTTGCAAAAGAAACACTTTGCCACCTTCTTAATATCAGCTTGAGGTGGTATTTTACCATTCCCCTTCTGATAAGCTTGAGACTTAATTGCTTTGTTCTTCCCATAAGCAGTAGTCAGTAGTGCACTCTCACCCATCTCCATTACAAGCCTTTCTTCTTCCTGAACACACATGGTCATTAATTCATTGATAGACCATTTATCTTTATGTGTGTTGTAGGAAATCTTAAATGGCCCATATTCATGCGGAAGGGTGTTCAAAATGAAATGCACTAGGAAGGACTCAGACATATCAACCTCTAGTTTCTTAAGTTGAGCTGAAATATCTCGCATTTTCATGATGTACTCACGCACACCTTTCACACTGGTGAGCCGAAGAGAAGAAAACTTCATGATCAAGGTGCTTGCTAAAGTCTTATCTGAAGTGATGAACTGGTCATCAATGGCCTTAAGCAAGTCTCGGACCTTTTCATGCTGGTCAACAGAACCACGTATCCCAGCCGAGATATTAGTCTTAATGAACATCACGCTGAGCCGGTTGGATCGTTCCCACCGCTCATATAGCGCAACGTCAGCTGGGCTACTTTCATTTGTGATTGCAGGTGGTTCGTCTTTCCTTATAGCATAATCTATGTCCATCCACCCCAATTGTAAAAGAATTCTCTCCTTCCATATCTTATAGTTATCTCCTTTGAGTTCGGGAACATCACATTGAATATCAGAAAAATTAATAGTTTGAGAAGCTGCAAAATTCAAAGGCTTATGTCAAAATTTGAGGCATACTAATCTTAATTGTATCTTTTACCAATGTAAACATACCATAAAATTGAATCTTGTGACATAAAAATTGCCTGTGGGCTAAATTTTTAATTCAATAAGAAACAATTAAACCTTATGATAGAATAATCAAATTATTTGCTTAATATTCATGCTTTACGGGTACAATATGAAAATAATTTAATTTCTATCGTAAATTTTTACTTTATGATAAAATCGACAAATTATACATACATCATGATGCCTGTGGGTAAATCATGAAAAATAATACGTCATTTTATCCCAATTAATTATACAGATATAATAAAAATTCTTGTGAGATAAAATTCATTATATAAGTATAATTAATTACAATATTATGTCTAATTCCTTATATGATCTTTAACCAACTTAATATATAATTTTAATCAAATATAGATGCTGTGGCTAATCCATAATTAATCAAAATCATAAAGATCACTTAGACATAAAAATTTATTATATGAGAATAAATAGTATTTTGCATTTCAAAATCAAGATACAATATAATTATGAATAAGATTCTCATATAATTTTATAATTGAAATATAATATTATGCATTTGATTTCATATATATATGCATAGAATAAAATGTTCTAGAATATATTCATGCATAAATTAAATCAAAATTCAAAAAACTGTAAAGCACAATGTGTATATAACGTATTAAAAACGACAACATATCAAAAAAGCTTTACTGGTTTAGTGGTCTGCACATACATTAGTGTTCTTGGAGTCAAGGGTTCGACACCCAGCTAGCACAAAACGTAGGAGTTTTTGTCTTTTTTTTTTTTTTTTTTTTAAAACACTGTTCATCATCTTCAACCTTTAGCGGGTCAAACCCGACCCATACGCAGACCCGTTCTTTTTTCATTCATTCGGACACCATTTTTCACGATTCAAAAGCCAAAATTAAGGAAATCAAACGAAATACATATTTCTAATTTTATTTTTTAAGAAACAAGGCCCTTCATACCATAAACAAAATCAAATCGGAAAATACCGAAAAACGAAAATGGACAAGGCAGAGGCAATTCTTGCTCTGATACCAAATGTTAGAACAAATCTCTTTTAACCTGTGATATTACAAACTACAAAGAAACACAGGTTATTAATAAAATGCGGAAATTACAGATCAAATCATACCTCCAGCCATTGCTATGAAGAGTTTCTTGTTTTGGTTCTTCCAAGCTCTCTCTCTTCCACTCTCTAGATGGTGTATAAGACTGAATTCGAAGGGATGAGCTCAGGGACCAAATTCATGTGCTTATATAGGCATTCTACCATCAAGAATGCATTTATCAGCCATTACCACTCATTATTGGCTGTTACAATTCTTTATTGGCCATTATCATCCATTAACAACCATTCAAAATGGCTTTCAAAACTGATGAGCGTTACAAAATTTCAAAATGTTATGACCATGAATTATTACAGGTATATGATATCTTGCTTAATTGTTTGAAAGAGGTGTGTTGCCTTAACATATGTTTACTGTTATTTTTTATTATTCAGGTTTCATATTAATAACAAATGGTTATTCATTTTTTATTTTATTAATGATGCAGGAACCTTACTTTACTGAAGAACAAAGTTTTTCTTTGGGGGCATGGTGGAAATTTCTGAATTTTGTTGGTAACTTAGGTTATATTAGAATTTTGAATTAAGTAGTAATAAAAAATTGTTATGATATTTTATTCTAAATCTGTTGTTATCATTAACATTTAATTTAAAGTACTTGGATTGTTATACAAGTCATTTTCTGACTTGATGGTTAATTGCTTAATTGATGGTGAGAAATTATACTTTTGGTATCTTGTTTGTTTCTTGTTGTTTTTAAGGCATTGGTGGTTCCTATAATTTAGTCCCATTTTGGCTTGATATATAGGCATGTAGTGGTACTTGTCTACTAGGTAAGAAAAGCTAGTTGGCATAGGAAATAAATTATATATTATGAATAGAACTTATGTGTTAGCTGCCTAATTGAGAGTTGGTGTAGTTGTAATTTTAGAGTGGGACTTGGACATTTTCGCTTTCTACTTGGTCACTAGTGAGAACATTTATAACTAAAGTATCTTGCTTAAACTAAGAAGAAGATAAACATGTAATGTGTGTTTTATGAGAGATGTTATATGAACCTTTTCTTCGAGTAATTGTTAGATAGACAACAACTACGTTTGCTTGCTGAAAATTTAATGTTTAACTACTAATATTGGTGGTAATTAGATTAGGCATTTTATATTTAACAAATGGGATTGTATGCTTAAACCACATTTCAGATTATTTGGTTGGAATTGGGTTGTGCACTTGAGATTTGACAGGGTAAGGCCTTTGGTTCCTTGCTTAGTTAAGTGACTTTTTGTGTTCTATTGTGTTTATTATACTTGTGGCATGTTAAAATTAGCACTGTATTTGTAATCCTTGAAATTGGAAATGACAATCTCACGAGTGGTAAAATGAGAATGGGATTTGTTAGGACTTATAACCAAAAGATTCATTTACAACTAAAGTATCCTTAAAAGGCATCGGTTAGAGTTTGGTTTGATATTTTCATTTGCATGAAAGGAATATAGACTCTTAGTCCATTTCATTCAGATTTGATCCCCTTACACTCACAGTTGTAAACCTACACAAGAGTTTATGCATCTATGACCTTAATTTAAGTCTGATCTATTTCAATTTCATGTTATATGTATTGTAGTGTATTGTATTATCAGCATTAGTAGTAGAATTTCTTCAAATTTTTACAACCTGGTCTGGTGGTGGCAGTGGTGGGGATTAGATACCAATTCTTACAGCTATAGAGATATATAATTGCTAACAATATATACGGAAAATTAAAACAAGGCTAAAAAAGTATTATGCTTCTTTCTTTCTAGTAAGATAGATATAGAATAATAAATTAAAAATGTATGAAAGGAGTTGCAATAACTTGTATTAAGTATTAACTAGTAGTTAAAACAATAATAGTAGTACAATAAAATAAAATAACTCCATCATAATGTACTACAAATGAGAAAACATTTTTTGTATTTTTAACTTGACTTACTTATTTTATATTCTGACACAAATTGCTATTGTTGACATTTAATTCAAGAAAAATAACACGAAGAAATATATACTATTCCTATAGTTTTTCATTAATTTTAAGGAATGAGATGATATCTAATAACACATACAGAATACTAAAAAAGAACTAATAATTCAAATTGAACTCTTGCATTAGAGATTTTAGTTTTTTTAATATCTTAAAAAATACTTATTTTTTCAATTATACAGATTAATTTTTAATTTTATTAATATTTTAAAATAAAAATAAAATTTTCTATATTTTAAAAATAAATTTAGATTTTTAAAAATTAAAAGATCATTTTAAATAAATTATTTAAATGTGCATGTATATATATATATATATATATATATATATATATATATATATATATATATATATATATATAAATCTCAAAAAATTATCTGTGGATTTTATTTTGCAAGAAAATTTATATTAAATTACCTGCGGATTTTATCTTGTGAGAAAATCCGCAGGTAATTTCATGCAGATATGCAAGTTCGTAGGAAATTTCCTGCAAAATAAATGTTACAAAATATTACTTACGGATATTTCTGCTACTTTATTCCACAGGAAATTTTCTGTGACTTTATAATTGGCATAAATTATCTGCGAATGTTTTACCTATAGAATGGAATCCGCAGGAAACTAGTTTGTTGTGAAAATTCGGCAGGATAATAAATTATATTTTTAATTCAATATTTGAATTATAATTAAAATTACAGTTGAAGTAATTATTAAACAAGCATAAATATTAGTACTAAAGGATCATTATAAATCATAAAATAACATTTGATGAATTTTTCATAGTTCTGTACTATTTTTTAATTCGAGATTTATAACACTACTTTTATTTAATAAATATATATATTTCACGTATTTCAATCTAAAAAAATTAAAACTTATACTCAAAATACTTAAAAGAGAACATTTAATTGAACATTTTTAATAACTATTTTTTTTTTTTATCAAATTAGTGAGGTTCTCCGTGGACAGGACCATCTCAGCAATGCTGGCACCATCTTGCTACCCAAGGGAAACCAAATATCATTAAAAATAATCAAAACAAGGGACAAAACAAAATGGGGGACTAGGCCAAAACCCATTAATCAAGTTTGCAAGTTCTATGGTTAGGTAGGGACTGCTTGTTTCGAAGGTACTCATGTCTAACAAAAAGAGGGATACTATCCCACCAAGTGAAGCTACACTTAGAATCCGCCCCATAATTGGCAAGAAGATTAGAACAAGAGTTGCCTTCTCTATAAATTTGAGAACAAATCATGATTCTATCTTTACACAAAAAAATGCAATGTTCCCAACGTCTTCTAATTTTCCAGGGAACAAGTGTTTTTGAAAGCTTCTACATCAACCATCGAATCAGTTTCAAACCAAATCTTTCTCTAGTTTCTGCCCACTGCAGCTTCCATGGCTAAAATCTCAGCAAAAAGAGGGGACTGCATGCCCGTATAGACCGAAAAGCCACCAAAGAAAGGCACCATCATGATCCCTGATACCAGAATGACTCGGGGAGCCCCTAGAGGATCTGTATGTGTTGCATTTTATGGTATCCCACGCAGGTGGGGACCAAATCACGCTAACAAACTGCAACTCCTTCGATGGATTGATGGGAACAGAAAAGACTTTCAATAAGGAGAAGTCAGGGATGCTGTTTTAAGACCCACCTTTGGAGCAAAAGTCCAAAAGAGTGACCGCAGAAGAGATCAAAGTAGTTGCTGTTTGTAAATGAATAGTTTTGTCATTGAACCTTAATTGATTACGGCAAAACCAAATGGCACCCAAAGTGATAAAGCACACAAAGGGCAAATAGAAGTGATAAAGCAACCTCTTTTCCTCAAGTTTTCATCTATAGGCACTCTGTCATGCAGAATTTGCCAGAGGAGGAAAGATTTGGATGGAGAAATAATCGGAGACCAAATTATCTTCCATCAATGATCACGGTTTTCGCGAGGCTTTAAGAAACCAGAAGCATCTTTAAACAAGAGGGTGTCATTCTCAGTTGGACACTGAACAGGTAAGTCATCCAAGAGGGGGGAAGGTGTAACATGCGAAACAACATTTGATAAGTGTGGAATTATGTCCAACAGCAAGCTCGGGATCAGCCACTCATTTCCTGGATGAAAATCATGGACCGATGATAAAAGCTGCATTTTAATTTTAACGGGTAGCCTTTGCAAATCTGCAATAGTGGATTCGAGAAACCACTTATCATTCCAAAACTTTATCTCCTATCCTGATCCAATGAGCCAACCAGTGTTATCAGTGGCAACTGAGAGAAATTTCTCAATGGTGGGCCATATTGAAGATTTCTTATAAGTTTGGACACAACATTTATTCCTGAAGAAACGAGCTCTGAGAAATTGAGCTCATTGATCCTTTGAGTGAATAAAGTCCCAGCTGAGCATGAGAGCTGCAGCATTGTTAATAGCTGAAATCTGTCTAAGACCAAGGCCACCCTCAGCAAGGGGGTTGCATACTTTTTGCCATTTGACAGTGCAAATCTTGCGTTGATTAGGATTACCGACCCAAACAAAATTCCGGATGCAACTGTCAAGGTCTTTGATCATGCTGCGAGGCCAAGAGTAAACTTTGAACGAGTAAGCCAACATGCCATTGATAATGGAGTTAACTAGCTGCACTCCCCCCATCAGGTAGAGGAGCAAGGCTTTCTAGGAAATAAGCTTCAATTTTATTCTGTCAGAGATAGGTTTGAGATGGATTGGCCTAGGCTTACCAATAAAAAGAGGGATGCCCAGGTATGAGAAGGGGATGGACCCAATAGCAAAAACCCCAATTGATCCTTAACTTCATAAATTTTTCTAGGAGACATAGCACCCAGGAAGAAGAGACATTTTTCAGGACTGATCATCTGCCCGGAAGCTTGGCCATAACTGTCAAACAAATTCAATAGGTTGTACATATTTCTCTTAGTACCTCTGCAGAAAATCAGAATGTCATCAGCATAAAGCGAGTGCAAAGGAGTATTGAAAGATTTCAGACTGGACATCAGATGAGAACCTTAGATTGAATCAGTTGAGCAGTGCCCCTGCTGAGAACCTCCTCTGCCAAGCAAAAAAGAAAAGGGGATAAAGGGTCGCCTTGTCGCACACCCGAGATAGACCCATTGATAGAGAAAGAAAGTCTCAGAATCCAGGATTGTTTTTATTCAGCAACAAAAGGTAGTGCTGAAGCCGAAGGAATGAAGAACTTGGAGAAGGAATTGTCAGTCCAACGAGCCAAAAGCTTTTTTGATATCAATTTTTAGGGCAATGTTTCCTCCAAAAGATTTGCATTGCAGCAAATTATAGGCCACCGAAGTGGTGCGGATGCATTTAGCAACTCTACGCCCTTTGATAATTCCCCTCTGCTCAGGAGAAACTAATTTAGGAGCGATACTAGCAAGGTCCGCTAGAATTTTAGAAATGATCTTAAACTGGAAGTTACCCATAGCAATAGGCTGAAAAAATCAATTTTATCAGCAATGTCACATTTTGGAATTAAGGCCACAATGTTGGAGTTAAGGCCGGGAAGAATCCAGTTCTAGGGGAAGAACTGAAGGGTGGAAATGAAGACCTCTTAGCAATAATATCCCAATAAGTATGAAAAAAAATGTCCCCCAAAACCATCGGGTCTGGGGTAGCACTTAGCAGTGCTACTCATCGAAAAAACAGTTTTTTTAACCTCTTCAGGGGAAGGGAGATTTGTGAGGAAAGCATTGTCCTCACTAGTAACCAAGGGAAGGACGAGGCTAGAAATTAAATTATTTGGCCTGCACTTGTTGTCTGTAGCGAAAAGAGCTGAGTAAAAGTGGATGATATGTTGTTGAATCTGGTCCTGAGTTTGGAGCAAACAATCCCCATCCCCGAGGACACTTATGTGATTAAGAGCCCTTCTTTGTTTGGCAAATTTGTGAACGAATGCAGTATTACGATCCCCTCGTGTGAACCAATTCAAACGAGCTTTATCCTTCCAAAACAACTCTTCAAAATCAAGAGCTTTTTGAAGATCCACTTGGGCTTGGGTTTCCAAGTTGATAAGGGAATCAGAGGGCTCCAGATGTTGAATTTTTTATTGGATCTCTTCCAACTTCTTGAAGGCGTTGACGGGCTTTAGATGGATATCTCCGAAAACTTCTTTGATCCAAACTTTCAAAGCAGATTTAACATTTCTTAGCTTCTGTCTAAGGATTTTCATAGGGTAACCATAAGCTGGTAGCTTCCAAACATCTTCAATCAGTTTTCTACATCCAGAATTCTCAGACCACATAGTCATGAATTTAAAAACAGATTTATGACGCAACTCACCATGTCGAAAGAGAGCAGCAAAGGATAATGATCAGATTTTGATCTCACCAAGGCAAGGCAGGAAATAGAGTTCCAGTGTCAAAACACTGATGGTTGCAAATGATTCTGTCTAACCTCATATCAATTCTTCTAGATCCCTTTCGACCATTACTAGTAGTGCAGTTGCATAAATCTTCACAGGATTGCTTCAATGGAAGAAGACTGCCCCTTTTTTCATGAGCTCCTTGAACAACATTGAAATCCCCAAGAAAGATCCATGGTCCAGGGTTAGAGGATTGAAGAAGAGACACCATAAATAGATGCTACACAACAAAAACAAGTTACTAAAACTAACAGCCAGGGAGATGTGTTGGTATGAAATAGCCAGAACATAACAATGAGCGAGTAAAGAGCCTTTGCAAAGGCAGGTCAAATTTTCCCAAAAAGTAGTCGGGAAATTGTCAAAGGAGGTCCAAGGTTCAGCTAGGAACAAAAAGTTAGGATTGTGGGAGACAGAATTTCCTTAAGACACGCCTAGTCTCTGGATTGGCAATGCCTCTGGAGTTCCAAAACAAACACTTCATTGGACACGACCTCGCTGAGTGCCCCTAGTGCGGGTGTTATGAAATCTTCCTGAATCTGGAGTCTTGTTCTTGTGTTGGAGCTTTTCTTTTGGCATTTTGAGAGAACCACTTCAAAGTCTGGGTCACCCAACGATGCAGCTCTAAATTAAATAGGTACTGATCTAAACATGCAAATCAATTTAAATGACACATTCAGATCAAACAGCGGAAATTAAATATTACGAGCGTACCTCCAGTCATTGCAAATCGAATGCAAAGTGGCATATACATGAACCGGAAGGTAATTTTGTTCTTCGAGACTCTTACTCGTTCTAAATAGATGGTGTATTTTTTCTGAATAGAGAAGTGAGTTTGGTAATACAAAACTGAGAGCATCTCATCTTATTTATAGAGTTTGTCCATCACAGAGCTCAACCAATTTGTTATCAGAACTGAGATAGAGGATGGGTACGTGATTTGTTACTGAAGGTGGTCGCAAAGATAGGCGTTGAATGTGGAAGAAAAATTGACCAGATTCAGAAAACAAAATTCCCCAAAAAAATGCAACGGGAATAAAATCAAAGAAGCATGTGGAACATGGGCTTCTAACATTCTCCCACTTGGTCCATTTAACTCAACATCAACCGTAACAAGAAACATAATATATGAGTCATGGTGATAGGTCCTCTGATGATGAGTAGTATCTTCCATGTACCACAATATATCAAGTCTCTCAACACTAGCTCTCAACTTAATGAATAAACCATATGTTTATTCTATATCTAAACCAAATGATTTTTCTCGAAATAAATAAATATGTGCAAAAAACCATATGAGAAAATATCTAACTGAATAAGAGTTTCATTGAAAATAACAAATGTAAGCACAATGAAATTACATCATGGAACCAAGTCCCATTCGTACTACATGATCCTTAAAATTCTTTGGTGGCATGCCTTTAGTTAAAGGATTAGCAATCATCAACTCAGTGTTGACGTGTTCAATGACCATTTTCTTTTCTTTAACACGTTCTCTTATGGCTAAGTATTTGATGTCGATGCGCTTACTTCGACGTCCACTTTTATTGTTTTTAGCCATAAACACCGCAACAAAGTTATCACAATACAACTTTAATGGCCTAGAAACAGAGTCCATAACTATAAGGCCAGACATGAAACTCTTCAACCATACACCATGCGAGGTAGCCTCAAAACAGGAAACGAACTCAGCCTCCATAGTGGAAGTAGCAGTTAAGGTTTGCTTGGCACTTCTCCAAGATACAGCTCCACTGGCTAACATAAAAATATAACTAGATGTTGATCTTCGTGAATCAACGCAACCAGCAAAGTCTGAGTCAGAGTAGCCAATCACTTCCAAACAATCAGTTTGTCTGTACATGAGCATGTAATCCTTTGTTCCTTGAAGATATCTCATCACTTTCTTTGCAACTTTCCAGTGGTCAATACCTAGATTACTTTGATATCTTCCCAAGACTCCAACAGCGAACGCAATATCAGGTCTAGTGTAAACCTAAGCATACATAAGGCTTCCAACTGCTGAAGCATATGGAATATTTTTCATGTGTTCCTGTAGATGCAATTGCTTTTGATGTTTTGATGATGATCATGATGATATGATCAATTGATGAAAATGGGCTTTTCAAGATAAAATTCAAGACAATACTTCAAGATTACAAGTCACAGCATTAAGATGATCACTAGTATATTAGGAAGGGAATTCCTAATTGAATTAGCAAAAGGTTTGACCAAGTAATTTAAATTAAAAAGTGTTTTACAAAGGTTTTACTCTCTGGTAATCGATTACCAGAGGATGTAATCGATTACCAGTGGCCAAATATATTTTATAACAGCTACTAAAATTTGAATTCGAAATTTTAGACTGTGTAATCGATTACACAATTTTGGTAATCGATTACCAACAGTTAGTAAACGTTTTAATTCAAATTTTAAAAGCTGTAATCGATTACACAATTACTGTAATCGATTACCAGACAAGATTTTCAGAAAAATAATTCTAAGAGTCACAACTTTTCAAAGGCTTTATTCATGACCACCGATGGTCTATATATATGTGACTTAAACACGAATTTGCTCAGAGTTTTTCAGAACAACAAGTGTTTATCCTCTCAAAGAGCAAAAATCATTTTATCCTCTTAAGAATTCCTTGGCCAATTCAATTGCAATTCATTAAGGAATTATTTGAGTACTCAATCTGTAAAATCCATCTCTTTCTAGAGAGATTTATTCTTCTTCTTCTCCTCATTCTCTAAGGGATTAAGAGACTGTGAGTCTCTTGTTGTAAAGGAATTCTAAACACAAAGGAAGGATTGTCCTTGTGTGTTTAGAACTTGTAAAAGGAATTTACAAGATAGTGGAACTCTCAAGCGGGTTGCTTGGGGACTGGACGTAGGCACAAGGGTGTGGCCGAACCAGTATAAATCTGAGTTTGCACTTTCTCTTCCCTTAATCTCCTTTATTTATTCTTGCTTTATATTCATATTCAAATTGTTTTATTTGAATCAATATTTAAGAAGATTGTCATTAAGGGAATTCATAACTTGAATAAAAAGTGAAATAGATTTTTAATTGGGGAAGTAATTTGGAATATCTTAATTCAACCCCCCTTCTTAAGATATCTGAGGCCACTTGTCTAACAGTTCCCGCTCAAAATCATTTTTGGGGCACTGACTCAAAGTGAGTTTGTCACCTTTCACAATGGGAGCTACACTTGGTGAACAATCTTTCATGTTAAATCTCTCTAAAACTTTGTTGATATAGGTTTCTTGAGACAAGCCTAAAATGCCTCGAGATCTTTCTCTATGGATCTTTATGCCTATGACATAAGATGTCTCTCCCATATCCTTCATATCAAAGTTCTTTGAGAGAAATTGTTTCACCTCATATAGCATACCCTTATCATTAGTCGCAAGCAGAATATCATCTACGTATAATACAAGGAAACAAATCTTACTTCCACTAACCTTCTAGTATATACAGTGATCCATGACATTCTCTTCAAAGCTGAATGAAGAAATGACCTCATGAAATTTTAAATACCACTGGCGGGAGGCTTGTTTCAATCCATAAATGGACTTATTAAGCTTGCAGACTAAGTGCTCACCAACACTAGATAAGAATCCTTCAGGTTGTTTCATGTAAACCTCTTCTTCTAGATCACCATTCAGGAACGCCGTTTTCACATCCATTTGATGCAGCTCAAGATCAAAATGAGCTACTAATGCCAAAATTACTTGAAGAGAGTCTTTCTTAGATACAGGGGAAAAGGTCTCTGTGTAATCGATTCCTTCTCTTTGAGTGAATCCTTTAGCAACAAGTCTTGCCTTATGTCTCTCAATGTTGCCTTCTGAGTCTTTCTTTGTTTTGAAGACCCATTTGCATCCGATGGTTTTTACACCAACAGGCAATTCAATGAGATCCCAAACTTGGTTAGATGCCATAGAATCCATCTCATCCCTCATAGCATTATACCACAAATTTGATTCCTTAGAACTCATGACTTATGAAAACGTCTCAGGATCATTTTCGGCTCCAATATTGTAGTCTGATTCTTGTAGGTACACTACATAATCACTAGGAATTGCTGTCCTTTTTACTCTAGTAGATCTTCTTAATGCTGCTTGATCATCTTGCTAAGGAACTTGTTCAACCGGTTCTTCACCAGTTTGTTCAATATCATCATGTTGTTCCTCATAAACAACTTGATCTACATGATCACTTTCAACAGCTTGTGGAACTTTAATCACTGGTTGTCTAACACCCATTTTAACTTGAGGGGTGGGAATGACTACCAACCTAATACTTGTCCCAGAAGGTTCAGCTTCATAGTGATCCTTTTCAGAAGAAATGTTCTGAAATTGATCACTCCCACTGATCAAGTCATTTGCAAGAAACTTTGCATTCCTTGATTCCACAATCCTAGTGTTGTGGGATGGACAATAGAACCTATACCCTTTAGATCTTTCAACATATCCAATGAAATACCTAGTTGTCCCAGGGTCTAGTTTCTTCTCTTGTGGATTATAAATTCTTACTTCAGACAGGCATCCCCAAACGCATATATGTCGCAAACTTGGTTTCCAACCCTTAAATAACTCAAAAGGTGTCTTTGAGACAGCCTTGGTTGGAACTCAATTTAATATATACGCAGCCGTCTTAAGAGCATCAATCCACACCATTCTGATCTGGAGAACCAGGCATAGTGTATTGTCCATCCTCTGTGTATCTACCATAGTACTCCCCACCTCTATCTGACTCATGATCTTAATTTGTTTTCCACATTGTTTCTCAACTTCAGCCTTAAAACCTTTAAAGGCATCTAAAGCTTCATTATTAGAATGAAGTAAGTAGAGATACATATATTGTGAATAGTAATCTATAAAGGTTATGAAGTATTTCAGACTATTTGCATCCATGTCTAGACAACATATGTCTGTATGTATAATTTCTAATAAATTAGAACTCCTCTTTGCACACTTTTTAGACTTGTTAGTTTGCTTACCCTTAATGCAATCTACACAAGTCTCAAAATTAGCGAAATCCAAAGTACTAAGTACTCCTTCATTTACTAATCGCTTAATTCTCTCAATAGAGATATGTCCTAATCTCTGGTGCCACAACATAGAGGATTCTTCATTCACAATACATCGTTTTAACCCAACAGAAACGTGCATAGAATTATAAGTAGCGTCGCTTTTCAATTCAATCGAATAAAGACCATCAACCAATTGACCACAACCAATAATTTTAGATTTATTCAATAAATTAAAACCAAAGTCTATAAAATTAAAATAGAATCCCAAAGGTGCAAGTTTAGAAACATAAATTAAGTTTTAACAAAAACTAGGAACATAAAAGAACTTTCTCCAAATGTAATTTAAAGCCACTACTTAAAACTAAGACGCACGTTCCAATGGCCTCTACATGCGAGCTCATCCTACTCCCTGAGTAGATGCACTGCTCACTTCCCACTGGCTTCCTTAGGCTTTCCATACCCTGCAAGGTATTAGAAACATGGATTGTAGAACCAGAGTCAATCCACCATGTATTATGATTCACATTAATCATATTAGATTCATAACAAACAAAAGTAAATGGTGTACCTTTCTTCTCAAACCAACTTTTAAATTTAGGGCAATCCTTCTTTATGTATCCTTTCTTTTTACAGAAGAAACACTTTGACTCCTTTTTAATTGTTGGTTGGGAATCCTTCCTTTATTGGTGCCTACAGACTTTTTCCTATCCTTTCCAAAAGTAGAAGTAGTCAAATTTACCTTTTCACTCTCTTCCATTATCAATCTATCCTCTTCTTGAACATACATGGTCATCAGTTCATTAATAGACCATTTATCCTTATGTGTGTTGTAAGAGATTTTAAAGGGTGTATACTGTTGAGGTAGGGTGCACAAAATGAAATGTATCAGGAAGGATTCAGACATGGTAACTTCCAAGGTTTTCAATTGAGCCACTATGTCCCTTAAGCGCATGATATGTTCACGCACACCTCTTGTTCCAGTAAGCTTAATGGAAGAGAATTGCATAATGAGTATACTAGCAAGCGACTTCTCAGAGGTCGTAAATTGTTCATCAATGGCTTTCAACAGATCTTTGACCTTATCATGCTGGTCAACTGAACCCTAGATACTAGCGGATATGTTGGTTTTTATGAACATAACGGAGAGACGATTAGATCTCTCCCACTTTTCATAAAGGTCAATAGCATCAGATTCGCTAGTTTCAGTAATAGCCGGTGGCTCATCCTTCCTTATAGCATAGTCAATATTCATCCAGCCCAAGTGAAGGAGAATTCTTTCCTTCCAAACCTTATAATTATCACCTTTCAATATGGGAAGGTCATAAGAAATATTCATAGATTGTGAAACTGCAAACAAACACACATGTTCATTAAGAAAATTTGAGACTAAACAAATGTCATGTTTTGCCAATGCAAATAATGTCTCAATATATGAATCTATTGACACAAAACTTGCCTGTGGGCTAAAGTCCTACTCAATTAGATTCATCATGCAACTTTACGATAAAACTATTAAATCATGTTCTTTTCCTTAATTCCTGTGGGTAAATTAAGAAATATAATCTAATATTTTATCCTAATTAATCATACAAATACAACAAAATTTTTGTGGATAGATTTCATCACATTGCATATGATTAATCACAATTAATATTTCTAATGTGATTATAAATTTAGCATATAATTTTACTCAATTAAAGATGTTGTGGTTACTCTCTAATTTAATAAAATTATATTAATCACTTAACATTCAAAAATAATCTTTGCATTACATACTTGTCATACCCTAATTTCGTCCGGGGACCTTTGCTTGATGACATGCGACCTTTCTTTGGTCCTTGTGAGGTGCTTGGCATCCATCATTAGGCAATTTGTGAATTTCCAGGACATGCCGAAAAACCAAAAAATATTGATGCACAATCCGTAAGTTTCCGTGACACACCGGAAATCAAAGGGAAGCATCGTTGCATAATTAAGTGAGGTTCCGTAACATTCCGTAAGTCAAAAAGGGGATGATTATGTAATCCGCAAGGTTTCGTAACATTACGGAAAGAAAACAAGTATCGTTACGAAATTCGTAAGTTTCCGTAACTTTACGAAAAAAGAATCACCAAAAAAAAAAGCAGAGGGGGGTGTACTTAGTAAAAATGGGGGTGCAAATAGCACCCAGGCCCACTTGGGCCCTCCAGAATATTCCTCCAGAAGGCTGTTGCTTCTGGAGGAAGCAACCTGGCTCGCCTGGGCGAGCTGGGCGGCAACCACCTCCCCTATTTTGCTATAAATAGGGGAGGAAGTGAAGAAGAAAAGGGTTCAGCCCCTTTGGCACTTCTCTCTCTTTCGAATTTGCTTGGAAAAATTGTTTCCGTGAAGAAAATCTAAGCCGAGGCGCTTCCGAAAAGTTTCCGTGAGGAATTTCGCAAAGGTTTCAACCGTTCTTCGACGTTCTTGATTCGTTCTTCATCGTTCTTCGATCTTCAACGGGTAAGTACCTCGAACCAAGCTTTTCGATTCATTCTATGTACCCGTAGTGGTCCACATTGTGTTTCGTGCATTTTTATTCTCGTTTTGTTTACTTTTTATACCCCCTGTTGACGTGCTTAAGCCATTTTACTTAAGTCATTTCTCGCTTAACTTAAAAATAAAATCAATTTCCACCGAATGTTTGAATTGTATTATCCATTAACTTCGGTTAAAATAAATTCCGACCGTTCGGTCGTGCCATAACCACGTTGGAAATCAAAAAGAGGTAAAAAATAATATAATAATAAAAAAAACATCTTTTAGTAAAATAAAGCAGAAAATCAATCGGACGTTTTCTCTTTGGGATTTCTCATTCTTAATCGAATTGACTAAATAACTAAAGTGAAACTAAGGCTAAAATCAACTCGCCTAGTCAAGCTCGTCCACAAAAATAGGTTTTTGAAGTTTGTCATTCCAAATTCTCATTAAGTAAAATGGATCATCTTCAAGGTCCAACGCCTTAAAATGATCACCACTTAAGTAAAAAAGAATCACTTGACAAAAAGCAAGAACTACGTAGGTCTGATTTCCTCATCGCAATTGAGGATACGTAGGAGCAAAAGCCCCGCTTTTGTCGACCACCCCAAGAGGTCGTTAATGGTCCAATGCCTTAACGTTTCTCTCCTTTCAAAAACAAGAGGTCGTTAATGGTCCAATGCCTTAACGTTTCTCTCCTTTCAAAAACAAGAGATCGTTAATGGTCCAACGCCTTAACGTTTCTCATCTTTCAAAATCAAAAGACCGTTTAATGGTCCAACACCTTAAATGACCTTTTGTTCAATAAAAACATACTTTGCAAAAAAGACAAAAACAACTTAACCAAACACTTTGTTCCGAAAGAACTACTTAGGTCTGATTTCCTCATCGCAATTGAGGAATACGTAGGAGCAAAGGGAAACACCCTTGTCGACCACAAAAAGGAAAAATATAAAAAGGATATAAGGACATAAAAGGGAACGTAAAAATCAAGGTCATGTTTGCACATTCGATTAAAGGCTGCCGTCCCTTGGGACGGACGTGTGGGGTGCTAATACCTTCCCCGTGCGTAAATACAACTCCTGAACCTTTCACTTAAAAGTTCGTAGATCGCGTCTTTTCCGGTTTTTCCGATGTTTTCCTCAAATAAACGTTGGTGGCGACTCCGCGCGTATTCCTTTCATGGAACACGCATCCCGCGAGTCTCGCGTCGCCCTCCCGCCGAAGGGTAGGTTGCGACAGTTGGCGACTCCACTGGGGACTGTTTTTTAGAGAGTTAGGCCATTTAATCTTGTGCAATGTTTTATCATGACTTTCTCCTTTGTTGGTTTCCCTTTATTTGTCTTATGTTCTTATGTATATAAACTATTTGTTGCTTTTAGTGTGTTTTAGAATGTATGCATGAGGTAAATATTTATTCATTTGATGCACACAAACACTAACACTATTTGCACACACTGTGAGTGAAAAAGGGCCCTATACCCGGGTTCATGGGAACATAAGGAGTGGAGGTGAATCTGTGATCATGCTAGGTCTCCGACTTGCTTGATTACAGTGAACCCTCATCTAGAGCTTTTCTCTTTGAAAACTTATTGTTGCTAGTAGTCCCTACTGCTGCAATATGTTCTTCGAAGGGGATGATACCTCTAGAAACCATCAAGAGAGATATGACTACCTTGGGGATTATTGCTAAAAGCCTAGTTAGTTCTCTCCCTTATAGGTCCCTTAAATAGGGGCACGGAGCAAACACGCTGCGTGCCATTTTTCACACTGCCATGCATAAGTATCATATACCCGTTTGCTTATGTTCAGTGAATATTATCATACTATGTACATCCCCGTATTGTACCTTTCGCATGTGCATCATGTGCGGGTTCCGTCTTAATCCCCTCTCTTGGGCAAACCAACGGAGGGTCCGTGTCACCTTCTTAAATACATACGTTGGGCACTTTGCTACCCCAAGACGTTGTATCTAAGAAGGAGACAATTTCCCGAGCTCCCGTATTCATAAATTGCATCCGTGTCATATGCATTCCTTCATGCATTCATCCATTCCACCCATGATAGATGTCGGAGTTTTGATTCGCACTAGATTTTATTTCACTTTAGTAAAACATGGGATCAAGTCAAAAGCCTTCGCTTAAAAAGAGGTTCTATCAAGTCAAAATCAAGAGCTTAGAGGTCACCAGTTTACGAAAGTTGGGGCAATTAATGGGTCAACTTCAACGGCAAGCCTTCCGCAAAGCCTATGGTAAGATTTGGGACCTAGCTAGGGTAGAAGTCTCCATGGAACCGATTGCATCCCTTTCCCAGTATTATGACCAGCCTCTAAGGTGCTTCACATTCGAGGACTTCCAGCTAGTGCCAACTGTGAAAGAGTTTGAAGAAATCCTGGGATGCCCATTGGGAGGAAGGAAGCCATATCTTTTCTCTGGGTTCTATCCCTCCACGACAAGAGTTGCCAAGGTAGTGAAAATCTCAGCACAAGAGTTGGACCGTGTAAAGCAAAACAGAAATGGAGTAGTCGGAGTACCAAGGAAGTGTTTGGAGGAAAGGGCAAAGGCCTTGGCAAAATCAAGGCGAATGGGCTTCTTTTATTGACATCTTGGCGCTTTTGATCTTTGGAGGTGTCCTCTTTCCAAATATGGAAGGGTTAGTGGACCTAGCAGCGATTGATGCTTTCCTCGCCTTTCATCATGGCAAGGAAATCCCGGTCGTCGCCATTTTGGCCATGCATGACACGTTCGATTAGAGATGTGAAAAGAGCGGCGCAAGAATTGTTTGTTGTACACCGGCTCTCTATGTGTGGCTGGTTTCGCACCCTTTTTTTTCCAAGAAGGTAGGCTCGTCTATCCGCTACAAGGTCACCGCTCGTGCGTCGAAAAAAAGAAAGACGAATTGGGACCAACTCTTGGCTAGAGGGGCGTCTGTTAATTGGTTCCCTCGCTAGAAGGAAGGAAGAATCAGGATTCTATCTTCATGCGAAGGATTTCCAAATGTTCCCTTAATGGGAACAAGGGGTTGTATAAATTATAATCCTGTCCTCACCACGGGGTTTCAGTGACCCCAATGCAAAGGTACTCCAAGGAGTTCGCAAGGCATGTGATGCGGTGTGAAGAAAGGACAGAGAGCTTAGGGGAAGCAGTAATGGGATCATCGACGGCTATCATAAGTGGCTGAGAGTCCGGACACAAGGATTGGATTGGCTCCCAAATCTAAAGACTGTGAGAGACGATGAGGTTAAAGCTTCGGAAGAAAGTGATGAGGTACAAGCCCTAAAGGCAGAGCTTGAAAAAGCCCGGGTAGTCGAAGAGAAGTTCAAGTCCATAGCCATCAAAGTCTGAAAAGAGTATGATGAACTAAGGGACGTCAATATGGCCACAGCTGAAGCCTTGGAACGAGAAACCAAGAAGGCCCGAAAGGAAGAACACGACCAAAACAAGTTTTGAGGGGCTTTATAGGGCAGCAATAGTGAGCTCAAGCTCCGAAGAGGTGAAAGGAATCATCACGGGTCAAAGGAATGATCTGGAAGGACGAGCTAAAGGCTTGCCTTAGGTCGAAAAGAAATTTGTCCCAACAGTTAAAGCGAGACTGAAGGGAATATGTGGGCCATCATCGATAAGTGCAAAGAGAAGCTAAATCTAGCGGCGACTCACGAGCAAAGGCTAGAGGATGAGTATGCCAAGATATCAGTAGAAAGAGAAGCAAGGGAAAGGGTAATTGATTCATTGCACCAAGAGGCAACAATGAGGATGGGCCGATTTGCTCTTACTTTGAACAGGAGTCAAGAACTTCCCCGATTGCTAGCCAAGGCCAAAGCAATGGCGGACACCTACTCCGCCCCCAAGGAGATCCACGGACTTCTCAGCTATTGTCAGCATATGATAGACTTAATGGACCATATGATTAGAAACCGCTAGGAAGTTTGTATTGTCGCTCAGATCTTGACTAGTTATAACTTTTTGAAAAAAATGAGTTTATCCCACGTTTTTACTCCAAAAATCAGTGCGAATCAAGTCACTCCCGCATTTTATCTCTAGCATGCATTGTATGTTGGTCTCGTCCTTTGTCACGGGAAGCCGGAAGGTCCATATCACCTTCTTAATTGTACACATGGGGCACTGCGCCCCCAAATGCGCAAGTAAGAAGAGATAATTTTCCGGACTCTCGTGTCCGTAAAATGCATTCATATCATGCACCACATAAGCATCTCTTCATAACATCATAATGAACATATCGTTCCTGGATTTGTCCGTTATCATATTCCAGCCTCACATTTTGCATGAGTCATGGCATCATCATGCATATGCGTTCAACAAACTTTTTGATCTGCAAAATTGCATACCATTTGTTTTCATGTTTGCTCATCCTTGCGTTTTCCTCTACAAAACAAAAACAAAAAAAGGGAAGCGTGAAAACTTCACACTACATTCTTAGTTGCATGTGTTAGGCACCATGAGCCAACCATGTTGGGATCATAAACCCATTTCTAAAAAAAAAAAAAAAAAACAACACACACAACAACAAAACAAAATAATTGAACATGGTACCTAATGCATGGTTAACTAGGAAATGGTGTTTCTTCGGGCATCTCAATTTCATAATTACATTTTCCATGCATAGCTTAAAGTATGCCCGAGTCATTCATCCCTATGAGATGTTGTTGAAGTATTGGCGATCAGAATTGCCATTCCTTGGATTATAGGGTTGAACCAAGCTCATGCTTTTACAAAAAGGTTCATCAAGTCAAGTTGAAATATGGAAGTAACCGTCTTGCAAAATTGGGGCAAAAGATGAATCGAGTCACATCACTGCTTCATCTATTGCCAAACATATTTAGGATTGTTGATGTCCTTGTTACTTCCAGTTTCACTTTGACAAAGATGTCATGGACCATGTTGAAAATCTAAATTGATTCAACCCCATATCCTGCGTAAAAATTCGCAATACTTCCACTGTACATCATTCGAATACATCCATGCTTTTCATTGGTTGCATTGCTCATTGCATTCTTTCCTTGAAAAATAAAATAAAATAAAAAATGAACTTAATCATTGTTATCAAAAGGAAAAGGACACGCTTTACGGCGCCCTTACCGAACTCGTGCTAGAGCTAGAGTAATGGGTGAAGCAGAGGAGGTGCAAGAGAAGATGAAGGCCGACATGGAGGCCATGAAAGAGCAAATGGCCACAATGATGGAGGCCATGATGAGCATGAAGAAGATAATGGAAACCAATGCGGTTATAGTTGCCGCTACTAGCGGTATCGCTAAGGTGAACCCGATGCTCCCATCTGGCCTCAAGCAAATGAATCATCCAACCTCAAATATGTTAGGCAAAGATTTGGGAAGTACGGACGACCCCATGATGTGCAAATTCAAAACAAGCACGCCTTCCCATCATATGGCTTGCCTCCCGACTATACACCACCCAATGTGGCATACATTCTCAATGAAAATCTCAAATAACTCCACTCCCATACTCATTAAGAGCCAACAACCTCAATCTGATCATGCACATGTCTCTCGACCCATGGAGGAGACGCATGAAATTCCCCACCACGATCTAGCGACTTCGAGCCTTGCCTCGGATATGCCGCTGAAGGGCAAGCAGTTGGTGGTGTATCCCTGCAAAACACTTTGGAGGGCCCTCAGTGTCACCCACAACCACAACCCTCACATTCCACAGTGGTTAAAAACCCTCATGCAATGGCAGAAATGGGAAAGAGGAAAGGCTCAGGGCCATTGAAGGAGGTAAAGATTATGCCTTTCCTAACCTAGAAGAGTTGTTCTTAGTACCCAATATCATCATCCCTCCCAAGTTCAAGGTGCTGGACTTTGACAAGTACAAGGAGACTACTTGCCCCAAGAACCATCCAAAGATGTATTGTCGGAAGATAAGGGCATACGCAAAGATGAGGAACTGCTAATACATTTCTTCCAAGAAAGTCTTACTGGGGTAGCTGTTACCTGGTACACTAACTTGGAACCTTCCCGAGTCCATACTTGGAAGGACCTAATGGTTGCCTTCGTTAGAGAGTATCAGTACAATTCTGATGTGGCTCCGAATAGGATGCAACTACAGAACATGTGCAAAAAGGGGGCATGAATCTTTCAAAGAATACACCCAAAGATGGAGAGACTTGGCAACTCAAGTAGCACCCCCAATAACAGAGAAAGAGATTATCACAATGATAGTAGACACGTGACCGGTGTTCTACTATGAAAAATGGTGGGTTACACACCTTCAAGTTTTATAGATTTGGTCTTCGCCAGCAAAAGGATCGAAGTGGGTCTGAAAAGAGGCAAATTTAATCATCCTGCTTGGACGAATGAGAAAACTGGGGCAAATGAAGAGGGTGAGAAAGAAGGAGAAACCCATGCTGTGACTGCCATTCCTATACGGCCAAGTTTCCCACCAACCCAACAATGTCATTACTCAGTCAATAACAAACCTCCTCCTTACCCACCGCCCAGTTATCCACAAAGGCCATCCCTAAATCAACCACAAAGTCTGTCTACCGCACTTCCAATGACGAAGACCACCTTTAGCACAAACCAAAAAACACCAACAAAAAGGAATTTTGCAGCAAAAAGCCTGTAGGGTTCACCCCAAATTCCGTTGTCATATGCTAAACTTGATCCCATATCTACTTGATAATTCAATGGTAGCCATAACCCTAGCCAAGGTTCATCAAACCTCCATTTCTCCGAGAATACGACTCGAACGCAACGTGTGCTTGTCACGGAGAAGCCCCGGGGCATTCCATTGAGCATTGTAGGGCTCTGAAGCGTAAGGTGCAAGGTCTAATTGATACGGGCTGGCTGAAATTTGAGGAGAATCGCTTGTTGAATCCTAACATTGACAAGCAACACCATACATGGGGCAATTCTGGAAGCTGTTGTTATGACTCATCAGGATTTTCAAGTTTATGCCATAAACCACAGTTACAATGTTAAATGATATGGATAAAATGGACATCCTCTCACGAACACATCTTTGCTTATTCAACTTCCACCGGAATGTGAGTGTAAGCCATTGGTCTGTTTGCTCGAGCAACCTGCGCTCCTGAGTGTTGACTTCCAAGACCGTTCAATCAGAGATTACTCATCTTGCACGTTGGTGGGGGTACCGTAAAACAACGAGCAAAGTTCAAAACAAATAAGTTTCAAAATAAAAAATAAGTTTCAAAATAAAAAATAAAAAGGCATTTGATTGACTGTGTTTTCAAGTAAAAATATAGACGTTCATGTGACCTCATTTTGTCTTTTTAGAGAGAAGTGAGTTATCAAGAATAGGATGTTGGACAAATGGCCTCAGTTACCTTAAGAAAAAAGAGGGTTGAATTAAGATGCAAAGACTATTCCCCAATTGAACTATCACTCTCTCTTTTCGGATTAACAATGCACACAGGGATAACCCTTCCCTTGTGTTCAGGAATCCTCTACAACAAGAGACCCACGGTCTCTTAATCCCTTTTCAGAAATACGAAGAAGGGAAGAAGAGGTCTCTCGTAAAAGAGGTAGATTGTAAAATGAAGATCAATCAAAAATTCCTTATCGAATATGCAAGTGGTTGACCAAGGAATCTTTTTGAGAGGATAAGACATTTCAGTTTAGAAAAACTCTTGATCTTTCGAGAGGATAAAACTGTTTGGGCAATGAAAACTCTCTTTAAAACATTTGAATGGCCGTTCATAAAACATTTGAATAGATATGTCTCTTGGAAATTATTTTCTGAAAATCCCCTCTGGTAATCAATTACAAGACTTATGTAATCGATTACAGGTTTTAAAAATTTGAATTAAAACATTTTTAACTGCTGGTAATCGATTACCAGAGAGCAAATCTCAAATTGAAATGATAGAATTCTTTGGTCAAACCTTTTGTTTGTTTTCAATTTGGAAAATTCTTCCTAAAGATTCTAAGAGATCAAACTTGATCATATATCTTGACTTTCTTGGATTCTTGTCTTGAATAAAACTTAGAAGCACTTGATCCTTTAGCATCATCAAGACATCAAAACATCTTGCTTCTACATAGGAGTCATTTGACTTAATCCATCAACTGAAAGATCCTTCAACTATTTCTCGTCCTTGGAAAATTCTTTTTGCAAGAATCAACTGCTTCTTTCATTCTTCCTCACTACGAGGTCGTGAAAACAAGACAACACTTGGTACCTCTAAGCCCTACACTGGGGCAACGAAAGGCACCATGCAAAAACCTCAAGCGAACCTAGGGGCAGATTAGAAGTTCTCACCCAATAGGTTCCCTCCTACAAGGTCATGAAGAAAGACAACGAGTGGTACCTCAAAGCCTTACACTGGGGCAATGAGGGGCACCGTGCATGAGCCTCAAGTGAACATAGGGGCCGATCAAAAGTTCTCACCCATCAATGTTTTTAACAAAAAAAAAGGGGGACAAACCCTAGGATTTCAATGGATTGATCAAACATCAAACGACTCCATTGCCGTCACTCCAAAATGGTCAAGTGACTAAATCAAACAGAACACACACTCTGAGGGAGTTCCCGGAGAGATTTGCAAAAAACATAGGATGAGGTTGCATGAATTATCACCTCTTTCAAAAGGACAGTCAATCTGTGTTTTCCAAAAAAAATTAAATCAAAATCAAAATCACAAAATAGGGAAAGAATGTCATGAACATTGTACAACTTTCCATTACATTGCATTGTTTCATATGAAGTCTGCATTCACCAAATTTCACGACAAAGGTTGCATGCATCTGCATCCCTAAAAATCATGTTAACTGCATAGATTTCCTACATCTAATGTCCAAATCTTGTGGATTTGGGATGACCGGCCCTCTCAATGAGTCGATCTCTTGCTTTCTCATAAGGGTGGACCCTTGGGTACTTGTACCTATCACCTTGAGAGGACTACATGTCCTCGCCATCAGAGGACTGCATGTCCTCAACTTGAGAGGACTACATGTCCTCGCCATCAGAGGACCTCATGTCCTCGCCTTGAGAGGGCTGCACGCCCTCACCTCCAGAGGACTACATGTCCTCGCCCTCACCTTGGGTACTTACTAGTTACCCTCACCGTTGAGAGGACTACACGTCCTCGCCTTGAGAGGACTACACGTCCTCACCATCAGAGGGCTGCACGCCCTCACCATCAGAGGACTACAGTCCTCGCCTTGAGAGGGCTACACGCCCTCACCTCGGGTACTAGTTACCCTCACCGTTGAGAGGACTACACGTCCTCGCCTTGAGAGGGCTACACGCCCTCACCTTGGGTACTAGTTACCCTCACCGTTGAGAGGACTACACGTCCTCGCCTTGAGAGGACTACACGTCCTCACCATCAGAGGGCTGCACGCCCTCACCTCTAGAGGACTACATGTCCTCGCCTTGAGAGGGCTACACGCCCTCACCTTGGGTACTAGTTACCCTCACCGTTGAGAGGACTACACGTCCTCGCCTTGAGAGGACTACACGTCCTCACCATCAGAGGGTTGCACGCCCTCACCTCCAGAGGACTACATGTCCTCGCCTTGAGAGGGCTACACGTCCTCACCTTGGGTACTAGTTACCCTCACCGTCAGAGGACTACACGTCCTCGCCTTGAGAGGACTACACGTCCTCACCATCAGAGGGCTGCACGCCCTTACCTCCAGAGGACTACATGTCCTCGCCTTGAGAGGGCTACACGCCCTCACCTTGGGTACTAGTTACCCTCACCGTCAGAGGACTACACGTCCTCGCCTTGAGAGGACTACACGTCCTCACCACCAGAGGGCTGCACGCCCTCACCTCGAGAGGACTATAAGTCCTCGCCTTGAGAGGGCTACACGCCCTCACCTTGGGTACTAGTTACCTTCACCTTCAGAGGACTACACGTCCTCACCTTTAGAGGACTACACGTCCTCGCCATCAGAGGACTACATGTTCCCCATTTTCAAAGGGGGGCATGCCCTCACCTTTAGAGGATTGCACGTCCTTGCCATCATAGGACTACACTCCCTCGCCTTCGAAAGGCGACACGTCCTGAACTTCAGAGGGCTACACGCCCTCGCCTTTAGAGGACTACGCGTCCTCACTTTCAGTGGGCTCCATATCCACACCTTAAGATAATTTAAGGTCCTCTGTCCTTAAATGCTTAACCGAGACTTGCACTCCCGGTTAAGGGACCAGTAGTTTCCTTTTAACGGTTCCTGGGCCACCCCCTGATATTGGAGGAGGGCCAACTGTGCGAGCACAACCAGAGAGGGAGGCTATCACACAGCTACTATGCATACTAGGGCAAGATTTCACTCGTGCCGCTGCAAAGAGAAGAGTGCGGACCATGCGCACCAACATGACCACTCTTACACAGATATAGATGACATTGCTACTTAGCAACATTCTGCCCAGCGACCGCAATGCCAATCTCCCCCTGCGGAAGTATCAGTTGGTCTGTGCCGTCCCGACATGGGTAAGTATGCATATGGTTCAACTGGTTTCTGATACCATTTATTTGTTTGCAGGGATCGCACCCACAAAGACACCCAGTGAACCTGAAGAAGTCCAACAGGGCCCTGGGGTTTCCAGCTCTGGTTACGGGCCTCTATCAGTCCTACAGGGTGCTCGTACCCCCCCGACAAGGTCACATCATCATAGGTAAGTATGCACATCGCTCAACTGATTTCTGATTTCATCTATTGTTTGCAGGGATCGCGCCTGCAAGACACCCAGTGGACCCGAAGAAGTCCAACATGGTCTTGGAGTTGTCAAGCTCTAATTACGGGTCTCTGTCAGTTCTATGGAGTACCTGTCACCTCCAGCAAGGGCATCAGGCCCCCTACTAATCGAGCTTTCATCAAGAAGTACTGCGTCTCCAGGCAGGCGCAGGGCGAAACACCACAGCAGCCTGGGGATGGTCGGTAGCGGGCAATAGACGCACCGCCACCACCTTTAGAGTTCACCTCTGCTCATCCACAAAAAGGTTTGAGTATTGCCTACGACACATGGCCGACCAATAGGCAACCAAGTCCAAAGCCAAAGGTAAGCAAAGTACTAGGTCAGTGACCGACAAGTCATAAGGCGTCCAGCTAAAGACGTTAAAGAAGCGCTACTAGGAGGCAACCTAGTACCTTTTGAATCTATGCTTGTTATTTGATCACTTTTTATAGTAGGACGCACCTAGTTGCTCATGATCCTGGGGATTTAAATAAAACAAGCGCAAGCTCGGAAGGTAGTCATACCTCACAAAATATATATATGTATGTTTAGGTAGTGAAAATACCTTAGATATGCATGTATGTAAACAAAAAAATACTTCACAAAAATATATATATGTATGTTTAGGTAGAGAGATACCTTAGATGTGCGTGTATGTAAACAAAAAAATACTTCACAAAATATATATTTGTATGTTTAGGTAGAGAGATACCTTAGATGTGCGTGTATGTAGCAAAAAAATACCTCACAAAACATATATATGTATGTTTAGGTGGCAAGATACCTTGGATATGCATGTATATAGCAAAAATACCTCACAAAAATATGCACATGTTTAGGTAGCAAAATACCTCATGAAAAAAAAACAAAAAAAAGAAAAAAAAAAACAAACAAGAAAAAGAAATAAACAAATGATAATGATAAAAAAAAAAGGGAAGGAGAAAAAAGAAAAAATAAGTTGTCAAGCTGAAAAACCAACATGCTTTTGAAAAGAGATGACTTCCAACTTTTCTTTGGAAAAATTCACTGATCATAACTAGTTTTTGAAAAAATGTGTATACACCTGAAGGGTGAATGCTGTGAAGATTTTTTCAGACGCCCAAAATGGACTCGGATGAATGCACAAATTGATAAAAGAACATATTTTGGAAACGTTGGGTTGACTAAAATAGAGGAAATGAATCCTGAGCCCTAGCATCACATGACCATAAAAATTTGACACTTGAGTGTCCGCATAGGTGCATGCATAACCAGTTTTGCATAAAATTTCCAAATCGTCATTTTTGCATTTGTGTCATGGAAATAATGTGGGGCATCCCTTTTTATCCTTGAACCAAACCAAACCCTGACATGTATCATGTCTAGCCATTCTACAAGCCTTGAGCCAAAATCCTGACTCACCATAAACCTTACCCTCGGAAGCAAAAAAAAAAAGAAGGAAAGGAAATTTCCAATCAAAGAGAAAGCAAAAAAGGAAGGAAAGGAAATTCCCAATCAAAGAGAAAGCAAAAAAGGAAGGAAAGGAAATTCCCAATCAAAGAGTGGGAGAAAGAGAAGAAAGAAAAAGAAAGGAAATTCCCAATCAAAGAGTGGGAGAAAGAAAAAAGAAAAGAAAGAAAATTCCCAACCAAAGAATGGGAGAAAGTAAAAAAGAAGGAAGCTCCTGGTCAAAGAAACCAGAAGAAATGTGCAGAGAGGTCTTTGGACCAGACAATATCTGAACAGTACAGAATTGTCATCAAATGAACAAAAGAAAGAAAAGGAAACCATGACCTAAAGTGGTCTTCTCCCTTTGATTACCAACCAAAATCCTGTGCGTCGGTGACTTGTTCGCCTCGAGCAAAACCAAAACAGAAAAGGAAAAGCCAAAAACACACAAAAGCCGAAAAACCCACCAAAAGAACCCATTCCCAAGGGAAGCCCTATTGATCCATGATCACGCATGTAATTTTTGATTTGATAGGAAATAATTTGCAAAGTCAAGTCATGACATATCTATGGTTCGGAATTAGGATAAAACACTTACCTGTGCGAGATTGATACACTTTGAGTGGATTTCTTCTATTTTTTGTCGAACCCAGTGTTTCCTCTAAATGGTCATTTAGAAACGAAATGCTAATAACCAAAATCTCATTTATGGCTATGGGGGATTTCATCAGCAGACTCTCCTTCCCTGGTAGACGCATTGTTTGTCACTCAAAAAGCATATGTTGCTCTAATCAGTTGGAATATTTGTCTCTTTGCTAAAGCATGTTTGCATTTTTAGTGGAGAAAACACCGAGACTTTTTCAAGTCTCACAAGTTATCCAGAACTACGTAGGTCTGAGTTCCTCATTGGGGGATACGTAGGAGCAAGAGCCTCGCTTTTGTCGACCGCACCGCTTTTTGTTGCCATGACCCAAGAGCTGGTAACCCGCGGAGACACCATACGGTTATCCGCACCTCGTCATTCAGTCACCCCAAGTGTAATTGACGAGCAGAGGCCAATATGGTCATCTGCGCCCTTTCCGGAGATGTCAGCATTTTCCGATGGAGACTTTTCAAGTCTCACAAATTATCCAGAACTACGTAGGTCTGAGTTCCTCATTGGAGGATACGTAGGAGCAAGAGCCTTGCTTTTGTCGGCCGCCCCATAATCTTTGTCATACTGACCCTGAGGTCACGTGACATGCACCCTTGTATCATCCAGAGGCGGCGGGCCCGATGACAAGCAGAGACAAAATTTGGTCATTCTGCACCCTTGTATCATCCAGAGGCGGCAGGCCCGATGATACGCGGAGATACCTTACGGTTATCCGCACCCTTTTGTCATCCAGAGGCGGCGGGCCCGATGACAAGCAGAGACAAAATTTGGTCATTCTGCACCCTTGTATCATCCAGAGGCGGCGGGCCCGATGACAAGCAGAGACAAAATTTGGTCATTCTGCACCCTTGTATCATCCAGAGGCGGCGGGCCCGATGATACGCGGAGATACCTTACGATTATCCGCACCCTTTTTTCATCCAGAGGCGGCGGACCCGATGACAAGCAGAGACAAAATTTGGTCATTCTGCACCCTTGTATCATCTAGAGGCAGCGGGCCCGATGATACGCGGAGATACCTTACGGTTATCCGCACCCTTTTGTCATCCAGAGGCGGCGGGCCCGATGACAAGCAGAGACAAAATTTGGTCATTCTGCACCCTTGTGTCATCCAGAGGCGGCGGGCCCGATGATACGCGAAGATACCTTACGGTTATCCGCACCCTTGTGTCATCCAGAGGCGGCGGGCCCGATGATACGCTGAAATACCCGAGTGGTTATCCGTATAAACATTCTTTTGCTATCTGTAAGACAGAACGCTTGATAGCATGCAGAGGCTGACATAGTCTTCTGCACCTTTTGTTCCTCCGGGAACAACAAGTCATTTACATGCGGAAATTTTATGGTCACCCGCGACTCTCAACCGAGAGGAGCGAAATTAGTGTCATACACTAATTTTCGTCCGGGGACCTTTGCTTGATGACATGCGACCTTTCTTTGGTCCTTGTGAGGTGCTTGGCACCCATCATTAGGCGATTTGTGAAATTCTGGGAACGACAAGTCATGGTCACCCGCGACTCTCGTCAACCGAGAGGAGCGAAATTAGTGTCATACCCTAATTTTCGTCCGGGGACCTTTGCTTGATGACATGCGACCTTTCTTTGGTCCTTGTGAGGTGCTTGGCACCCATCATTAGGCGATTTGTGAAATTCTGGGAACGACAAGTCATGGTCACCCGCGACTCTCGTCAACCGAGAGGAGCGAAATTAGTGTCATACCCTAATTTTCGTCCGGGGACCTTTGCTTGATGACATGCGACCTTTCTTTGGTCCTTGTGAGGTGCTTGGCACCCATCATTAGGCGATTTGTGAAATTCTGGGAACGACAAGTCATGGTCACCCGCGACTCTCGTCAACCGAGAGGAGCGAAATTAGTGTCATACCCTAATTTTCGTCCGGGGACCTTTGCTTGATGACATGCGACCTTTCTTTGGTCCTTGTGAGGTGCTTGGCACCCATCATTAGGCGATTTGTGAAATTCCAGGAACGACAAGTCATGGTCACCCGTGACTCTCGTCAACCGAGAGGAGCGAAATTAGTGTCATACCCTAATTTTTGTCTGGGGACTTTTGCTTGATGACATGCGACCTTTCTTTGGTCCTTGTGAGGTGCTTGGCACCCATCATTAGGCAATTTGTGAAAATCCGGGAACAACAAGTCATTTGCATATGGAGATTTTATGGTCACCCGCGACTCTCGTCAAATCGAGAGGAACGAAATTAGTGTCTTATCTTTACTTTCCTTTTATCTCCAATAAAAGACAAGTAAAGAGGGGCTGTCATACCCTAATTTCGTCCGGGGACCTTTGCTTGATGACATGCGACCTTTCTTTGGTCCTTGTGAGGTGCTTGGCATCCATCATTAGGCAATTTGCGAAATTCCAGGACATGCCGAAAAACCAAAAAATATTGATGCACAATCCGTAAGTTTCCGTGACACACCGGAAATCAAAGGGAAGCATCGTTGCATAATTAAGTGAGGTTCCGTAACATTCCATAAGTCAAAAAGGGGATGATTATGTAATCCGCAAGGTTCCGTAACATTACGGAAAGAAAACAAGTATCGTTACGAAATTCGTAAGTTTCCGTAACTTTACGAAAAAAGAATCACCAAAAAAAAAGCAGAGGGGGGTGTACTTAGTAAAAATGGGGGTGCAAATAGCACCCAGGCCCACTTGGGCCCTCCAGAATATTCCTCCAGAAGGCTGTTGCTTCTGGAGGAAGCAACCTGGCTCGCCTGGGCGAGCTGAGCTCGCCTGGGCGAGCTGGGCGGCAACCACCTCCCCTATTTTGCTATAAATAGGGGAGGAAGTGAAGAAGAAAAGGGTTCAGCCCCTTTGGCACTTCTCTCTCTTTCGAATTTGCTTGGAAAAATTGTTTCCGTGAAGAAAATCTAAGCCGAGGCGCTTCCGAAATGTTTCCGTAACGTTTTCCGTGAGGAATTTCGCAAAGGTTTCAACCGTTCTTCGACGTTCTTCATTCGTTCTTCATCGTTCTTCGATCTTCAACGGGTAAGTACCTCGAACCAAGCTTTTCGATTCATTCTATGTACCCGTAGTGGTCCACATTGTGTTTCGTGCATTTTTATTCTCGTTTTGTTTACTTTTTATACCCCCTGTTGACGTGCTTAAGCCATTTTACTTAAGTCATTTCTCGCTTAACTTAAAAATAAAATCAATTTCCACCGAACGTTTGAATTGTATTATCCATTAACTTCGGTTAAAATAAATTCCGACCGTTCGGTCGTGCCATAACCACGTTGGAAATCAAAAAGAGGTAAAAAATAATATAATAATAAAAAAAAACATCTTTTAGTAAAATAAAGCGGAAAATCAATCGGACGTTTTCTCTTTGGGATTTCTCATTCTTAATCGAATTGACTAAATAACTAAAGTGAAACTAAGGCTAAAAGCAACTCGCCTAGTCAAGCTCGTCCACAAAAATAGGGTTTTTGAAGTTTGTCATTCCAAATTCTCATTAAGTAAAATGGATCATCTTCAAGGTCCAACGCCTTAAAATGATCACCACTTAAGTAAAAAAGAATCACTTGACAAAAAGCAAGAACTACGTAGGTCTGATTTCCTCATCGCAATTGAGGATACGTAGGAGCAAAAGCCCCGCTTTTGTCGACCACCCCAAGAGATCGTTAATGGTCCAATGCCTTAACGTTTCTCTCCTTTCAAAAACAAGAGGTCGTTAATGGTCCAATGCCTTAACGTTTCTCTCCTTTCAAAAACAAGAGATCGTTAATGGTCCAACGCCTTAACGTTTCTCATCTTTCAAAATCAAAAGACCGTTTAATGGTCCAACACCTTAAATGACCTTTTGTTCAATAAAAACATACTTTGCAAAAAAGACAAAAACAACTTAACCAAACACTTTGTTCCGAAAGAACTACGTAGGTCTGATTTCCTCATCGCAATTGAGGAATACGTAGGAGCAAAGGGAAACACCCTTGTCGACCACAAAAAGGAAAAATATAAAAAGGATATAAGGACATAAAAGGGAACGTAAAAATCAAGGTCATGTTTGCACATTCGATTAAAGGCTGCCGTCCCTTGGGACGGATGTGTGGGGTGCTAATACCTTCCCCGTGCGTAAATACAACTCCCGAACCTTTCACTTAAAAGTTCGCAGATCGCGTCTTTTCCGGTTTTTCCGACGTTTTCCTCAAATAAACGTTGGTGGCGACTCCGCGCGTATTCCTTTCGTGGAACACGCATCCCGCGAGTCTCGCGTCGCCCTCCCGCCGAAGGGTAGGTTGCGACAATACTTAATAATGCAAACATGCTCAATTTTAAATCATAAAAATTACATGTATACCAATTCAAAATAATATTGTACGTATATCCATTCAACATGTAATAAACTTTAAAGGATCAAATCCAATGCATACCGGTATTTAAATAGCTTGCACATAAATGATTTATCCTTCAGCATTTATAACTATACATGAGCTGCACCTAATAAACAAATAAATCGCAATAGCTTAGTGGCAAAGGAAGTCATTTCATGCTGCCCAGGACAATGAGATAATATAAATCACATCAACCATTGGATCAAGTCTTGCTTTGTTTAGTATTCTCCGAAATAATATTTATAACAATTTCATATCAGCAACAAAAAAAAAAAACATGAATGTTCATCTTCAACCTCCAGCCGGGTCATAAGGATCTGTTTAACACCCGCGAACCTGATTTCAAAAACCCACACCATTATATGCATTTTAGACACCCAAAAACACTTTTAAATCACAAAAAAATTAGAAAACTCATATCATTCCTAATTTTGATGTTATTTCGAATTAAGGAGGCTTAAAACATAACACTCATATACTTAGAAAATAAACTCTGTAAACGCATAATAGGAATGACCTAACAAGCAAGGTAGAGGTACAACCAGGCTTTGATACCAAATGTAAATTAAATAGGTACTGATCTAAGCATGCAAATCAATTTAAATGGCACATTCAGATCAAACAATGAAAACTAAATATTAGGAGCGTACCTCCAATCATTGCAAATCGAACGCGAAGCGGCGCGTACACGAACTTGAAGGCAGTTTTGTTTTTCTAGACCCTTACTCGCTCTGAATAGATGATGTATTTTTTTTCTAAACAGAGAAGTGGGTTTGGTGATACAAAACTGAGAGCACCCCATCCTATTTATAGAGTCTGTCCATCACAGAGCTCAACCGATTTGTTATCAGAACGTGAGATAGAGGATGGGTACATGATTTGTTATTGAAGGTGGTTGCAAAGATAGGGGTTGAATGTGGAAGGAAAATGGACCAGATTCAGAAAAACAAAATTCCCAAAAAAAATGCAATGGGAATAAAATAAAAGAAGCACGTGGAATCTGGGCTTCCAACAACTTCTATTGAATCCTGGATATCATCTTCCAAATTGTCCTCCATCATGAATGCCAGAACCTGGAAACCATGCAGAGATCATTGGAGGCATTTCTAGGCTGGAAAGGAACCAAAGCTGACCTAATGGGGGCCTTTTCTAGAGCTGGAGAACCAGAGATGGAAATAAAGTCCAATACACGAGAGGGTTGATGAGAACTCACCAGATTCTAGTTTTCGTCAGATACATTATCATTCTGAGGGGAAGGAGTAGTCTTAGGAATGACCAGATCTTAGAAAGCTTCAAAAATAAATCAGAGGATTTCAGGGAGAAGAGCCCTTTGGGAGAAAGACCCTGTCGTGGAGATGGTGACTTGAGGCAATGCATAGGGAGCTGGCTTAAAGGGATATTGCATGAATGGTGAAGAGCTTGCACAAAGGTTCTTTTTTTATGCGAGTCCGGGGTGTTTGTGGGGCGTCTGGATCTAAAAACCACAAGGGAACGAAAGGGGAAACAACCATGGGAACGGTGGCTACAACGCTTTTAGGGAAACCCTTGAAGAGTGATCTTATCTCGTAATATTACTAAACATATTATTACATAATACAAACTTACTTATAATGTTATAAAGTACAAGAATGATGTTATATCCTTCTACAAATCTTCCTAAATCTTTATAAATAAATATAAAAGAAAAAGGAAAATGTGTTTAAACATAAAAGAAATTCAATATTTAACACATAAAAATATATTGAACATAAAAAAATGAGTCAAGTCATAAGGCTAAGCTAAATTGACACACTCAAATAGAGAAAGTGATCATGAAATCAATTTTATAGAATAAGTTATACAAGCATCCCATAAAATTTCTATTAAGATTTTATTAAAATCCTCTCGATATATTTCTTGTTTTTTACTCCTACACTACTCACTTAATTATATACAAAAATATTATGTTGATACACTTCTTGTGTATTACAGTAAGTCCTTTTAACCAAGGGATTGCGCACAAGTAGTTAATGTGCTTAAGATAAGGTTAAATCGTTTTGGTATTACTCGAGTTAGATCCTTAATGAAAATAATTTTTTGTCCGACTTTACTTATTTTCTGGCCAAACTTCAGATTAGTCAGAGTCCATTTCTATTGATGAACCAGAGGGTTAAGACATCCTACGTAACAATATTATTTATAAGAGAAAGTGTTATAAATGTTAAAAAATAGAGAAATTATAAGGAGTATCAATATAAATTACTGATTTATAAATTGTACTATCTAGAGTCCACACAATACACATGACATCCTGCGTAACACTCCAAGACACGCGTCAACCCTCCATGTCGGCTCTAACAAAGGAGCACGAACGTCCGACCCTTAACAGCCTAGCTCCCCAACCAACAGATTATCTCTAGCCTCTTAATATTTGAATATATTGTTACCTCTTTGTCTCTGGGCAAGTATTCAATTATCTACAAGGCTACACATTATCTGTAAGTAACAATTATCTACTAGTAATTATCTCTAAGCTACATGTTATTTGTAACATTATTTATAAGTTACTTTTATCTAGTAGTTATTATCTACAAGCAGGTAATTATCTGTAAGGGTTGCTACGTCACTATAACAACCCCTATCAATAAGGACCCACGGCTCATTCTCCACACTATAAGTATCAAGTTTCCTCATACTCTCAGAACACGCTAACGCATACACACACCTACTCACAAACTCGTGTATTCTCATACTCTCCTAACTCATATACTTACTTGAGTGTCAAAGTCCTTTGTTTTGCAAGTCTTCCCTTTTGCCCTCCTAACCAAGACCACTCTCCACCCGACATGCGAAGTCCAAGATCCCCCCTTAGCCCCGTCTGCTATAACGTGTGTCAGCTTCGGATTTTGGTAAGTACATTTGGCGCCCACCGTGGGGCCACAATAAAACATACCTCATGATCTCTCTATCTCTCTTTCTCACCCATGGTTAGTACGCGGTTTGGTCTCAGACGCGAGACCTTTTTCGAAGGCTTCAATCCTCCTCCAACAACCATGATAGATACTGGTACTCTCCATGAGGACGAGATGAGAAAGATGAAGGCTGACCATGATCAGCTCAAGGCTCGTGTGAGACGCCCCTAGGGTGAGGAACACTCTGCTCATACATTGCCTGAGCACACTCAAGGGGAGTCATTTCCTCGATGCACAGTCAACACTCAAGATGATCCATCCACCGTCCCACATGGTGGACTACTCGTCAACACCCTTTCATCGACTGCATCATGGAAGCTAACATGTCCCTAGGTTGGGAAACACTAAACCTAGAGCGGTACAATTGGGCCACTGATCCAAATGAAAATCTAGATGTTTTCCTAACCCAGACAAACTTATACACCAATGACAATGCAATCCTGAGTCATGTCTTTCCGACGTCTCTCAAAGGGGCGACATTGACCTGGTACGATGGACTCCCTCCAAGGTCCATTGACAGATTCGACACTTTTGTCGAGCTCTTCAGTGCATAATATGCAAGCAGCAAGTTTGGACATAAAAGGAGGTTTGGCTTGCTTCACAAGGGTCCTCCAAGCAAAGTCGCACATGATACATGCAAGATAAGCAACAACAACACAACAAATGTCAATTCAAGCCATAATGCAGTTCGGACATAAAAGGAGGAAGACAGGGTAAAACATTTACCATCCAAGGCAGTGAAGGGATTGCTCGCCAAGGGAAGAGACAAAACAGCCCACACGTCTAGGGAGGCCGATAGCTGCTCTAAGATAGCCTTGTCAACCCTCTCCACAAAGGTCAATAGATCTTCGTCAAACGACTTGAACCTGGTGGGGTCAGACTGCCAGTAGAACATTAAGCGGGACTCATACCTATTGAACATCAATGGCAAACCATTAGCTACGACATCAGTAGCCAAGACCTTGAAGAAATAGTCCTTGAAATGGTGAAAGACATTCGAGTCAAACTCGGGTAGCTTCTTAGACACACTGTTCATGGAGACCCAACCAATCTTGCCTGTCAGCTTCATCTAAAAAAATATAAGAACACTAACACGCTAGGTCGGATATTGAAGAAAGGGCAGAGGACCTCAAAGGCCCTCACCATGGCCCATTTGTTAAGGTGGAGTTGAGAAGGGGCCCCATTCAAGTGCGCAAGCATAGCACACTAAAATGTAGTCGAGGGGAGAATGAGGCCCAAGACCTCAAATAAACACATGTACATAAAAAAGAAGGGCAGACTGCCTGACACCGCCCTCAAAAAGGAAAATTCATCATTCCCACAAGCCTAGACGACTATCTTGCAAGAGTCCTTAGGGTTTGCTAGCATCACCTGGTGTTGTAGTGCAACAACACTCGTTGCAGAAGTGATGTAGGACTTGTATTTTAGAACATCATCCTTCACTCATTCAAAGCCAACAACGGTAGGGGGGACGATGGTGACCCAATGTTATGGCTACAATGCACACGAGGGGACACCCTAACGTCCCCACCACTTCTCCATGCTCCCCTGAAAATAGAAAGGGGGAAAATCACCGTGATCGGGACAGGTTCCCTGATCAGGGAAGCAACGGAAGGCCATGCCCTCCCACGGAGGCGAGAGGTGCCTCCCCTAGTACAGTGCGAAACCCTTAACCTTTCCGAGGAAAAGAATTCATTGTCAGAGGCACCGTGGTGAGTATACTTCGAGGAGGAACCGCCAATGGAAATGACCTCCCGATCCATCAAGGGTTGTTGAATCGAACCCCCAGAATCACTACCACCCATGTCGATGGCAGAGTCAAATAGAAATAAAGACATTGTTAGAGAAGGAATACCTTGAAGATTGAAGAGGATGAATGAAGAAGAAAAGGAATCGCAAGAAGCAAGCACGAAAGCAAAGAGACTTTGAGAGAAAGAAAGAAATTTGAAGTAACGATGATTAGAAATCAAACATCCACTCAATTTAAAGAAGAGACAGACTTTTCGGTAATTGGCGGGAGCTGAAGTAGTGCCCTAATTTTTTGCACCACAACGCAACCCCACTCACCCACGCACCACGTCTCTTGTATGTGCCCACTCCATTGTGTAACGTTTGTCTTCAATGCACTCTCCAACGGTAAAAAAAAAGGGCAGAGTTGTCAAATATAGAGGCTTCCCTCACCTAACGCGTCAAAACTAGCCTACAAAAGCATGTTCAGCCCAAACAACTTGACAGAAGCAGCCTAGACAACACTTGACCAGGCTCAAGGGCTTGACAAGCTTAACAGACCTACAATTCTCACACCGGTCGATGCTACCACTCCCGACACTGGACAATACTTGTCTATGCTTGGGGCTCGACTGACTAGTCACCCTCTTACTTGTCAAGGCCACTATCCCTGACATTAGACAAGCTCCCTCGATACGGAACAATCTCCTTCAACACTAGACAACCTCTTTCACCCGCAAGTTAGCTTAGAGCTTGGGGCTTATGTATTGTCCAAGGTCCACAAAATACATGTGGCATCCTACGTGGCACTTCGAGACATATGTCAACCCTCTATGTCAGCCCTGACACAAGAGCATGGACGTCCGACCCTTAGCAGCCAGGCACCCCAACCAACAAGTTTTCTCTAACCTCTTAATATTTGAATATATTGTTACCTTTTTATCTCTTGGCAGGTATTCAATTATCTACAAGGCTACACATTATCTGTAAGTAACAATTATCTACTAGCAATTATCTCAAAGCTACATGTTATCTGTAACATTATCTATAAGCTATTTTTATCTACTGGCTATTATCTATAAGCTGATAATTATCTGCAAGGGCTATTACGTCACTATAATAACCCCTATCAACAAGGACCCATAGCTCACTGATCGAGGTCGTACCCGAATCAAATAAATAATAAAAATGCAGTATCTAGGAAGTGATCCTAAGTCATCTCCCAACGAGCAATGGTCAACCAACATTCATAATAGATAGTGATAAAACAGTAATGAATTGGGGGGGGGGGGTTGTTGTTTTTGTAATTTAAACAGCGAGCAAATTTTAATTAGAAAATAACATAATTAAAACATGTTGTTTCCCCTTGATTCACAAGCAAGTCTCTTATCCTAGGTTATGAGGATTTATCCCTAACCAGTTCAACCACTTAATCCAACCCTAAATTAAATTACTAAGCGAAAATTAACATAAGGCTTGATTAAGCAACACATACACCAATTAATCATGAACGAAACTGATCATTAAGCATGAACGTAAATTAAGCGTGGAGACAATTAATCAAGCACTAAGTATCCATGGATTAATAGCAACAAATACAGAGTAATTGGTGAAGAGGAAAAAATGATCAGAATTCAATAGTAATAACAAAATCTCAAAGAGAGCTGTGCTTGATCCTCATGAGAAAACAACGCTGGAGACTTAGCCTTCCATTAATCAGCAGAAAACGAAATTGTAGATTGAAGTAGAAAATGAAATTTTATTGCTACGTGAATAGTAAAAACTGGAATTGCAAAACCTAAAATTATTCTTTCTCCCAAAATGAAAAGGACCCCATAAACTAAAACCTTGGTGCTGTTATATAGGTTCTCAGCCCCAAGGCTTACAAATCTTTTTTAAGTCCAAGCCTATATAAAATAAAATCTGGACAAAACAAGATAAGATTTGATAAAATAAAATCTAGGTGAAATAAAATCTAGATAAGATAAGATAAAATAAAATCTAGATGAAATATTATCTAGATGAGATAAAATCTGGATAAAATAAGATTTGATAAAATAAAATTGTCTGCTCTCTTCAAGTCCAAGCCCAATTCTGGATTCAAGCCCAATTGCTTATAATTCTTTTGAAATTAAATTAAAAGCACAAAATTAGTCCAGTAGGCCCAAATGATAAAACTGTATAATTAATTTGACAATTAAGGCTAATCAGTAATTAAAATGGTGACAAAAAAGGTTAAGAAATAGGAGAAAATGATGACACATCACTCCCTCTCCAAACTATAAGTATCAGGTTCCCTCATACTCTCAGAACACGCTAACACATATACACACCTACTCACAAACTCATGTACTCTCATACTCTCATAACTCGTATACTTACTTGAGCATCAGAGTCCTTTGTTTTGCAGGTCCCCCTTCTTGTCCTTCTAACAAAGGCCACTCTCTAGCCGACGTACGAAGTCCAAGAGCCCCCTTTTAGCCACATCCGTTGTAACGTGTGCCAGCTCCGAATTTCAGGGTGAGAACTGTAGATTGCTTGTGATTGATTGTAAGGATTTTATATGCATAGTGAAAATCTAATTTAGGTTTTGGATTAGATAACTGAATTAACTTCTCTAGTGATAGAGAGTGAACCAGTATAAAAAGGTTGTGTACATCTTCTCTTGATCTTATCTTTCTTTCTCATTCTAGTCTTAATCAGACTAAAGGTTCAAGAAAATATCTTTTTGAAAGTAAGAACTTTAACAAGGATCTTGTGTAAAGGGTGAATTGATTCAGTATTGATTGAGTTTGGTTTATGAAAGTTTTGTGATACAATCCGTGCAAAAGAAGTTTTTGCAACTTTGGTTTTAAAAGCTCATTTTGTTTGAAAACCAATTCAGCCCCCCCTTTTGGTTTGAGTACCATCATCTTTTTCACACTCCAAATCCGACGTTAGAGATCCAATCACCTTTTCTTTAGTGAAGTACACTTTCTTTTGCTTTGGCATGTCTTTTTATGTAGTAGGTCTTTGACTTTCCTCTTCCTTTTTCTCTTTCGACAAATCTCTTGAAGAATATTCAAACATTTTCTACAAGAAAGATCAAACAAATAAAACATTAATTAGGCCTTCAATGCTTATAGATTTCAATGTCTATATGTTTTCGTATGTTACAATAGACACTTGAGTCTATTGGCATTTCAGACACAAACTTTTGAACTTGATATTTATTTGCATCAAATCAAAACTATTGAGGGTCTTGATTTGTCTTATGACTCAATGGGATGCTATTCCCATTAACATGTTTAATTAGTATTTATAATTTTAGAAAAATAAAAAAATAAAAAATACAAGTAAAAGAGAAAGGTAGAAGAATATAGTGGGAATAGGTAGTTATTGTAGACAATAACTTCCATTCTAATGAGAATACCTTATACCCACCCCCTCCTCATGGGAATAGAAACTCCTTACAATATGAGAGCATAACTCTTTTGGAAATACAATATACCAAGGAATACATTGTCATAACCTTCTAATAGACATGGAAATATTGATTTCCACTCTCATTGTAACATTCCATTTTTCGTATATAAATTAAAAATGTTTTTTTAGTTAAAAAATATAGTTTTAGAAAATTGATGAGATTTTTTTATAATAAAATAAATAAGGAGAAATAATGTTATTAATTAAAATAATGGTTTGAAGGGAAAAAAAGAAAAATATTTGATTTATTCATTTGATAGGAAATAAAATAAAGTATTTATTTATAAAATAATAAACAAAGAAAAATAGAGTAAAATATAGGTTGTGATTATCCTAGCTATAAATAGAGACATCTTAGGTCAGTTTTTATACTGACGATACTCTCTACGCCTCATTTTCCTCTCAATTTCGTTTTCCCTTCTCCTCCTCCCAAAACCCTCTCTTTTCCCACGTACCACCAAACCTGTCTCAGAAAGATGACAATCTCGAATTCATTTATCGTTGGATCATCGTGAAATTTGAGCACCAGGTTCGGAAATCATTTCCAAACACTCTCACCGTTGGGAATTATGGAAACATGTCGGATATGAGAGAAATACCCTTTGCATCATAGCTTTTTCTTTTCTCATAGAAACCCAAAACCATCTTAGTAAAACTGTGATCCTGGATTCGTTAACCGTTGGATTATCGTGAAATTTTGATATGTGGTTCGAGATTAATTTACGCACATCTTCATCTTTGGGATTTGCAAATTAATGTATGTGGAGGGAGAAATACTCATCACACGTAGATAGTGGAATGGAGGCTTCAATCCCTTCTCCTTCTCTCTAACGCTTGGAAACCCTATTAGAGCAATCAAAGGAAAAGCATAAGGAATCTTAGGAAACCACTAGAGATGCCGCTATCACTGTCATATTACACACGTGAGCCCACTTAGAGGTAAGGGATAAATTTATTGCAATTGGGATTAGAATGAACATGTGTAGGGATCCTTAAAGGATTAAATTGGGTTTATTTTGGGATGTTTATTGAATTTTTCCTTTATGATTATAAATACAATATTGATGTCCTGATGTGAATTGGTTGATAAAATTGAGTTCTGTTGGTGTTTTTGTTTTTCATACCTATGATTTTGATAAATTGATTTTGATATAATTGTGCGAAATTATTTGAGGGGTTTTACTTCCCATGTTGTGATAAACCTTTTATATAAATTGTTATATTGAGATTATGAAATTATGATTCAAATTGTGAGCATGTGATAAATTGAACTTGTGATGAAAGGTGAAATACATGTGTAATAAGATGTGCGTATTGAGTTGTGAGCTATGAACTGTGCAATCACATAATTGTAAGACCCTTTAGTGGTCACAAGTATTGTGATGAGATCCACTGTGGGAACCCAACAAGTTTAATCATAAGCGCAATGAGTTAAAATAATTTTGAAAACATTGAGTAGTTGTGTGTATTGCATAGTTCATACGTAAAGTGTTTATGATTCATGAGGTGTGATAATATGCTACTTTGGGATTATACCATTGTGATTGAGACCGAATATATGTAATAAATTGAGTATGTATTGACTTGTAATATATATGTGCATTGAGATGTTGTGTGCATTGAGTTGTGAGCTATGAATTGTACAACCACACGACTATAAGACCCTTTAAGGGCGACAAGTTAATGCTAAGACCCTTTAAGGGCGACGAGTTAATGTTAAGACCCTTTAAGGGAAACGGGTTAATGCACAACGAGTATTATGATGGAACCACTTTGGGGACCCAATGAGTTTAATCACAAGCGCGACGAGATAAAACTATTTTGAACATAATTGAGGAGTTGTGTGTTTTGTACAATTCATAGATAAAGTCTGTGTGCTAAAATGTTTTATAGGTTGGACTTGAATCAAGAGGGAGAGGCCCTAATAGACTCTTTGGAGTGTAGGCCTTGGGGGTAAATACATCCGGTTTGAGTGCCCCTTTAAGCCTGTGCCGATCCCACATGATTGGAGCATTCTCGCAAAACAACGTGACCCTGACTAGTCTCCCTATGATTTTACTTAGTGAGAGTGACCTGACTTAATAGTGTGTGGTTTGTCTTGTCATGTACTCCTAGGTGCCCGACGAGGTTTTTCATTGACATTGTACCACATTGCATATAGGATTGAGTCTTAGTGTATATGTTGCATAACACTTGTGTATTGATCGATATTGATTGACTTTGTGATATTGTGCTTTGATCCTTGAGTACGTGAATGTTGTGAAAATGAATGAGGCGTGTTGTGTTGTGATGTGATGTTGGGCGACAAAGTGGTGAAATGACGTGAGCTATGTTTAAGTTTTATTTTGTTTATATGATATTTATACCTACATGATGTCTTATTTCTTTCCATTAGTTAGGAATGTGATAAATTACTCCCCGTGTGTTGTTTGTGTTTGGATCCTGCGATGATCTCAAACTTTGTGTTCGTGAAAGCAGATGACTAGGTGAATTGCTTTAAGGAACCTTGTGCTGAAGAACGTCGGCACACAATGCTTTGATAGGATGTGACATTGGTGCATGAGTTTTGTTTAATTACATGATGTTTTGAGCAAAAAAAAAGTTTCTAACAAGTTTATCTGGTAATAATGAAGTGAATGTGAGCCTTTTACCCTTTTGAAAGGATTTTATTTAAATGTGTTTTAAGAACTTTTAATTAATTATGATTTCTTATTTCTTTTATTATTAGTACATATATGTGTGGGGGTAGAGAGCGTCACATTTAGTGGTATTAGAGCTAGGTTGAACCTTTCGGCCAGCGTGTTATATGCTTACCATATTCTGGTGTGCACTCTGTGTGATTACTTATGAGTACTTTTGTTGAGCACGCTTGAATTATTATTTGTATTTTCTTCTGCAAGATCAAATAAGACTTACTAATAATGCTTGTATGTGTCTTGCATCTTTAATGTCTGCTATACCATAAATCCACTGTTGAGTCATGAGTTATGAGACTGGCCATCTCTATAGTTCGTGAAGTGCGGTAGGATGTCATGGCAAGTCGTTAGGTGATACAAGTGGTCTTGAAAACTTGATGTGTGTATTAATGTTGTCAAAAACCTTGAACTTGCAGGTGTGTTGTGAATGAGTGTGTTTAATCAATGTGTTAACATGTGTTGACTATTCTTTTTTTCTTTATGTGTGACCATAAGCGTGATTGTTGAAACTTGTGATTCCTTAAATACACCCTTAGTGACTGTTCAATCCTTTATTCTTATATGTATGCTATATACTTGTTATAGGAACCTTATAATTCTATGTATGCTTGTAGTATGGTGTTTTGCCTTAATAGCATAGATAGTATGGTTGTTTGTGATTTCTTGTTCTTAGCGATGCTGATACTCTATAGTTCGATGACTCATATTGAGATATATTTAATAAAGAATATTCTTTTGACCATACCTTCTGATTCTAGTGTAACTTATTCTTTGTGTTGCATGCTTAAGTCAAGTAATTTGATTACACTTGCAAGCTTGAGTATAATTCATTCTTTGTGTTATGAGCCTACATTAAACAATTGGATTATTGATGTTTCTGTCACAATCAAGCGATTGTTGATGTCTCCATATGTGTGTACACTGTGATCATGTTTTCGTTTCTAGAATTCATTTGGAATGTTTGTTGTTGATTCTGAATGAGTGATCCTTCTTGATTTAAAAATTATCGTTTCCTAATCAATTGAGTGTTCATTTTGTTATGGGTTGCTCATCTTCCAATCATGTCTAGTTAAACTTCTTGATAACTTGTCATGTTGTTACTTCTGTTACGAATAGAGAGATACTTCGCTCTTGTTAATCACATTAAGGCATTTCGAGAAGAAATACTTGAGTAGGCATGATCTTTGTTACCTCAAAATTTGTATACTAGTTTACTCCAACCCAATGCTATGTCCCATCCTCACTCTCCCAGTGAGATTTACACTAAGCACAACTACTAGCTATGCCCCTGAAACACAACAACAATTACCTCAACCCAAGGTTCACCCTTACATAGAGCTCTATCCAAGCTCTTGTAGCAACAACAAAACCCCTTAAACAATGCACCCACACTGCCTTAAGGCCACAACACACTTGTTCCATCATTGCATCACCATACTTTGATCTTGGCTTGGAGACTTTAATAACTCAACTAAGGTTTTCTGCGAATCACTGCATAGAACAAAGATTCTCCCTACCCTACACATCACCACACTCTTGTCTTGATGAATACTTAGTGTTTGTGATTCATATGGAAGATTTGATGTTGCTAACCTCATTCTTCTGATAAATCCATAGTCTTTTTGATTCATATGGAAGACATGATGCTGCTTTATATCCTATTTTGATGTCAACCTCATTCCTTGTGATTCATATGAAGATATGATGTTGCTTCATGCACCATTCCCAAGTTACTAACTCTAGTCTTGTCATGAAACCCTATTGTGTGTGAATCATATGGAAGACATGTTGTTACTTCACCATTTTGATGCATAAATCCTTCAAGGTATTGCCCTTAGTTTAACTTTAGCACATCATTCTGATGTATTTATCTCAACCTCTCCTGTCTTGATTATGGTTTAGCTTCATAACATCATTATGATGTTTTCATGCTCAAAGTCCTTTAATACACCATTTTGAGGTAGACTCTAAGTTAAGTTCATTCTAATGTTGTCTACTCACTGTAGCCTCTAATATATCTTCTAAGTGAGGACTTCTTGATGCCCTTTCAACTTGCTAAGGTTGAGGTCTTCAGAGGGAAACATTAACTTCATGATACAAATGACCTTCATTCAATCTCCTGAGACTTCTCACTTGATGCAAAGTTGATACATCCATTCTAAGCTTGTTCTGAACTCATCAAAATCCTTACTCTAAGCTTATTTTGAACTCATCAAAATACTCATTTCGATATGCTCTTTATATATTTCATTGAAACACTTAGCAGACATGTTAATTCTCATAATTTTCCTCCACCATTCTTACAATTTGCATTACTAATGGTTTGTCATAATTAAGACATTGGGATGTGGATTCAACAAAGGTGGCAATTGTAGTTCCTCTATAATGTAATTCTCCTCGTTTGTTGCATAAAAAATACCAAACCTATCAAGTTTCACATTTAGCAATTCACTTGGTTCGCCTTTCATTTCCAAAAAGTGGATCGCATGTTCCTTGTTTTGGACCTATATATGGAAGGTCATCCATTGTGTCCTACATGCCGACAACAAAAAATGAAATAGATAAAAAGTGGGTCCATAATAGAACGTTAGACAAGCAAGTGGTCTAAGACCAACAGTGGTTCCCCACTAAAACCCCATTGAAACCACCATCAAACTTAAAATGACTTAACCATTTTAAAAAGGCATCTAAATAAGGAGTAGGAAACACATACCCTAGTTCTTGGGATACTTTCAAGAAACCATAAAAATCTCATCATAGGAGGATGAACACCATGTCAAAACCACTCAACCTAACAACAAACACTCACCAATCAAACTTGTAACCTTTGTCAAATAACTACAAAGGCTTGCCCACCAACCCTAGCACATGAACCCTATCTCACACAATCGTTGAACAATATTTAAACAAATCCCTCAAAATCAAAATTTTGGATCACCTCTCCATTTCACAAACCCTAGCTGAGCATAATTAGGTTTTCTAATGTGAGAGACATTACACAAGGGCTTCTAGGATTCACTACTGCAAAATTGATCTTCAACAACACTAGATCTGAGATGGTTTTTCCAAAACTGTCTTCGTTCAAAATGCAATGGTATTTTTGTAAATAATTGAATCTTTTTAACAATGGTTTTATAAAAACCGTCATAGAAATCTAGTGTTCAAAGACGATTTTTATAAAATTGTCTTAGATATCAAGTGTTCAAAGACGGTTTTATAAACATTGTCATAGAAATCAAGTGTTCAAAAAGAATTTTTATAAAACTGCCATAGATATCAAGTGTTTCATTATTCTTATGCTCTCTTAGTCTCCTTCTCTAAAACCTATCTCTCGTGCTCTCTCTCCTTCTGAAGCCTTCGTCCCACATCGCATCGCTTTCGAAGCTCCCTCTTTTCAGTTTCTCTTGCTTCATGTCACTCTCAATTTCATCCCACCGACCCATACCCATTCTACATTCCTCTTCAACACTCTCTAATCCCCACTTTCCTCCTTCCAAAACCACACCCTCTTTCTTAATCCACCCTCCACACGCCTCTTCCTTTCTCGCCCCCTCTAATTCAAAAGTGTTAGTGTCGTCAATCCCAATAGACCTGCCCCCGGTGAAAGCGTCGATGGCGGAGACAACAACAATGTTGCCATCAAGGTCTTCGAAAAAGAGGATCTTGTTGTGTCCCTGGCCAAATACATCATCGATCTCTCTAACAAATTCACTTCCAAAAGAGGGGCTTTCATTGTTCGCTAAGATCTCTAGCGAGGGTTTTTAATGTTCATGTTTTTTTTTGGTTTAAACCTAATGGTGATTGATTCGATTGAATTAGACTAGATTAAGGTTAATGTGAATGTGTTGTTCTGTGTTGCGGTCTCAGGAAATTGCTGGAACCGCCTTATGATGATACTCTTGAATGGTCCAAATGCCACATGTTTTGGGTGGATGAGAGAGTTGTGCCCAAGACTCATGAAGACTACAAACTTTCTTTGGTTATTAAAGGTGTCGCAACCTACCCTTCGGCGGGAGGGCGACGCGTGACTCGCGGGATGCGTGTTCCACGAAAGGAATACGCGCGGAGTCGCCACCAACGTTTATTTGAGGAAAACGTCGGAAAAACCGGAAAAGACGTGATCTACGAACTTTTTAAGTGAAAGGTTCGTGAGTTGTATTTACGCACGGGGAAGGTATTAGCACCCCACACGTCCGTCCCAAGGGACGGCAGCCTTTAATCGAATGTGCAAACATGACTTTGATTTTTTATGTTCCCTTTTTATGTCTTTATATCCTTTATACCCTTTTTATATTTTTCTCTTTTTGTGGTCGACAAGGGTGTTTCCCTTTGCTCCTACGTATTCCTCAATTTGCGATGAGAAAATCAGACCTACGTAGTTCTTTCTTTATCAAGTGATTCATTTTTACTTAAAAGGTGATCATTTTAAGGCGTTGGACCTTAAAAGTGATCCATTTTACTTAGTAAGAAATTGAAATGACAAACTTCAAAAACCTATTTTTATGGACGAGCTTGACTAGGTGAGTTGATTTTAGCCTTAGTTTCACTTTAGTTATTAGTCAATTCAATTAAGAATGAGAAATCCCAAAGAGAAAACGTCCAATTGATTTTCCGCTTTATTTTACTAAAAGATGTTTTTTTTATTATTATATTATTTTTACCTCTTTTTGATTTCCAACGTGGTTACAGCACGACCGAACGGTCGGAATTCATTTTAACCGAAGTTAACGGATAATACAATTCAAACGATCGGTGGAAACTTATTTTACTTTTAGGTTAAGCGAGAAATGACTTAAGTAAAATGGCTTAAGCACGTCAAAAGGGGGTATAAAAAAGTAAATGAAACGAGAATAAAAATACGCGAAACACAATGTGGACCACTACGGGTACATAGAATGAATCGAAAAGCTTGGTTCGAGGTACTTACCCGTTGAAGATCGAAGAACGATGAAGAATGAATGAAGAACGTTGAAGAACGGTCGAAACCTTTGCGAAATTCCTCACGGAAAACGTTACGGAAACGTTTCGGAAGCGCCTCGGCTTAGATTTTCTTCACAGAAACAATTTTTCCAAGCAAATTCGAAAGAGAGAGAAGTGCCTAAGGGGCTCAACCCTTTTCCTTCTCACTTCCTCCCCTATTTATAGCAAAATAGGGGAGATGGTTGTCGCCCAGGTTGCTTCCTCCAGAAGCAACAACCTTCTGGAGGAATCTTCTGGAGGGCCCAAGTGGGCCTGGTTGCTATTTGCACCCCCATTTTTACTAAGTACACCCCCTGCCTTTTTTAGTGATTCTTTTTTCGTAAAGTTACGGAAACTTACGAATTTCGTAACGATACTTGTTTTCTTTCCGTAATGTTACGGAACCTTGCGGATTACATAATCATCCCCCTTTTGACTTACGGAATGTTACGGAACCTCACTAATTGTGCAACGATGCTTCCATTTGATTTCCGGTGTGTCACGGTACCTTACGGATTGTGCATCAATATTTCTTTTGTTTTTCGGCATGTCCCGGAATTTCACAAATTGCCTAATGATGGGTGCCAAGCACCTTACAAGGACCAAACAAAGGTCGCATGTTATCAAGCAAAGGTCCCCGGACGAAAGTAGGGTATGACAGCTGCCCCTCTTTACTTGTCTTTTATTGGAGATAAAAAGAAAGTAAAGATAAGACACTAATTTTTTTCCTCTCGATTGACGAGAGTCGCGGGTGACCATAAAATCTCCATATGCAAATGACTTGTTGTTCCCGAGGGAACAAAAGGTGCAGAAGACGATGTCAGTCTTTGCATGCTATCAAGCGTTCTGTCTTACAGATAGCAAAATAATGTTTATACGGATAACCACTCGGGTATTTCTGCCCGTCAGCGTGACTCAAAAGTCAGTATGACAGATCTTATGAGTGCGGAAGATAATGTAAATCTCCGCGTGTCATCGGGCCCGCCGCCTCTGGATCACAAAAGGGTGCAGAATGACCAAATTTTGTCTCTGGGTGCCATCGGACACGACTGTGTCTGAATGACAAAGGGTGTAGAATGACCAAATTTTGTCTCTGCATGCCATCGGACACGACTGTGTCTGAATGGCAAAGGGGTGCGGAATGACCAAATTTTGTCTCTGCGTGCCATCGGACATGACTGTGTCTGAATGGCAAAGGGGTGCGGAATGACCAAATTTTGTCTCCGCATGTCATCGGGCCCGCCGCCTCTGGATGACAAAGGGTGCAGAATGACCATAATTTGTCTCTGCGTGCCATCGGACACGACTGTGTCTGAATGGCAAAGGGGTGCGGAATGACCAAATTTTGTCTCCGCATGTCATCGGGCCCGCCGCCTCTGGATGACAAAGGGTGCAGAATGACCATAATTTGTCTCTGCGTGCCATCGGACACGACTGTGTCTGAATGGCAAAGGAGTGCGGAATGACCAAATTTTGTCTCCGCATGTCATCGGGCCCGCCGCCTCTGGATGACAAAAGGTGCAGAATGACCATAATTTGTCTCTGTGTGCCATCGGACACGACTGTGTCTGAATGGCAAAGGAGTGCGGAATGACCAAATTTTGTCTCCGCATGTCACATGACCTCAGGGTCAGTATGACAGATCTTGTGGGGCGGCATACAAAAGCAAGGCTCTTGCTCCTACGTATCCTCCAATGAGGAACACAGACCTACGTAGTTCTAGATAACTTGTGAGACTTGAAAAGGTCTCCACCAGAAGATGCTGACATCTCCGGAAAGGGCGTAGATGACCACATTGGCCTCTGCTCATCAATCACACTTGGGGTCACTGAATGACGAGGTGCGAATAACCGTAAGGTGTCTCCGCGGGCTACCAGCTCTTGGGTCATGGTAACGAAAAAACGGTGTGGTCGACAAAAGCGAGGCTCTTGCTCCTACGTATCCTCCAATGAGGAACTCAGACCTACGTAGTTCTGGATAACTTGTGAGACTTGAAAAGTCTCGGTGTTTTCTCCACTAAAATGCAAACATGCTTTAGTAAAGAGACAAATATTCCAACTGATTAGAGCAGCATATGCTTTTTTGAGTGAAAAACAATGCGTCTACCGGGGAAGGAGAGTATGCTGATGAAATTTTCTCATAACCATAAATGAGATTTTGGATGTTTAGCATTTCATTTCTAAATGACCATTTAGAGGAAACACTGGGTTCGACAAAAATAGAAGAAATCCACTCAAAGTGTATCAATCTCGCACAGGTAAGTGTTTTATCCTAATTCCGAACCATAGATATGTCATGACTTGATTTTATAAATCATTTCCTATCAAATCAAAGATTACATGCGTGATCATGGATCAATAGGACTTCCCTTGGAAATGGGTTCTTTTGGTGGGTTTTTCGGACTTTGTGTGTTTTGGCTTTTTCCTTTTCTGTTTTTGTTTGACACGAGGCGAGCAAGTCACCGACGCACAGGATTTTGGTTGGTAATCAAAGGGAGAAGACCACTTTTAGGTTATGGTTTCCTTTTCTTTCTTTTGTTCTTTTGGTGACAATTCTGTATTGTTCAGATATTGTCTGGTCAAAAGACCTTTCTGCACATTTCTTCTGCTTCTTTGATCAGGAACTTTCTTTCCTTCCTTTTTCTTCTTCTTCTTTTTTTATTTTCTCCCATTCTTTGATTTGGAATTTTCTTTCTTTTCTTTTCGCTTTCTCCCACTCTTTGATTGGGAATTTTCTTTCTTCTCTTTTTTTTGCTTTCTCTTTGATTGGAAATTTCCTTCTTTTCTATTTTGCTTCCGAGGGTAAGGATTGACATTCTCACCCTGGGTCAAGGTTTATGGTAAGTTAGGATTTTGGCTCAAGGCTTGTAGAATGACTAGACATGATACATGTCAGGGTTTGGTTTGGTTCAAGGATAAAAAGGGATGCCCCACATTATTTCCATGACACAAATGCAAAAATGATGATTTGGAAACTTTATGCAAAACTGGTCATGCATGCACCTATGTGGACACTCAAGTGTCAAATTTTTATGGTCATGTGATGCTAGGGCTCAGGATTCATTTTCCTCTATTTTAAATCAACCCAATGTTTCCAAAATATGCTCTTTTATCAATTTGTGCATTCATCCGAGTCCATTTTGGGCGTCTGGGAAAATTTTCACAGCATTCACCCTTCAGGTGTATACACATTTTTTTCAAAAACTAGTTATGATCAGTGAATTTTTTCAAAGAAAAGTTGGAAGTCATCTCTTTTCAAAAGCATGTTGGTTTTTCAGCTAGACAACTTATTATTCTTTTTTCTCCCTTTTTTTATTATCATTTGTTTATTTCTTTTTCTTGTTTGTTTTTTTTTTTGTTTTTCCTTTTTTTTCATGAGGTATTTTGCTACCTAAACATGTGTATATTTTTGTGAGGTATTTTTGCTATATACATGCATATCCAAGGTATCTTGCTACTTAAACATACATATATATATTTTGTGAAGTGTGTTTTTTTTGTTTACATACATGCATATCTAAGGTATCTTTCTACCTAAACATACATATATATATTTTGTGAGGTATGACTACCTTTCGAGCTTGTGCTTGATTTATTTAAATTCCTAGGATCGTGAGCAACTAGGTGTGTCCTACTATGAATTGAGAAACAAACGGTGATCAAATAACAAGCAAAAATTTTAAAGTTACTAGGTTGCCTCCTAGTAGCGCTTCTTTAACGTCTTGAGCTGGACGCCTTATGACTTGTCGGTCACTGACCTAGTACTTTGCTTACCTTTGGCTTTGGACTTGGTAGCCTGCTGGCCGGCCACGTGTCGTAGGCAACGCTCTAACCTTTTTATGGATGAGCTGAGGTGAACTCTAGAGGTGGTGGCGGTGTGTCTGTTGCCCGCTACCGGCCATCCCAATGTTGCTGTGGTGTTTCGCCCTGCGCCTGCCTGGGGGCGCAGTACTTCTTGATGAAAGCTCGATTGGTAGGGGGGCCTGATGACCTTGCTGGGGGCGACAGGCACTCCCTAGAACTGACAGAGACCCGTATTTAGAGCTGGCAACTCCAAGACCCTGTTGGCCTTCTTCGGGTCAACTAGGTGTCTTGCGGGCACAATCCCTGCAAACAATAGATGACATCAGAAATCAGTTGGGGGAGGTGCATACTTACCTATGCCACGACGACATGAACTTGCTGGGGGGAACGAGCACCCTGTAGGACTGATAGAGGCCCGTAACCAGAGCTGGAAACCCCAGGGCCCTGTTGGACTTCTTCAGGCCCACTGGGTGTCTTTGTGGGTGCGATCCCTGCAAACAATAGATGGTATCAGAAATCAGTTGAACCATATGCATACTTACCCATGTCGGGACGACACAGACCAACTGATACTTTTGCAGGGGGAGATTGGCATTGCGGTCGCTGGGCAGAATGTTGCTAAGTAGCAATGTCATCTATATCTGTGTAAGAGTGGTCATGTTGGTGCGCATGGTCCGCACTTGTCTCTTTGCAGCGGTACGGGTGAAATCTTGCCACGGTATGCATAATAGCTGTGTGACAACCTCTCTCTCTCTGGTTGTGCTCGCACAGTTGGCCCTCCTCCAATATCAGGGGGTGGCCTAGGAACCGTTAAAAGGAAACTACTGGTCCCTTAACCGGGAGTGCAAGTCTCGGTTAAGCATTTAAGGATAGAGGACCTTAAATTCTCTTAAGGTGTAGATGTGGAGCACACTGAAAATGAGGACACGTAGCCCTCTAAAGGTGAGGGCGTGTAGTCCTCTCAAGGTGAGGGCGTGCAGCCCTCTCAAGGTGAGGGCGTGCAACCCTCTGTTGGCGAGGACGTGTAGTCCTCTAAAGGTGAGGGCGTGTAGCCCTACGAAGGTGAGGACATGCAGTCCTCTAAAGGTGAGGGCGTGTAGCCCTACGAAGGTGAGGACATGTAGTCCTCTGATGGCGAGGGCGTGTAGCCCTCTGAAGGTGAGGACGTGTGGTCCTCTAAAGGTGAGGGCGTGTAGCCCTGCGAAGGTGAGGACATGTAGTCCTCTGAAGGTGAGGACATGTAGTCCTCTGAAGGTGAGGGCGTGTAGCCCTCTGAAGGTGAGGACGTGTGGTCCTCTCAAGGCGAGGACGTGTAGTCCTCTGAAGGTGAGGGTAACTAGTACCCAAGGCGAAGGCGTGTAGCCCTCTCAAGGCGAGGACATGTAGTCCTCTGGAGGTGAGGGCGTGCAGCCCTCTGATGGTGAGGACGTGTAGTCCTCTCAAGGCGAGGACGTGTAGTCCTCTCAAGGCGAGGACGTGTAGTCCTCTCAAGGTGAGGACGTGCAGTCCTCTGAAGGCGAGGATGTGTAGTCCTCTAAAGGCGATAGGTACAAGTACCCAAGGGTCCACCCTTATGAGAAAGCAAGAGATCGACTCATCGAGAGGGCCAGTCATCCCAAATCCATAAGATTTGGACATTAGATGTAGGAAATCTATGCAGTTAACATGATTTTTAGGGATGCAGATGCATGCAACCTTTGTCGTGAAATTTGGTAAATGCGGACCTCATATGAAACAATGCAATGTAATGGAAAGTTGTGCAATGTTCATGCCATTCTTTCCCTATTTTGTGATTTTGATTTTGATTTGATTTTTTTTGGAAAACACAAATTGACTGTCCTTTTGAAAGAGGTGATAGTCCATGCAACCTTATCCTATCTTTTACAAATCTCTCCGAGAACTCCCTCAGAGTGTGTGTTCTGTTTGATTTAGTCACTTGACCATTTTGTAGTGACGGCAATGGAGTCGTTTGATGTTTGATCAATCCATTGAAATCCTAGGGTTTGTCCCTTTTTTTTGTTAAAAACATCGATGGGTGAGAACTTTTGATCGGCCCCTATGCTCACTCGAGGCTTAAGCACGGTGCCCCTCATTGCCCCAGTGTAAGGCTTTGAGGTACCAATCGTTGTCTTTCGTCATGACCTTGTAGGAGGGAACCTATTGGATGAGAACTTCTAATCTGCCCCTAGGTTCGTTTGAGGTTTATGCATAGTGCCTTTCATTGCCCCAGTGTAGGGCTTAGAGGTACCAATTGTTGTCTTGTTTTCACAACCTCGTAGTGAGGAAGAAGCAGCTGATTCTTGCAAAAATAATTTTCCAAGGACGAGAAATAGTTGAAGGATTTTTTGATGGATTAAGTCAAATGACTCCTATGTAGAAGCAAAATGTTTTGATGTCTTGATGATGCTAAAGGATCAAGTGCTTCTAAGTTTTATTCAAGACAAGAATCCAAGAAAATCAAGATATATGATCAAGTTTGATCTCTTAGAATCTTTAGGAAGAAGTTTCCAAATTGAAACAAACAAAAGGTTTGACCAAAGAATTCTATCATTTCAAATTGAGATTTGCTCTCTAGTAATCGATTACCAGCAGTTGAAAATGTTTTAATTCAAATTTTTAAAACCTGTAATCGATTACATAAGTCTTGTAATTGATTACCAGAGGGGATTTTCAGAAAATAATTTCCAAGAGACATATCTATTCAAATGGTTTATGAATGGGCATCAAAGGTGGCTTGGAAGCAAGGATTTAAAGAGAGTTTTCATTGCCCAAAAAGTTTATCCTCTCAAAAGATTAAGAGTTTTTCTGAACTGAACTGTCTTATCCTCTCAAAAAGATTCCTTGGTCAACCACTTGCATATTCAATAAGGAATTTTGATTGATCTTCATTGTACAATCTATCTCTTTTAAGAGAGATCTCTTCTTCTCTCCTTCTTATTTCTGAAAAGGGATTAAGAGACCGTGGGTCTCTTGTTGTAGAGGATTTTTGAACACAAGGGAAGGGTTGTCCCTGTGTGATTCAGACTTTGTAAAAGGAGTTTTACAAAGAGAGTGGAAAATCTCAAGTGGGTTGCTTGAGGACTGGACGTAGGCGCGGGAAGTGGCCGAACCAGTATAAATCAAGTTTGCATTCCTCTCTTCCTTTAAACTTCTTTTATTTATTGCTATTTATCTTTTGCTTTAAAGAAGTTTATTTTGAATTGTCTTTTGAGTAATTCATGTTAAGGGTGCATTGTTAATCAAAAAAGAAAGAGTGATAGTTCAATTGGGGAATAGTCTTTGCATCTTAATTCAACCCCCCTTTTTCTTAAGGTAACTGAGGCCATTTGTCCAACATCCTATTCTTGATAACTCACTTCTCTCTAAAAAGACAAAATGAGGTCACATGAACGTCTATATTTTTACTTGAAAACACAGCCAATCAAATGCCTTTTTATTTTTTATTTTGAAACTTATTTGTTTTGAACTTTACTCGTTGTTTTACGGCACCCCCACCAACGTGCAAGACGAGTAATCTCTGATTGAACAGTCTTAGAAGTCAACACTCAGGAGCGCAGGTCACTTGAGCAAACAGACCAATGGCTTGCACCCACATTCCAGTGAAAGTTGAATAAGCAAACATGCGTTTGTGAGAGGATGAGGGACAAAGATATCAACTTTATCCATTTCATTTAACATTGTAACTGTGGTTTACAATAATGGCATAAACTTGGAAATCCGATGAGTCATTAGAGACACCTAACAACAGCCTTCAAAATTGCCCCATGTGTGGCATCTCTTGTCAATGTCAGGATTTACGCGCAATTCTCCTCAAATTTCAGCCAACCCGCATCAATTAGACCTTGCACCTTACGCTTCAGAGCCCTACAATGCTCAATGGAACGCCCCGAGGCTTCTCCGTGACAAGCACACGTTGCGTTTCGAGTCGTATTCTCGGAGAAATGGAGGTTGATGAACCTTGGCTAGGGTTATGGCTACCATTGAATTATCAAGTAGATATGGGAGCAAGTCAGCATAGGACACTGGAATTGGGGTGAATTCTAAAGGCTTTCTCGCTGCAAAAATTCATTTTTTGGTTGGTGTTTTTGGTTTGTGTGAAAGGTGGTGTTCGTCATTGGAAGTGCGGTAGACAGACTTTGTGGTTGATTTAGGGATGGCCTTTGTGGATAACTGGGCGGTGGGTAAGGAGAAGGTTTCTTATTGGCTGAGTAAAGACATTGTTGGGTTGGTGGGAAACTTGGCCGTACAGGAATGGCAGTCACAGCATGGGTTTCTCCCTCTTTCTCACCCTCTTCATTTGCCCCAGTTTTCTCAGTCGTCCTAGTAGGATGATCAAATTTGCCTCTTTTCGGACCCACATCGATCCTTTCACTAGCAAAGACCAAATCCGCAAAGCTTTGAGGGTGCATAGCCCACCATCTTTTCATAGTAGAGTACCAATAATGTGTTTACCATCACGATTATCGTCTCCCTTTCCATCATTGGGGGTACCACCTGGGCCGCCAGATCCCTCCACCTTTTGGGTGTGTTCTTTGAAAGATCTGTCCCCCTTTTTGCACATGTTCTGTAGTTTCATCCTATCCGGAACCATATCAAATTGTACTGATACTGCCTAACAAAGGCAACCATTAGGTCCTTCCAAGAATGGACTCAGGAAGGTTCCTAAGTTAGTACACCAGGTGACAGTTGTCCTAGCAAGACTTTCTCAGGAAAAATGTATCAGCAGTTTCTCATCTTTTGCGTATGCCCCCATCTTCCGACAATACATCTTTAGATGGTTCTTGGAGCAAGTAGTCCCCTTGTACTTGTCAAAGTCTGGCACCTTGAACTTGGGAAGGGTGATGATATTGGGTTCTAGGAACAACTCTTTTAGGTTAGCAAAGGCATAATCTTCACCTCCTTCAATGGCCCTGAGCCTTTCCTCTAAATGATCCAACTTTTCCATTTCTGCCATAGCAGGAGGGGCTCTTCCCACCGCAAAATGCAATGGTTGTGGTTGTGGGCGAAACTGAGGGCCCTCCAAAGTGTTTTCAAAGGGTATACCACCAACTACTTGCCCTTCAGTGGCATATCCGAGCCAAGGCTCGAAGTCAGCTAGATTGTGGTGGGGAATTTCATGTGTCTCCCCCATGGTTTGAGAGATATGTGCCTGATCAGATCGAGGTTATTGGTTCTCAATGAGTATCAGAGTGGAGTTATTGAGATTTTCATTGAGAGTGTATGCCACGTTGGGTGGTGTATAGTTGGGAGGCAAGCCATATGATGGGAAGGCGTGCTCGTTTTGAATTTGCTCATCATGGGGTCGTCCGTACTTCCCAAATCTTTGCCTACCATATTTGAGGTTGGATGATTCATTTGCTTGAGGCCAGATGGGAGCATCGGGTTCACCTTAAGGACAGCGCTAGTAGCGGCAACTATAACCGCATTGGCTTCCATTATCTTCTTCATGCTCATCATGGCCTCCATCATTGTGGCCATTTGCTCTTTCATGGCCTCCATGTCGGCCTTCATCTTCTCTTGCACCTCCTTCGCTTCACCCATTACTCTAGCTCTAGCACGAGTTCGGTAAGGGCGCCGTAAAGCGTGTCCTTTTCTTTTTGATAACAATGATTAAGTTCATTTTATTTTATTTTATTTTATTTTTCAAAGAAAGAATGCAATGAGCAATGCAACCAATGAAAAGCATGGATGTATGCAAATGATGTACAGTTGAAGTATTGCGAATTTTTACGCAGGATATGGGGTTGAATCAATTTAGATTTTCCACATGGTCCATGACATCTTCGTCAAGGTGAAACTGGAAGTAACAAGGACATCAACAATCCTAAATATGCTTAGCAGTAGACGAAGCAGTGATGTGACTCGATTCATCTTTTGCCCCAATTTTGCAAGACGGTTACTTCCATATTTCAACTTGACTTGATGAACCTTTTTGTAAAAGCATGAGCTTGGTTCAACCCTATAATCCAAGGAATGGCAATTCTGATTGCCAATACTTCAACAACATCTCATAGGGATGAATGACTCGGGCATACTTTAAGCTATGCATGGAAAATGTAATTATGAAATTGAGATGCCCGAAGAAACATCTTTTCTTAGTTAACCATGCATTAGGTACCATGTTCACTCATTTTGTTTTTAAGTGAAAACGGGTTTATGATCCCACCATGGTTGGCTCATGGTACCGAATATATGCAACCAAGAATGCATCAAGAATTTTCATGCTTCCTTTTTTGTTTTTGTTTTGTAGAGGAAAACGCAAGGATGAGCAAACATGAAAATAAATGGTATGCAATTTTGCAGATCAAAAAGTTTGTTGAACGCATATGCATGATGATGCCATGACTCATGCAAAATGTGAGGCTGGAATATGATAACGGACAAATGCAGGAACGATATGTTCATTATGATGTTATGAAGAGATCCTTATGCGATGCATGATATGAATGCATTTTACGGACATGAGAGCCCGAAAAATTATCTCTTCTTACTTGCGCATTTGGGGGCGCAGTGCCCCATGTGTACAATTAAGAAGGTGATATGGACCTTCCGGCTTCCCGAGACAAAGGACGAGACCAACATACAATGCATGCTAGAGATAAAATGTGGGAGTGACTTGATTCGCACTAATTTTTGGAGTAAAAACGTGGGATAAACTCATTTTATTCAAAAAGTTATAACTAGTCAAGATCTGAGCAACAATACAAACTTCCTAGCGGTTTCTAATCATATGGTCCATTAAGTCTATCATATGCTGACAATAGCTGAGAAGTCCGTGGATCTCCTTGGGGGCGGAGTAGGTGTCCACCATTGCTTTGGCCTTGGCTAGCAATCAGGGAAGTTCTTGACTCCTGTTCAAAGTAAGAGCAAATTGGTCCATCCTCATTGTTGGCTCTTGATGCAATGAATCAATTACCCTTTCCCTTGCTTCCCTTTCTGCTGATATCTTGGCGTACTCATCCTCTAGCCTTTGCTCGTGAGTCGCCGCTAGATTTAGCTTCTCTTTGCACTCATCGATGATGGCCCACATATTCCCTTCAGTCTCGCTTAACTGTTGGGACAAATTTCTTTTCGACCTAAGGCAAGCCTTTAGCTTGTCCTTCAAGATCATGCCTTTGACCCGTGATGATTCCTTTCACCTCTTCAGAGCTTGAGCTCACTATTGCTGCCCTATAAAGCCCCTCAAAACTTTGCTTTGGTCGTGTTCTTCCTTTCAGGCCTTCTTGGTTTCTCGTTCCAAGGCTTCAGCGGTGGCCATATTGACGTCCCTTAGTTCATCATACTCTTTTCAGACTTTGATGGCTATGGACTTGAACTTCTCTTCGACTACCCGGGCTCTTTCAAGCTCTGCCTTTAGGGCTTGTACCTCATCACTTTCTTCCGAAGCTTTAACCTCATCATCTCTCATAGTCTTTAGATTTGGGAGCCAATCCAATCCTTGTGTCCGGACTCTCAGCCACTTATGATAGCCGCCGATGCTCCCATTACTGCTTCCCCTAAGCTCTCTGTCCTTTCTTCACGCCGCATCCCATGCCTTGCGAACTCCTTGGAGTACCCTCGCGTTGTGGTCACTGAAACCCCGTGCGATGAAAGGCGTGATGCTTTCGTCTGATGGCACTTCTCTCATGGGGTAGCCAAGCTGTCTTATGGCGAGGACGGGATTTATAATTAATACAACCCCTTGTTCCCATCAAGGGAACATTTGGACATCCTTCGCATGAAGATAGAATCCTGATTCTTCCTTCCTTCTAGCGAGGGAACCAATTAATAGACGCCCCTCCATGCTAGCCAAGAGTTGGTCCCAATTCGCCTTTCCTTTTTCGACGCACGAGCGGTGACCTTGTAGCGGATAGACGGGCCTACCTTCTTGGAGAAAAAGGTGTGAAACCAGCCACACATAGAGAGCCAGTGCATAACAAACAATTCTTGCGCTGCTCTTTTCACATCCCCGGTCGAACGTGTCATACATGGCCAAAATGGCGACGACCGGGCTTTCCTTGCCATGATGAAAGGCGAGGAAAGCGTCAATCGCTGCTAGGTCCACTAACCCTTCCATATTTGGAAAGAGGACAACTCTAAAGATCAAAAGCGCCAAGATGTCAATAAAAGAAAGCCCATTCGCCTTGATTTGCCAAGGCCTTTTCCCTTTCCTCCAAACACTTCCTTGGTACTCCGACTACCCCATTCCTGTTTTGCTTTACACGGTCCAACTCTTGTGCTGAGATTTTCACTACCTTGGCAACTCTTGTCGTGGAGGGATAGAACCCAGAGAAAAGATATGGCTTCCTTCCTCCCAGTGGGCATCCCAGGATTTCTTCAAACTCTTTCACAGTCGGCACTAGCTGGAAGTCCTCAAATGTGAAGCACCTTAGGGGCTGGTCATAATACTGGGAAAGGGATGCAATCGGTTCCATGGAGACTTCTACCCTAGCTAGGTCCCAAATCTTACCATAGGCTTTGCGGAAGGCTTGTTGTTGAAGTTGACCCATTAATTTCCCCAACTCTCGTAAACTAGTGACCTCTAAGCTCTTGATTTTGACTTGATAGAACCTCTTTTTAAGCGAAGGCTTTTGACTTGATCCCATGTTTTACTAAAGTGAAATAAAATCTAGTGCGAATCAAAACTCCGACATCTATCATGGGTGGAATGGATGAATGCATGAAGAAATGCATATGACACAAATGCAATTTACGAATACGGGAGCCCGAGAAATTGTTTCCTTCTTGGATACAACGTTTGGGCAGCGTGGCACCCAACGTATGTTTTTAAGAAGGCGACACGGACCCTCCGTCGGTTTGCTAAAGTGAGGGGATCAAAGACGAAACCCACGCATGATGCATATGCGAAAGGCACAACACGGGGATGTACATAGTACGACAATATTCACAAACAAATATAAGCAAGAGGGTATATGATACTTATGCATGGCAGTGTGAAAAATGGCACGCATCGTGTTTGCTCCGTGCCCCTATTTAAGGGTCCTATAAGGGAAAGAGCTAACTAGGCTTTTAGTGATAACCCCCAAGGTAGTCATATCTCTCTTGATGGTTTCTAGAGGTATCATCCCCTTCGAAGAACATACTGCAGCAGTAGGAACTACTAGCAACAATATGTTTTCAAAGAGAAAAACTCTAGATGAGGGTTCACTGTAATCAAGCAAGTCGGAGACCTAGCATGATCACGGATTCACCTCCACTCCTTATGTTCCCACGAACCTGGGTATAGGGCCCCTTTTTCAACTCACCGTGTGTGCAAATAGTGTTAGTGTTTGTGTGCGTCAAATGAATAAATATTTACCTCATGCATACAAAAAATGCACTAAAAGCATCAAAGAGTTATATATACAAGAACATAATAAAGGGAAACCAACAAAGGAGTAAGTCATGGCAAAACTTTGTACAAGATTAAATGGCCTAACTCTCTAAAAACAGTCCCCAGTGGAGTCGCCAACTGTCGCAACCTACCCTTCGGCGGGAGGGCGACGCGTGACTCACGGGATGCGTGTTCCACGAAAGGAATACGCGCGGAGTCGCCACCAACGTTTATTTGAGAAAAACGTCGGAAAAACCGGAAAAGACGTGATCTACGAACTTTTTAAGTGAAAGGTTCGGGAGTTGTATTTACGCACGGGGAAGGTATTAGCACCCCACACGTCCGTCCCAAGGAACGACAGCCTTTAATCGAAAGTGCAAACATGACTTTGATTTTTTATGTTCCCTTTTTATGTCTTTATATCCTTTATACCCTTTTTATATTTTTCTCTTTTTGTGGTCGACAAGGGTGTTTCCCTTTGCTCCTACGTATTCCTCAATTTGCGATGAGGAAATCAGACCTACGTAGTTCTTTCTTTATCAAGTGATTCTTTTTTACTTAAAAGGTGATCATTTTAAGGCGTTGGACCTTAAAAGTGATCCATTTTACTTAGTAAGAAATTGAAATGACAAACTTCAAAAACCTATTTTTATGGACGAGCTTGACTAGGTGAGTTGATTTTAGCCTTAGTTTCACTTTAGTTATTAGTCAATTCAATTAAGAATGAGAAATCCCAAAGAGAAAACGTCCAATTGATTTTCCGCTTTATTTTACTAAAAGATGTTTTTTTTTTATTATATTATTTTTACCTCTTTTTGATTTCCAACGTGGTTACAGCACGACCGAATGGTCGGAATTCATTTTAACCGAAGTTAACGGATAATACAATTCAAACGATCGGTGGAAACTTATTTTACTTTTAGGTTAAGCGAGAAATGACTTAAGTAAAATGGCTTAAGCACGTCAAAAGGGGGTATAAAAAAGTAAATGAAACGAGAATAAAAATACGCGAAACACAATGTGGACCACTACGGGTACATAGAATGAATCGAAAAGCTTGGTTCGAGGTACTTACCCGTTGAAGATAGAAGAACGATGAAGAACGAATGAAGAACGTCGAAGAACGGTCGAAACCTTTGTGAAATTCCTCACGGAAAACGTTACGGAAACGTTTCGGAAGCGCCTCGGCTTAGATTTTCTTCACGGAAACAATTTTTCCAAGCAAATTCAAAAGAGAGAGAAGTGTCTAAGGGGCTCAACCCTTTTCCTTCTCACTTCCTCCCCTATTTATAGCAAAATAGGGGAGATGGTTGCCGCCCAGCTCGCCCAGGTTGCTTCCTCCAGAAGCAACAGCCTTCTGGAGGAATTTTCTGGAGGGCCCAAGTGGGCCTGGTTGCTATTTGCACCCCATTTTTACTAAGTACACCCCCTGCCTTTTTTGGTGATTCTTTTTTCGTAAAGTTACGGAAACTTACGAATTTCGTAACGATACTTGTTTTCTTTCTGTAATGTTACGGAACCTTGTGGATTACATAATCATCCCCCTTTTGACTTACGGAATGTTACGGAACCTCACTAATTGTGCAACGATGCTTCCATTTGATTTCCGGTGTGTCACGGAACCTTACGGATTGTGCATCAATATTTCTTTTGTTTTTCGGCATGTCCCGGAATTTCACAAATTGCCTAATGATGGGTGCCAAGCACCTTACAAGGACCAAACAAAGGTCGTATGTTATCAAGCAAAGGTCCCCGGACGAAATTAGGGTATGACAAAAGGAGTTCTTGCTTGTTGAAGCACACAGTGACTCTGATATTGAAGGAGGAGGAGACCAAGGTGTAAAATTTTAAGGGTTTCCTAGATTAACAATTATAGAAAACAAACAAGATCTTGAAACTTATGATTCTCACAAATAATAGATAAATAATGCGTACCTTTCTCTATAGTGAGGCTTCTCTCCAATGTACTTTGATTTCTTGGAAGAGGAGAGAAACAAGATTTCACTCCCTTGACTATTCTTTCTGTTTTTTTACATTTGTGATGACCAAATATTAGAGAGAACACTTTTCTGTCAGGAAGGGGACCTTATTTCACGTTAGTGGGTATTAACCCTTTTTATAACCACTGCTCCCATCAAGTAGCAGTTACCTTTTGAAACTTTTCCTATTTAACCCAATTAATATTTAGTCTGTAATTATTAATTATTTATTTATTAGTCCCTACATAAGTCACATGTCTCTCACATGAAACATTAATTCTAACATTCTCCCACTTGGCTCATGTGACATTATGGACTAAATAAATAAATAGATTAAACTAACATAATGCGCATTAAAATTACTAAACCGTTCTATACATTGGGTACATCATAATTTCATGATTAAGAATAGGAACTAATTCGAGTCATGGTGAATGTACATCACTTAAATCGACATAGTCCCTTCCATGTACTACAAACTAGTCTTCTCCTTAATATGACCATTAGTTAGGAGTACATAATTGGTCCAACATAATGTATTTATTCAAGACAAAACCTATTAACATTACTCTAATAAAAACATGTATGCAATCATAGAGAACAAGTAATCAAAAACATATCATAATTGAGCTCAGAGTGTCACTAAAATACATAAGATAAATTACACTTAATGATCATCAATAACGATAATTCCCATATGTTCGGCTTCCAGCAAGTGCACCGGATCGCACAAGTAGTATAAAACGATAAGAGCCGAGTATCGAACACTCAGGGAACTTGTGTTATTTGGTAAGCTATTTTAGCAAATAGGCGTCTAGTGTGTAAAAGTAAGTGTGAATATGAACAAGTGTATAAACTTCTGTGCAAAAAGAAAGAAAATCACGCGAGAGAAATGATGTGTAAAAACAAGTAGAGAACACGTTGGTCTTCCTAATAGGTGCCTGATGCTAAAAAGATATTCTCTATCTAACAATGCTCATGTGCTCTTATGGTGTCTCCTGAGATACTAAACCCCGATTCTTCAAGATAGTTTAGCCTAGTCCTGATCAAGCCTCGTCCGTAGATTCCTCTTGTAGGACTAAACTCAACCAGGACCGCATTAAGACACACATACTCAACTGACTTATCGCACCCCGATTCCTCGTGAAAGCACGAAAACTCAGCACTGCACTATCAAGGACTTTAGAGTCAGACCAGTTTCCACTGTTGAATGACCTTAACAAAGCATGCATCTACGTGATCAAGGTAAAGACATACTGGAATGAAAAGCAGATAGCACAGAGAACACACAAAACATCATTAAATAGATAGAAATATATTTACATCAGGTACCTACAGGGAAGATCCAACAGAGGATTTAGCTTTCCATACCAGGAAGCCTTCTTAACAATAAAGAGAAGAACAAGATGAAAGATTGCAAAAATGCAAGGGGTGAGGATGTCTCCTTCACCTCTAGGATCTCAAAATCACTCACAAACTCATCTCAAGTTCTCAAACCGGCTCCTGCTTCAAGCTCTGGTCTCTACAGATCTTCACACAACAAAATCTCTCAAAACTCCCTGGAACTTGGACCTTTCTCTCTCTAGAAACCCTAGACATGCAAAGCTTTGAATCCCAGTCCAAACTCTCTTCACAAAATCTGATTTCAGGCTTAAATAGGTGGCCTTGTTCGTGCTCGTGCACTTAGCGCACGTATGGACCGCTTAGCGCACGTTAGTGATTTTTGGCTTAGCGCGCCTTTCTCGCTTAGTGGATGAACTGAAGCAGTGCACCTAGAGAGATGAAGCGGTGCACTTAGTGACCTTGTACAACTCATCTTCTTCTGGATTCTTCCTCGCGCTTAGCCCAGGAGTGTTGTGCTTAGCGGATGCTCGCTAAGTCTGATTGGCTTAGCGAGAAGGTGAAAACAACCTTTTCCAAAGCTTTCCTAATTAACCTGAAATTGAGAGAAAATGATTATTAATCACACAAAATGAGGATACTAAGTATTTATTACCTATACTTAACAGAAAATACTTATAACATTACAAAATAACCAAAAATTGGGAGAGTTTGATACAATTTATAAATTTTTTATACACAAAAGTTAGTCGTTTTCACCGACTAACACCATACTTTCAACATGTTCAATAAATGTCTTGGCAGTAATCCCTTTGTCAAAGGGTCAACTATCATAAGGTTTGTGCTACTATATTCTATTGACACTCTTTGTTTCTAAGCTTCTTTCATGACAAAGTACTTCAATTCCATATCTTATCCTCATCACTTGTCTTTCACAAGGTATGCAGTTATCTAAAGAGTAGAATAAAATGTAACCTAAACAGATAGATGAAATTAGGCAAAAGACATATATCAAGGAAAGTAGCTTAAACCACAATCTCACGGCTATTGTTTCACTCAAGCACAAGTTTTTAAGCTATTCATTAATAACAACTAGCAAGAGGTCCAATCTTTGAATTTCATCTCATGCCATAAAGTCAGAAATGTATAAAAAGAATCAAAAGGACTTTCTCAGGTTTGTAGTGAGGCTTGGCTACAAAAATTCATTGGTTTTTCTAGGATTCAAAGGCTTAGATTCTAAGAGAGCATAAATCCTTGACTTATCCCAACGGTCTTGTATTATACAAGTAGCTTTCTCACTATCTTTTCCTCTTAAGTTGCTTTTGACCTTATTGTAACAACACAATTTATTCTTCTCTTTCTTTTTTTTTTTCAACATACAACTTATTTGTTGTGTGTGCTGATGCTTAACTTTTTTCTTTTCATTCTAATTGACTTTCCTCCCCCAAATTTAGAGTAAATTTTCCTTGAACCATATGCTCTCCTAAAATCTAAACAAGGTATCAGGAGATAATTATTTAAGTTCAGGGTTCAATTTTTTTGACAATATCATTCAGCTCAAATAGGGAGCAAAGGATGCAATTATCATTCAAGGTAACTTGTTTGGTCAAAAGAGCTTGTGTATGTACAATCATGGCCTTCATCATGTCCTCATTTGTACATTTCATTCTAAAATTCAGAGATTCATGCAAAGATTATTACTCACAGCTAGTCGTTCACTCACAGTTTAAGGTCACACTCTCACCGATTTTGGTTCAAGCTTTTCTTTCACAATCAATCTGTCTACTGACTAACAATTCTAATTGCAAGTTCACATTCTTGTTCTTTCTTTGTCTAACATGCACACTTTCTCAAACTCATGATAAGAAACAAAAACTCCATCACAATCATGCACTCAATCCAAAATACAGCATACAACCATTTTCACAAAATAAGTAACTGCTTCACTGCCATACCATAAAAACTAAGTCAAATTGTTCAAAGTGCTTCAGGATGAGCAAACTAATTACCCATAAATAAAACTAACAGTATATGTAGACATAAAGGAAATACTGTACGAAAACCAAAATTATAATAATAAATCAAAAAGAAAAAAGTATCATCAGGAATCAAAATTCCTGTGACTGGTCCTGTGTTTGTGTCTAACCATCCTCTTTATTTGTCAGCTGAAGCACTAGAGTAGTGGGAGGAGAAGTGTCCACAGCTAGGACTAGTGTAGTTGGGTCCTCTGGCATCTGTTGAAGAGGAGTGGAGGGGTCTGCTGCAGGTTGAGGTGAGGGTAAGTTTACCACTGGTGCAAAAGGCTCTGAAGTAGCCTCAAGGGATCGCTCAGGAGTGGTAGCAGCTACCTGTCTCACCTGTGTCTCCTCTGCCTCTTCTCTTATATCAAATGGCCCTGGGATGGTGGCCTCAGATGACTCATCCTCCATATGTTGAGGTACCTAGGCTGTGGGACCTTCGTCTTCCTTATAAAGAGAAGGTTGGGTTCCGGGCTAGGCTACCATCTCATTAAACTGCTCTACTATAGGAATAGAGTCTGGAGGTGCCATCATCTGTAAACTCTGTAGTAAAATGATCTGTCTCTAATGAATGCTTTGGAGCATGGCTTCAAAGTGCTGAGAATTTGTCTGAGCTAGGACAGAAGGGGCTGCTGAAGTGGATGCTGGAGTAGAAGCTGCAGATGTAGAAGGAAGCTCAGCTGGCCTTGCCCTCGCCCTCCTAGCCCCTCGGATAGAGACTGTTAGATCCTCGGGGTTCCAACAGTTCTTCCTGATGTAGGCTAGGTTAATGACCGGGCTCAGGCGCTCGAAGGTAAGGCTGTCAGAGACAACCCCTCTTGCTCTGCATAATGCGGTGATTAGAGCAGGGAACCCAAGTCTAGAGGTGTTAGATTGGGCTATAGAGGTCATATGGCCAGAGATCAGTGCTCCTATGTTCATATCCAAGTGAGATACTAGGCCAAAGATTAGCCTAGCTCTGTCAACTGTCAAATCAGAGGTATGCGATGAAGGGGCCAAGTTGGAGTATGAGAGGACACTCCACACCTGAGCTAGTGTAGTCAGATCCTTCCTGATAATCCTCCCAGGTTGGCCCTCAGAGTTCAAAATGAACCCTCGGCCAGGTATGCATAAGGCAGCCTCTATCTCTCTGAAGTCTATAGGCAACCTACAGTATCTGGAATAGGCGGGTAGAGTCTTTCCCTCAGCTAATACCACAGGTGTCTCCAGGAATGTGTTGAGACTGTCAGTATCAATTTTCACCTAATGAACTATGACTCTGGACTTCTTTGGTGGACGCTCCTCAGAACTGTATAAATTTGCATAGAACTCATTCACCAAAGCTAGGTCTATGCTCCCATCGGCTAAATTGGTGAGGCATTTATGGAAATTACGTCTCTCTAGCTCGACCTTAAAGTCATCTAGCTCAGTGTGATATAACTCTACTTTCCTCTCAGGTAAAATGTTTCTTCCCAGAACATTATCAGTGTATCTGGTCCAAGCATCTAATGAAGAGAATCTCCTTGTGCCATACTGAGATGTGGGCCTTGTACCAATGCTTTTTCTCTTCCTATAAGCGATCTGTAGATGGAGGAACCAAACAATTGATCAGGACACAGTTATTCAAATTTTTTAAAACTGAAAAATAAAACTGAAAAAGACATTGGCCACTTAGCGAGACATGGTCCGCTTAGCTGGCCTTTGTAAGAAAAAAACCATCGCTTAGCGACATGTGGAGCCACTTAGTGGAAGTTGCAGAATTTTTAGATTCTGCAGAATTGGCTTAGCGGGAAAGCGCCTGCCAAGCTGAACATGTGCCGCAAGGATTTGCGCTAAGCTCCTTGAAGGCTGCGCTTAGCGGCACCAACTCTTCAAAAATTTCACTAAGTGTTGGCAGCTTAGCGAGTGAAGCTCGCTTAGCTCAGTGGATGCCGCAACCAATTGTGCTTGGCTCAGGGAAGCTCGGCTTAGCGTGCGGCTCTCAACAAAAAAAAATGATTAAGTTACCTGGGCTTAGCAATTCAGCCTCGCTTAGCCACAGGTAAGTCAGCAAGAGGATGAGTGTTCATCCTCAAAAGATGAACTCGCTTAGCGCGGTAAGCGCGCTTAGCAAGTTCTTCAGAGAACGCCTACATACAATAAATATTGATGAACTCACTTAGCGTAGCATGCTCGCTTAGCGAGTTCATCGTGTTTTCCAGAAAACGCAGCTCGTTTTCTTGCACTTTTCAAGCCTCTAAAAGGCATATCAGACATGCGACATGTGCCTCATACTCAATTCAGTATACAAGTGTGTATAGCCCTATTCTTAAACTAATTCTAACAAAACATAAAAACCCTAAAAATCTAAAGCTACAGTTGAAGTCTTCTACCCTAAAGTTAAGACAAGAAAAAAAGAAAAAGAATCAAGGAACTTACTTGGATGGTGTATGATTGATGCTTCAAAGTTGAAAATGCACAAAGAAAGCATAGATGCAAAATGTGAAAATTTTTGGAGAGACAGAATGCAGAGATGAAGTTTCTGGAATTTGACTAATGTGAGTGTAATTGCTGTTACACTCACTTAAACAGTTTTTCGATACTTTCGCTTAGCGGACCGTTGCGCTAAGCGAGCAATAGAGACATTTGGTTTCTCAACAAGGCTCGCTTAGCGGACCCGTGCGCTTAGCCGACGTTTCAAATTCAAAATCAGTTTTTTTTTTTAACAGAAACTCGACTTAGTGTGAGGGTATGTCTCCTTAGCGAGGTTTGTAGATTAGAAAAGCTACAACTCTCGCTAAGCCTAGCTCTAGCCAGCTTAGCTAAAATGATGCATCTTAAGTACAGAGGAGCATGTGCTTAGTTGAGAGGGAATCGCTTAGCGCTCACATTGCCGCAATGAATCTCGCTTAGTTGCCATGACTGGCACTTAGCATTTTGGACCTCAATTATGGCCGTAAGGAATTGCGCTTGGCGACAATAGGTCACGCTTGTTGGATCAAGTGGCCTCAGAATAATTAAGAAGGGAGGGTTGAATTAATTATTCCTAAACCTTTACTAATTAAAAACTTACTCTTCTAAGGCTTTTACTATGTTGTTAAGTAAATAAAAAGTAGAAAAGAAACTTAACCAAAAGTAAAAGCGGGAATTAAAGTGCACAACGGAAATTAAAAGAGTAGGGAAGAAGGAGACAAACACACAAGAGTTTTTATACTGGTTCGACAATAACTCGTGCCTACATCCAGTTCCCAAGCGACCTGCGGTCCTTGAGATTTCTTTTTAACCTTGTAAAAATCCTTTTACAAGCAAAGATCCACAAGGGATGTACCCTCCCTTGTTCTCTTTGAACAACCTAGTGGATGTACCCTCCACTAGAACTGATCCACAAGAGATGTACCCTCTCTTTTTCTCAGTCAACAACCCAAGTAGATGTACCCTCTACTTGTACCACAAAGGATGTACCCTCCAATGTCTTAAGACAAAGTTCTCAGGCGGTTAAACCTTTGAAACTTTGTGAATGGGGATACAAAAGAATTCTCAGGCGGTTAGTACTTTGAAATCTTTTTTGTATATGGGAAAGGGAAGAATCAAAAGAATTCTCAGACTGTATCGTTTTGAATTCTTTGACAAGAGAGAAGGGAGACATAAAAGAATTCAGGCGGTTAGTCCTTTGTTCTTTTGGAAAAGGGAGAAGAGAGACACAAAAAGAATTCAGGCGGTTAGTCCTTAGCGAATTGTTTTTGGCAAAGGGAGAAGGGAATGAAAAAGATGAATAGCGCAAGTTTTCAAGGTTTGGAAAACCAGAAAACTTTGGAAAGCTTTTGGCAAAAGGAAGAAGAAGAAGTTCAAAGAGACTCAAAAATCAATTGGCAAAAGTTTGTTGTCTAAAGAATGAATTGGAAAAGATGCTTGAAATGCAAATCAAAACCTTGCTTTTATAGACTCTTCATGTCTAGTCAAGAGAATCATTAGAAGAGTTATGACCTTTAGAAAAACTTAAAAACCCATTTAAAAAAGTTAAAAACTATTTGAAGAGTTACATCTTTTGATTTGTTCAGAAACTATCACTGGTAATCGATTACCAAATCAGTGTAATCGATTACACAAAGCTTTTTTGTGAAAGGATGTGACTTTTCACATTTGAATTTGAATTTCAACGTTTAAACACACTGGTAATCGATTACCAAATCATTGTAATCGATTACAACATTTTGAAATCAATTGGAACGTTGTAAATTCAGTTGAAAGTTTTTTGAAAACCATTTTGCTAATGGTAATCGATTACAACAATCTGGTAATCGATTACCAAAGAGTAAAAACTCTTTGGTAAAAGGTTTTGAGAAAAATTCATGTGCTACTCAGTTTTTGAAAAAACTTTTTAATACTTATCTTGATTAAGTCTTCTCTTGATTCTTGAATCTTGAGTCTTGAATCTTGATCTTGATTCTTGGAACTTGAATCTTGAAACTTGATTCTTGAAATCAAATTTCTTCTTGAACCTTGAAGTGTTCTTGATTCACTCTTGAACTCATTCTTTGATTCTTGAAATCATCATCTTTGTTATCATGAAGTGTTCTTGACTTTTGAGCTTTTTGTCATCACCTTTGTTATCATCAAAACTTCTTTGAATCAATCTTGATTCATCATGAAGCTTGCTTCTACAACGCTTAGCCACGGATAAGCTATCGCTTAGAGATCAGGCTGAAGCTTAGCTGAATTCAGATCGAATTGAAGTTAGCTTAGCTCAACCTTGGCCAGCTTAGCGGACCAAATCAGCCACAGATGCAAAGGTTGGGAGCTAAGCGCTTGAGACTCACAACTTAGCGCATGAACAAAGATGCGTTTAGCGCGAGACTTGCGCTTAGCGAAAGGACTATTTTTTTTAGAAAATCTTTTTCTAATTTATTTTTTAGTCCTTTTTCCTTGAAATTGAAACCCTTATGTTAATCCTTCAAAGATTGGATGATATACTCCTATGTACAGACTATATAGCAAGTTCCAAATGATTTAATTGCATAAAAAGTAAAGATAACAGAAATTAAAACTGGGTTGCCTCCTAGGAAGCGCTTCTTTAACGTCATTAGCTTGATGTTTTTACCTCACTGGGTGATCTTATGTTTTGGTTCCTACTTTCAGAACCTCTTGACCTCCTTCCATTACCTGTAAGCAAACATTGTGTTCTGGAGTAGGCTTGTCTTCAACAAACAAATAAAAATCAATTTTTTGATCTTCAAAACCTAGCTCCAGCTTCCTCTTCCCCATATCAACTATGTAGCTTGCGGTCAACATGAATGGCCTTCCCAATATTACATGGATGTCAGTATCTTCAGAGATATCCATTACCACAAAGTCTGCCGGGAAGATAAAATGTTTTACTCTGACCGAAACATCTTCAGTTACTCCATATGGCCTGGTAATGGAGCGATCAGCTAATTGTAAAGTCATTCGAGTGGGCATTATTTCTAACTCTCCCAATCTTCTGCACATGGAGAGTGGCATCAAGTTGATACTGGCTCCCAGGTCAATAGGAGCTTTTCCCACATTGACTTACCCAATTGAACAAAGAATAGTTACACTCCCAGGATCTTTATGCTTGGGTGGAAGGATCTTCTAGAGCACAACACTGCAATTTCCTTCCACTATGATGTTTTCCTGATGAATATATTTATGCTTCCTTGTTAACATATCTTTCAAAAATTTAGAGTACAGTGGCATCTGCTGCAAAGCTTCTCCGAAGGGCATGGTTATTTCCAGTTTCCTGAAAATATCTAAAAATCTCGCCAGATGACGATCTTTTTCTTTCTTGGAAGGCACCACAAGGTAAGTACTTCCACACCTTCATCCACAACTTTTTCCCTCCTACTCTTATTTGCATTCTTATTATTTTTTTCTTCTTTTTCATTTTTTTCATTTTCTATTTCTTTTTCTTTTTCTTGGTCCTTCAATTGTTTATTCTTGACCATTATTTGTTCCTCTTTTTCTTGATTACTTTCACCTCTCACCTCATTTTTCTTGCCATTAGTACTTTTCTTGTCAGCATTTTTCTTCTCATGCACAACATTATCCTCATCCTTAACCTCTACAAACCTTTTACTCCTTGTCATCACAGTTTTTCATTCCTCCTTGGGATTTTGTTTTGTATTTTCCACAAAACTGTTGGATGACTTGTCAGCTATCTGCTTGGCTAGTTGTCCCACCTGGACCTCAAGGTTCTTCATTGCTAACTCAGTTCTTTTATGATTTGACATTGTTACCTGCATAAATTGAGTCAAGGTCTCCTCCAGCTTAGTAGTTCTCTAGAATATGTTAGGTCCTTGTTGGATTGGCCTGTTTGAAGGCCCACTTTGGTCTTTCTTGAACTAGTTGCCAGGGTGTGTCCTCCACTGTCCTTGTTGATTATAGGGACCTTGCTGAAAGCCTAAAAATCCTCCTTGAGTATACCCTTGCCGCTGTTGATTTCCTATATAATGAATTTCTTGAGTGTTTTCTTCAGTGGGAATACATTGGCCTGTTTCATGAGCCTCACCATAGATGGTACAACCTATAACCTTCAAAACAGAAGAGTGTGTAGGTTGACCCATAAACAACTTAGTTGGTAGCTTACCAAGTGTTTATGTTAAAATCTCAAGTTGCTTAGAAAACAACTTGTTCTGTGCCAATAACGCGTCATGTGATGATAGCTCTATCAAGCTTTTCTTCGTGGGTTGGTGGGTTCTGTCTCGTAGAATGGCATGATCACTGGCTGACATGTTCTCAATTAGCTCTGTTGCTTCTTCCGGGGTCTTCAGATTTATCTTTCCCCCTGCAGAAGCATCTAATAGTTGCTTGGTTTGTGGTCTTAGCCCATCTATAAACATATTCAATTGGATTGGCTCAGAAAATCCATGAGTGGGAGTTTTTCTTAACAAGCCTCTGAATCTCTCCAATGCTTCACTCAAGGATTCATCAGGAAACTGATGAAATGAAGAGATTGCAGCTTTCCCTTCTGCAGTCTTGGACTCTGGGAAGTATTTCTTTAGGAACTTTTCAACAACTTCTTCCCAGGTTTTCAGACTGTTGCCCTTGAATGAGTGGATCCACCTCTTAGCTTCTCCTGCCAATGAGAATGAGAAAAGGCTGAGCCTAATAGCTTCGTCTGGTACACCGACAATCTTAACAGTGTTACATATTTCAATGAATGTTGCCAAGTGTGCATAGGGGTCTTCATTAGGTAATCCTTGAAATAAGTTCCCCTGTATTAAATGAATTAAGGAATATGGATAGTTGATGTTGTAAGCTTGCACTTCAGGATGTGTAATGCTGGTAAAAAAATTATGATACTGAACTACTTGAATAATCCTCAAGGGTAATCCTCTGGTCATTCTCTTCTGCCATGGTAATGGCTTTAGGTAATTGAGTGGCAGATTCCCTTGATGATGGTGAATCAGGTGATAATAAGTCGGAGGAATGAGTCTCCTCCTCAAGAATGGATGCAACTGTTCTATCTTGCAGAAGTTTCCTTCTCCTCTCGGTCCTGTTCCTTCGCAATGTAGCTTCAATTCCTAAGTCCAAAGGAACTAAATTGTGTGTGGGAGATCTATGCATATACAATACTAACAGAACTGTGGAACAGACAAATAGAAATTATGAGCGAATATTCACAAAAACAATCAAAGAATAACAAATAAAGAATAGACACCTAAAAACGAGCTAACTTCCCAAATAAAAAGAAGTTCCCCAGCAACAGCGCCAAGAACTTGTTCGACTTCCGGCAAGTGCACCGGATCGCACAAGTAATATAAAACGATAAGAACTGAGTATCAAACACTTGGGGAACTTGTGTTATTTGGTAAGCTATTTTAGCAAATAGGCGTCTAGTGTGTAAAAGTAAGTGTGAATATGAACAAGTGTATAAACTATCTGTGCAAAAAGAAAGAAAATCACGTGAGAGAAATGATGTGTAAAAACAAGTAGAGAACACGTTGGTCTTCCTAATAGGTACCTGATGCTAAAAAGATATTTTCTATCTAACAATGCTCATGTGTTCTTATGGTGTCTCCCGAGATACTAAACCCTGATTCCTCATGATAGTTTAGCCTAGTCCTGATCAAGCCTCGTCCGCAGATTCCTCTTGTAAGACTAAACTCAACCAGGACCGCATTAAGACACACATACTCAACTGACTTATCGCACCCCGATTCCTCGTGAAAGCACGACAACTCAACCCTGCACTATTAAGGACTTTAGAGTCAGACCAGTTTCCACTGTTGAATGACCCTAACAAAGCATGCATCTACGTGATCAAGATAAAGACATACTGGAATGAAAAGCAGATAGCACAGAGAACACACAAAACATCATTAAATAGATAGAAATATATTTACATTAGGTACCTACAGGGAAGATCCAATAGAGGATTTAGCTTTCCATACCAGGAAGCCTTCTTAACAACAAAGAGAAGAACAAGATGAAAGATTGCAAAAATACAAGTGGTGAGGATGTCTCCTTCACCTCTAGGATCTCACAATCACTTACAAACTCATCTCAAGCTCTTAAACCAGCTCCTGCTTCAAGCTCTGGTCTCTGCAGATCTTCACACAGCAAAATCTCTCAAAACTCTCTGGAACTTGGACCTTTCTCTCTCTAGAAACCCTAGACATGCCAAGCTCTGAATCTCAGTCCAAACTCTCTTCACAAAATTTGATTTCAAGCTTAAATAGGTGGCCTTGTTTGTGCTCGTGTGCTTAGCGCACGTATGGAGCGCTTAGCGCATGTTAGTGATTTTTGGCTTAACTCGCCTTTCTCGCTTAGCGGATGAACTGAAATGGTGCGCTTAGCGAACCTGTGCAGATCATCTTCTTCTGGATTCTTCCTCGCACTTAGCCCAGGAGTGTTGCGCTTAGTGGATGCTCGCTAAGCCAGCAGATTGGCTTAGTGAGAAGGTGAAAACAACCTTTTCCAAAGTTTGCCTAATTAACCTAAAATTGAGAGAAAATGATTATTAAACACACAAAATGAAAATACTAAGTATTTATTACCTATACTTAAAAATAACCATAAATTGGGAGAGTTTGATACAATTTATACAAGTTTTATACACAAAAGTTAGTCGTTTTCACCGGCTAACACCATACTTTCAACATGTTCAATAAATGTCTTGGCAGTAATCCCTTTGCCAAAGGGTCAACTATCATAAGGTTTGTGCTACTATATTCTATTGACACTATTTCTAAGCTTCTTTCATGACAAAGTACTTCAATTCCATATGTTTAGCACCCTTAGAGTACTTGTCGTTCTTAGAGAAAATATTGTTGCAGAGTTATATCAATACATTTTCTGCTGCCTATCAATATTGTTGACAATTCCAAGCCCTGAAATAAAGTTCCGCAGGCAATTAGCCTGAATTGTAGCCTCAAAACATACTACAAATTCATCTTTCGGGGTAGATGCAACAACAACTAATGCATACAGAATGACTTCCATTTGTTTTCGTTCCATATAATTTCTAGGACATTGTGCAAGACTAAATTTGTCTCCTTTCTGAATTAGAACAGGTGATGTTGAACACATTTCCATCCTAAATCTCTTTAGTACTTTATTGATATATGCTTTCTGAGATAAGTCTAACAATCCTTGTGATTTATTATGGAATATTTCTATCCCTATCGCATAGTTTACCTCCCCCATATCTTTCACTTCAAAGTTGCTAGAGAGAAACTTCTTAGTTTCACGAAGAAAACCAAGATCATTAATTGCAAAAAGATATCATCAACATATAGAATTAAAAAAAAAAACCTTACTCTCACTAACATTCAGATATATACACTGATAAAAAATATTTTCCTTAAATCTAAAAGAAGCAATGGCATCATTAAACCTCAAATACCATTGGCAGGAAGCTTGCTTAAGACTGTATATTGATTTCTTTAATTTGCACACTATGTGTTCCTTTCCTTCAACTAAAAAACCTATTAGTTGGTCCATATAAACATTCTCCTCTAAATCTCCATTAAGAAAGACAGTTTTCACATTCATCTGATGTAACTCCAAGTCACAATGGGATACTAATGCCATGATAATCCTAAAAGAATCCTTTTGCAAGACCAGTGAAAAGGTCTCTTTATAATCAATGTCATCTTTATGAGTAAATCCCTTAGCAATAAGTCTAGCCTTGTAACGTTCAAGGTTGTCATGAGAGTGATGTTTAGTCTTGAAGAGCCACTTATAACCAACTCTCTTACAACCCTTTGACAATTCTACAAGGTCCCAAATATCATTATGTTCTATGGAATTTATCTCTTCCATCATGAAATTTAACCACTTCTCAAAATTATCACAGCTTACAAATTGTGAAAATGAAACTGGATCATTATCATTAATGCTTAAGTTTGTTTCTGTTTCATGTAGGTATACCATATAGTCATTCGAAATAGCTAGTCTTCTTTCTCTTGGAGACCTCCTTAACGCTACTTCTTGCGGTTCTTCCATAATAGGTCCATTATGTATCATGGGCTCATTATTGTGTTGTGCTTCTTCATTATTGTTTGTAACAATAACTAAAGAAGAAATCACCTTACTGTTAGAGGCTCAAGCTAAAGGGACTTGCACTCTAACTTCTTTAATTTCCAATTCTCGTGGAACTGTACTCCCACCGATTTCACCATTTTCAATAAACCTTGCATTTCTAGTTTTGACAATTCTCATACTATGATTAGGACAATAAAACATATACCCCTTTGACTTTTCTAGATAACCAATGAAATATCCACTGATTGTTCTTGCATCCAATTTTCTTTCTTGCGGATTATGAATCCTTATTTCTACCTGGCAACCCCAAACATGCAGGTGCCTTATACTAGGTGTCCTATTCGTCCACTGTTCAAAAGATGTCTTTAGAACTTCCTTACTAGGAACCCTATTCAATAAATACATGATAGTTTTCAAGGCATACATCCACAAAGATACGAGTAAAGTTGAATTGATTAACATACTCCTAACCATATGCATTAGAGTTCTATTATGCCTTTCTGATATACCATTTTGTTGTGGTGTACCAGACATTATGTATTGTGCACAGATGCCTTGTTTCTGAAGAAGCTTAGCAAATGGACCTGGATGTTGCCCAGTTTCATCGTATCTTCCATAATACTCACCACCTCTATCAGATCTAATAATTTTCACCTTTCTGTCTAATTTCCTTTCTACTTCATTAAAGTAAATTTCTAAGGCGTCCACTTCCAGAGATTTCTCATGCAGTAAGTAGACATAACCGTAATATGAATAGTCATCAAATCAGGTGATAAAGTATCTTTCATTTTCGAAAGAATTAACACCAAAAGGTCCACAAATATTAGTATGCACAATTTCAAGAAGCTGAGTGCTTCTTGTAGCTTCTTTCTTTGTATGTTTTGTCTGTTTTCCCTTAATACAATCCACACAAATATTTAGACTCGTAAAATCTAGATCAAGAAGAATTTCATTCTTTATTAATCTTTCAATCCTTTCTCTAGAAATGTGACCTAAATGTTTATACCACAAGAAAATAGATCGTTCATTCACTAAACTACGTTTAGTGCCAACATTATGATGCAGGGTTAAAATGGTTTCATCATACAAACCATCTAATTTCAATTTATAGAAATCATCACAAAGGACACTGATACTAATGAGATAATTATGCTTAAATAAACTAAAACATCCATTACCAAAATTAAAAGAGTATCCAATAACATCAAGTTTAGATAATGAAACTAAATTCCTATATAAACTAGGTACATAAAGAGTTTCCAGTAAATCTAAATGATGCCCAGTGTCGAGTTTTAAACAGTAAGTCCCGACTGTTTCCACTGGAGCTTTCACTCTATTCCCCATGAAGATGAACTTCTTATTTGAGCTTATGGTTTGGATTGTAAGGAATACCTACATAGTGTTAGAAACATGAATCATACATCCAAAATCAATCCACCATGTATTATGGGGAACTTCAGTTAGGTTTGATCCAAAACATGCATGAGCATTAAGCTCACCTTTCTTTCCGAACCAAGGCTTACGCTTTAGGCAATCCTTCTGGAAGTGTCCAGATTTCCCACAAAATTGGCAATTGTTGCCTTTTGATACCTTCTTATGGATTTGCAAAGAGTCGTCATTGATCTTTAAAGACCCTTTGCCTTTATCATGCTTCTTCATAAATTTCTTTTCAGCTCATTGATTCCTTTGGTGGCTTACATAATGGATTGGGTGACTTCCTTGATTCTTAAGCCTTGTTTCTTCCTGAACTAACATATTATGCAATTCATGCACATTTCATTTAACTTTCATGGTATTATAGCTCATTTGAAACGAGCCATACTCAGACGGTAATGAGTTTAGAATAAATTGAACAAGGAAGTTCTCATTCATAGTCATTCCCAAGGTCTTAAGTCTTGTTGCAATGTTTTTCATCTCAATGACATGTTTATACATAGTACGTGAACCATCAAATTTCATGGTGGTCAATGTACTCATTAATGTCCCAACAAGAGACTTATCAGCTGTTTGAGAGTGCTCTCCCACTAATCCCATAAACTTTTCAACACTTTCGATTTTAGGGAGAGTTGTCTTAGTACTGTCTGCAACAGTCATTCTTATCAACATTAGGTTGAGTTAGTTAGATCTTTCCCAAGTTTTATAATGGACTTTCTCTTCATATTAAAATTCACATAAGTGTTTTGAGACATCAAACACATGTCATACATATGATTCATTCAGATAACAGTCAATGTATAATGATGCTCTCCTTTGGGTGATACATCAACACACAACATACAAACATGATTCCGCTCAGAGGTAAGGGATGAGTTTATCGCAATTGGGGGTTAGAATGAACATGTGTAAGGATCCTTAGAGGATTAAATTTGGGTATATTTTGGGATGTTTATTGAATTATAATTTTTCTTTATGATTATGAATACAATATTATTATGTTCTATATACCAATTGATGTCCTGATGAGAATTGATTGATAAACTTGAGTGCTCTTGATGTTTGTGTTAACCCATGATTTTGATTAATTGATTTTGATACAATTGTGAGGAACTATTTCAGAGGTTTTACATTTCATGTTGTGATAAAATATTTTGTATAAATTGTTATGTTGAGGTTATGAAATGATGATTCAAACTGTGAGTATGTGATAAATTGAACATGTGACGGATGATGAAATACATGTGTATTGAGATGAGATGTGTGTATTGAGTTGTAAACTATGAACTGTGCAATCACACAATTGTAAGATCCTTTAAGGGCGACGATTATTGTGATGGGATCCACTGTGGGAACCCGACGAGTTAAAATGATTTTGAAAACAATTGAGTAGATGTGTGTATTGCATAGTTCATAGGTAAAGTGTATATGATTCATGAGGTGTGATAACATGTTAAATTGAGACTATACCATTGTGATTGGGATTAACTGTATGTGATAAATTGAGTATGTATATGATTGAGATATATATGTGCATTGAGTTGTGAACTATGAATTGTACAATCACATGATCATAAGTCCCTTCAAGGGCGACGAGTTAATGCTAAGTCCCTTTTAGGGCGACGAGTTGATGTTAAGTCCCTTTTCGGGCGACGAGTTAATGATAAGTCTCTTTTTGGGCGACGAGTTAATGTTAAGTCCCTTTAAGGGCGACGAGTTAATGTTAAGTCCCTTTAAGGGCGACGAGTTAAAATTATTTTGAGAACAAGTGAGGAGTCGTGTGTTTTGTACAATTCATAGATAGAGTCTGTGTGCTAAAATGTTTTCTGGGTTGGACCTGAATCAGGAGGGAGAGGCCCTGACGGACTCTTCGGAGTGTAGGCCTTGGGGGTCACACGGTTTGAGTGCTCCTTTAAGCCTATGTTGATCCCATATGGTTGGAGCATTCTCGCAAAACACTGTGACCCTGACTGGTCTCCCTATGATATTACCTAGTGAGAGTGACTTGACTTACTATTGTGTGGTTTGTCTTGTCATGTACTCCTAGGCGCCCGACGAGGTTTTTCACTGACATGGTACCACATTGCATATAGGCTTGAGTCTTAGCATAAATTGTCTCATGCGCTTGCTAATTGTTCATTATGAAATTGAGGTGTTATTATGTCTTGATCAGAACGTGTGATTCTTGTGTAATGTGATTGATGATTGAAAAGTGTGATTGACAGATGAAAAGTGAATTTTGAATGACAAAGTGATGAAATAATGTGAGATATGCTAAGTAAATTGTATTTGGCTACTATATGTTGTTTTGTTTCTCTCTAGTAGTTAGGAATGTGATAACTCACTCCCGGTTTGTTGTTTGTGTTTGGATCCTGTGATGATCTTGAACCTTGTGTTCGGGGGAGCAGATGGCTAGGTGAAGTGCTTAAAGGAACCTTGTGCTGAAGGACGTCGGGACACAATGCTCTGATAAGATGTGACAGTGGGGCATAAGTTTTATATTAATTGCATAATGTTAGTTTACTTTATTTTATCTCACTGATTTAACAAAATATTTTTGTTAATTTTGACGGCCTTGTTTCGAGCCGAATATATTTTTAATAAGTTTTAATTGATAATAGTGAAGTGAATGTGTACCTTTTACCCGTGTGAATTTGGTTACCGATATTTTTTATATATTTTATGTATTTATATGTCGAGGTAGAGGGTGTCACATTTAGTGGTATCAGAGCAGGTCGAACCTTTCGGCCAGTGTGTTATGTGCTTATAATATTCTGGTGTGCACTCTGTGTGGTTACTTATGACTAGTTTTGTTGAATATGCTTGAATTATTATTTTTATTTTCTCCTACATGATTAAATAAGACTTAATAATAATGCTTATATGTGTCTTGCATCCTTAATGTTTGTTATACCATAAATCCACTGTTGAGTCATGAGTTATAAGACTGGCCATCTCTATAATTTATGAAGTGCGGTTCGACATTATGGCAAGCCGTTAGGTGATGCAAGAAGCCTTGATATTGATGGATAATGCCTTAATGAGCCCTTATCTTCCTGCGCGTATGTTGTTAATAAACTTATTTCTGTCTTGATGTGTAAACGCATGACTACTTAACTCCCTTTATTTTGTGCGTAGTCACGAATGTAGTAGTTGAAGTTTGTGATTCCTTAATACATCTTTATGAACTATTTAATTCTTACTTCTTATATGTACATTGTATACTTACTATAAGAACCTTATAATTCTAGGTATGTTTGTAGTATGGTGTTTTGCCTTGATTGTATAGATAGAATGGTTGTTCGTGATTTCTTGTTCTTAGCAATGTTGATACTCTATAGTTCGAGGAATCGTATTGAGATATATTTCATACAGAATACTCTTTTGACCGTACCTTCTGATTCTAGTGCAAACTATTCTTTGTGCTGCGTGCTTAAGTCAAGTAAATCGATTTCACTTGCAAACTTGAGTATAATTCATTATGTGTTATGAGCCTACATCAAACAATTGGATTATTAATGTTTCTATCACAATCAAGCGATAGTTGATGTCTCCATATGTGCGTACACTGTGATTATATTTTCGTTTCTAGAATTCATTTGGAATATTTGTTGTTGATTCTGGATGAGTAATCCTTCTTGATTTAAAATTATTGTCTTCTAATCAATTGAGTGTTCATTTTGCTATGGGTTGCTCATCTTCCAATCATGTCTAGTTAAACTGCTTGATAATCTGTCATGTTGTTACTTCTGTTACGAATAGAGAGAGACTTCGTCCTTGTTAATCACGTTAAGATGTTTCGAAGGGAACCACTTGAGTATGCATTATCTTTGTTACCCATAGACGATAGTCAAACTTAGTAAGTCATGTACTTGTGTTCCTTGAGGATATGCTTAGTTACCACCTAAGTGCAAGATTGAGAATCTTATAAGTGTAGTACCCATACAAACTTGTAACCATAGTTCATGGGAAATATCTAGTGTAGAGTTGTTTGAGAACATAATGTAGTTGGAAAATTTATGAAGTATAGTTAAGAGGTTTAATGTGGAACCTTAAGAAGAAAGTAAGGTAGTTAGTAAGACATTAATTGTTAAGCATAGAAGGATTCAAGAGTGAGTGTTCTTGCGTAAGGTAGGTGACCTAAAAGATTATTGATGATAGTTGTATGATTAGCAAGATAAATATTAGTTCTTTTTACCTTAATATGGAAAAAGTTTGTGGATGCTTTAAGAAATACCTTAGTACCTATTGTGACCTCTATGTGTACCTGGTCATGTCATAATATGATTGATGTCCATGTGTGTTCGTGGAATACGTGATAGGATCTCCCACCCTGAGTTAGCTCTTGTTGTGGTTTTGATGATTAGTGTTTAGTATGTTTCCAGTTAAGTTGAACTATGATGTGTATTATAAGGTTGTTATAGACCCTTGGGCATCATGTTTCGAGCTAAGAGTTTTGTTATGCATTTTAGTTAGATGAAGATGACCCTTAGAGTATGCTACGTCTAGGAGAAAGATAACTGCAAATCCTTCTTGGACAGAAGTTGTTTTGAGATGAGAGGAAACCTAAGATTAAGATGAAATGCTCTTAACTAGTAGTCGAACCAAAAGGTCATTTTAGGGCTCATTATATTAACCTTAATGCTTGTTGGAGATGACTCAAGTAAGTTTAAGTTTTTGAGTGAGATCCTTGTAAGGAGTAAGCCATAAGTTCATACAGAATTCGACCACTGTAAACCGTTGAGTCTATCTTAGCCGCGTAGGTCCTTATTGGAGTAGTAAAGTATTTGAAATAATTTTCAAGTTTAGAAGAGTGCTTGTAGGAGGACAAATAGTGATCGATGTTTTCTTGACAACTTAAGACTTATGAAAAGATTTATGGTATGTGTGATTTAGAATAGGTAACCATGGTGTTCACCATAATGTTTTGAGAGACATTACCATTAGTTTGATACATCGTGAGGACCTTTGGAGTTGAATCTGAGATAAAAGAGACGGGTAAAATTCTCAAGAATCTTGTTATGAGTTTAGTTTCAATCGTTAGAACTAGCTTAGTAGTTAGAGCTTGAGTAGGAAACCGTTGATATAGCTGGTGTCCTAGTTATAGAGTTAGACATCGTAAACAACAGTTAAAACCTCAACTTCAAGTGCAAAGTTATAGGGTGACATGATGAGTATAAATGTGTGAAGATTACCCCAAGCTGAACAAACTTACAAAAGTGAGGAGGAATCTATATTGCTTATCTAATTAGCACCCAGTAAGTATCAGGTAGCAAACCTTAGAGTGGAATTTTTACAATTTTTTGAACTGTCTCATGTCTGAAAAAGAGTCGACCATGTGATCAGTCGCATCTTTTTGTGTTTGTTGTTCATTTCAAATTGTCATTAGTGTCTCCTATGATATTATTCTACTCTAAATAGTATGTCATTTACATTCTATTATCGTTGAGATGTTACTCTTACGACACAACTTAACTCATGAAAAAATATCATTGAGGGAACGAGGATCACCATATTTATCGTCAAGTGTAGAAGACTCTTATGATCGAAGTCACAGATAAGTGTTTCAACAGAGTACACAACTTGATATTGAGAGTTATATGTGTAATATCTTTTTCTTGATCTTTCAGCAAGGGGACGAAACTTCTTTTAAGAGGGGTGGAATTGTAACATCCCAATTTTCGTAAACTAGATTAAAAAGAATTTTTATTTATAAATAAATAGAATTTTAAAAATAATGATGAGATTTTATAAATAAATAAATAAGGAGATATAATTATTAATTAAAATAATGATTTGAGAGAAAATAAAAAGGGTATTTTATTTATTTGTTTGATAGAGAATAAAATAAAGTTTGTTTTTATAAAATAATAAATAAATAAATAGAGTAAATAATAGGTCGAAAATGCCCCTAGCTATAAATAGCAACATGATAGGTCAGTTTTCAGACTGACTCCTCAGCCTCCTCTGCCTCACAATTTCGTTTTTTCTCTTTTCTCTCAAAACCCTCTCTTTTTCCCGCAGGCCACCTAACCTGTCTCAGAAAAATGACGATCTCGGACTCATTCACCATTGGATCTTCGTGAAATTTGAGCACCACGTTCGCAACCCAATTCCAAACATTCTCACCGTTGGGAATTCGATATTATGTCTGAGCTAAGAGAAATACACTTCGCATTGTATCCTTTTATTTTCCCGCAGAAACCCAAAACTGTCTCGGTAAAACTACGATCTCGGTTTCGTTAATCGTTGGATTTTCATGAAATTTGGATATGTTGTTCTAAATTCAATTGCGCACACTTCCACCGTTGGGGTTTTCGAGATAATAATTGTGGAGGGAGAAAAAGGAATCGCATGAAGATAGTACAAGTGGAGGTTTCAATCTCTTCTTCGTCTCTCTGACGTTTGGGAATTCTATCGGAGCAGTCGGAGGAATAACTGAAGGAATCTCAGGGAACCACTGGAGATGTTACTATCGCTAGCTGAAGACACGTGAGTCCGCTCAGAGGTAAGGGATGAGTTTATCACAATTGAGGGTTAGAATGAACATGTGTAAGGATCCTTAGAGGATTAAATTTGAGTTTATTTTGGGATGTTTATTGAATTATAATTTTTCTTTATGATTATGAATACAATATTATTATGTTCTATGTACCAATTGAAGTCTTGATGAGAATTGATTGATAAACTTGAGTGCTCTTGATGTTTTTGTGTTAACCCATGATTTTGATTAATTGATTTTGATACAATTGTGAGGAACTATTTCAGAGGTTTTACATTCCATGTTGTGATAAAATCTTTTGTATAAATTGTTATGTTGAGGTTATGAAATGATGATTTAAACTGTGAGTATGTGATAAATTGAACATGTGACGGATGATGAAATACATGTGTATTGAGATGAGATGTGTGTATTGAGTTGTGAACTATGAACTGTGCAATCACACAATTGTAAGACCCTTTAAGGACGACGAGTATTGTGATGGGATCCACTGTGGGAACCCGACGAGTTAAAATGATCTTGAAAACAATTGAGTAGATGTGTGTATTACATAGTTCATAGGTAAAGTGTATATGATTCATGAGGTGTGATAACATGTTAAATTGAGATTATACCATTGTGATTGGGATTAAGTGTATGTGATAAATTGAGTATGTATATGATTGAGATATATATGTGCATTGAGTTGTAAACTATGAATTGTATAATCACACGATCATAAGTCCCTTCAAGGGCGACGAGTTAATGCTAAGTCCCTTTTAGGGCGACGAGTTGATGTTAAGTCCCTTTTAGGGCGACGAGTTAATGCTAAGTCCCTTTTTAGGCGACGAGTTAATGTTAAGTCCCTTTAAGGGCGACGAGTTAATGATAAGACCCTTAAAGGGTGACGAGTTAAAATTATTTTGAGAACAATTGAGGAGTCGTGTGTTTTATACAGTTCATAGATAGAGTCTGTGTGCTAAAATGTTTTCTGGGTTGGACCTGAATCAGGAGGGAGAGGCCCTGACGGACTCTTCGGAGTGTAGGCCTTGGGGGTCACACGGTTTGAGTGCTCCTTTAAGCCTATGTTGATCCCATATGGTTGGAGCATTCTCGTAAAACACTGTGACCTTGACTGGTCTCCCTATGATATTACCTAGTGAGAGTGACTTGACTTACTATTGTGTGGTTTGTCTTGTCATGTACTCCTAGGCGCCCGACGAGGTTTTTCACTGACATGGTACCACATTGCATATAGGCTTGAGTCTTAGCATAAATTGTCTCATGCGCTTGCTAATTGTTCATTATGAAATTGAGGTGTTATTATGTCTTGATCAGAACGTGTGATTCTTGTGTAATGTGATTGATGATTGAAAAGTGTGATTGACAGATGAAAAGTGAATTTTGAATGACAAAGTGATGAAATAATGTGAGATATGCTAAGTAAATTGTATTTGGCTACTATATGTTGTTTTGTTTCTCTCTAGTAGTTAGGAATGTGATAACTCACTCCCGGTTTGTTGTTTGTGTTTGGATCCTGTGATGATCTTGAACCTTGTGTTCGGGGGAGCAGATGACTAGGTGAAGTACTTAAAGGAACCTTGTGCTGAAGGACGTCGGGACACAATGCTCTGATAGGATGTGACAGTGGGGCATAAGTTTTATATTAATTGCATAATGTTAGTTTATTTTATTTTCTCACTGATTTAACAAAATATTTTTGTAAATTTTGACGGCCTTGTTTCGAGCCGAATATATTTTTAATAAGTTTTAATTGATAATAGTGAAGTGAATGTGTACCTTTTACCCCTGTGAATTTGATTACCGATATTTTTTTATATATTTTATGTATTTATATGTCGGGGTAGAGGGTGTCACAACACTGATGCAACATTGGATTAGACCCACATTCCTGTCTCTCAGATTCAGAAGGTAGTTTATTGAAGAAGTCCTGAAATTTAATGTTTCTGAAATTTTATTAGATGACACTTCCGTTTCAAGCAAAAATCTAGACCAGTTTTTGGACCATGTCACACATGATGTTCCCAATTTCATGTGAACAGAAATTTTATATGCTTTTTGGTACTTTTGCTCATAATTGTTGGCACATTTTATTTTCTCCTTCTGTTAGTCACTTTAATGTAATGTTCTGATCTTAATGTATCTTGTGTAGGCATGAGTGATGTCTTTTAAACAAAACTATACATATTTTTATATGTCACAACTTCACGACTATTATTATCAAAACAAACTATCCCTTATTACTATTTAATAGTAGATACATGCGTTGACAAACTCATGAGGTAAGTCTCTATTATCATATATTCAATAGGTTTACATGTCATACATATTATTTCTGATAATGTGAACTCCTTATCTATAGCTTGAAGTTGACAATGAAATCTTGGTAAAATTAATGCGGCTTCAATTTCACATTTTAGTTGCTTGGGAATTCTTTTTACCATGTGTTTGAATTGGCTGGTAAATGACTATATGCACAGCTTTTTAACTTGGAAACGTTTTTTTTACATGCTAGAAGTCCATCATGCAGAGCAATAGTTGACCTTATATGCCACAATCTAGCCTGCAAGAAGCAGTCTAGGCTTGTCCTCCCAAAATTTTGGCCCTGATAAGCATAGGACCATGTTACACACGATGTTGGCTAGGGCCTAGGGAGGAAGGGGTAAAAGTAATGCATTCCAATGAAGCAGTAGTTTGCTATTATTTTTTAAAAGGTTTGCTACATTGGTTAAATTATAGCTCATGTAAAAATATTTCATTTCATTACAGAAATGACACCATATCTTTAAGTGGGTTGTTAAACAAACGATGTAAAATCTTGTCGTAAAACACCTATTTTGTAATAGCTGTAATCTTTTCTTCTCTTTGTCTTTTTATATAATAAAAATGACTATTTTTTTATCAGGTGGAAAAGTAAGGAAAACTACAAACGAAAAAAGGTTACATTATAAACAGTTATTTTTAAAAACAAAACAAGATCAAACAATTTATCAATAATAATTTGTTTTCTTACACGCTACGTGTTTACATTATCTCCACTTCAAACATAAAGTCCGAATTTTTTCCCCAGTCTTTTCTTACAGCTAAGTAAGAATCTTTTAAATCTAAAGGATAACAAATGAAAAGGGGGAAAATTGCCCCGTAAAAATTCCAACTTGTCTCCTATTTTTCGGAAGCAGCAAGACGTGATATACGTTATCGGCATTGCAAAATGTCTTTCAGAAATTGTATATACACAATGCTTTCTTTATAAAAAAAAATGTACTATAAGAAGAAAAAACTGGAACAGGAAGAAAAAGAAAAAATGAATGTGATGAAAAAAATTGAAGAAAAAGTATATGATAAAAATTTATTGTATATAAATAATATATCCCCATGATAATTTGATAAGTGCCCGCCCGCCTCTTGTTACCTTTTGTCTTCCATTGATATGATTCGCACTTGAAGACTACTACCAGCATTAGTCTTCGTGGTCGTCATTTTCTTCTTTCTTTCAAAGCTTTAAGCATGGTTTGACCAAAAGTTTATCTTTTTTGTCTAAATCCTTATTTTGAGTTCTAATTTAATAGCTTTATTTCCATTATATCACTTATCTTATTACTCATTTCTCTCCTTTCTCTTTTTATTTTTTTATGTATATATCATTGTTGAGGATATTTAATGCATAAACGTTACTCCTTTTTCAATAACGTACATTAATTTATCAAATTTACAAATGGAAGAATATTTGATAGACATTGTGTAGTAACTATTAAAAAACATTCAGAATTTTTAATTAATTTAAAATAAACAAACATTTCTAGAAAAGATATATATGTTAATCTAAATTTACTTATAAATTAAAAAATACTGTATATCTCAAACAAATTTAAACCAGTTACTATGTATATTCATCTTATTAATAATTAAAACATGCTGCGATCGAGCCACTGCACTACTAAATATTAAGCATCCACGAAAAACAGCTAAGGAGGTACAAAATGCAATGCAGGGTCACCGAATTGCTCATTATTCAATTTTAGTTTTTTTTTTTTCCCGTTAAAGGGTACTCTCCAGTCTCCTTTGTCTCATCACCGTGACATATGGACATGGATTTATACAATATATTTCATGACACAAAATTGTAAATTAACAAATTCCAATTTTTTGACCCTGCTGCTGAATGACATAACAAAAATAAAATGTACAAACTAGCAAAAGTTTGTTATATTTTATGCCCTTTCTCATGCAAGCCTGTCCCATAATTTGCACCCACGAAGTAAGCATAGAGCTCCTCAACCTGCATAACCTCACCACCACTTTGCCAACACTCATGATGATGATGATAAGTGGCATCATCAAGCACCACCCCAGAACTCCCTCCTTCTTCAAAAGAAGTTGAAAATTCACAAGCATTATTATTATTATGGTCTCCACCTTTGACACTATTGGTAATAAGCAACATCTCTTGAGCCTTCTTAAGCTCAGCTTTGAGCCTTTCAACATCTTTCTCTAGCTGCTTCTTTTCAGCCACCACATTCTCTAGCCTTGCCTGAAGCACACCATGGTCCACCTCAAGGCTTTGGGTCTTCCATCGTGCCCTTTTGTTTTGGTACCAAATTGCAACTTGTCTTGGAGGCAGACCAAGTTGGTTTGCAAGGTGGAACTTCTGCTCCGGTTCGAGCTTCATGTTGGAGGAAAAGCACTTCTCGAGAATTGCAACTTGGTCCTCGGTTAGCCTCTTCTTGTTGTTGTTATGCTTTGCTCTTTGGTGGTGTGCATGATGTTCTTGTTGTTGTGTTTTGAAGGAGAAGATGAAATCCCCCATTGGGGTGGAGTCACTTGAAATTTGAAGCTTTGGAACAATGAGGTTAATTGATTGGGTTTGGAGTTTGGTGGTGTGTGAATAATAAAGTGTCCATGTGTGTGTTTATCATAAGAGAAAGCTTGGGTGCTCATTGTTTTATAAGGCTTTTTTTAAGATTTGTTGATAGACATGAAGAGCCCCACCAAATTGAGTGACAAAGAGTTTAAGGACTTTAAGTCTTTGTAAATACTACGCAAAGGCTTGCTGGCTAACTTGAATTGTCTATATGGGTACGTAGGATTAAAACCACTTCTCCCGTTTCTTGTTCCCTCCTTTTTCAACTCTAATTAAAAATGACATGTCATATGATTATTAGTCTTTTTTTTTATTGGAGTGCTGTTTGTTAATTAGAGGAATTTGAAAAGGAAAATTATGAATGGATGGATACTACCATGCTAGTGGATGCATAATGAGAAAATTTTGTACATAATAAAAGATAAGAAGTGATAAAAGAAATAACTTTTATTTATTTATTAATGTTAATATAGAGTGTTTGTGACATGAAAATATCATCCACACATACAATTACCTGCTAAAAAAAGAGACAGAAAACGGGAATAGGTGATTTGATAATACATGTACTAGTAATTCATGTGAATCTCTTAAATTGATTTGGGACACGATTTGTAGAATGATGCATGTACACAAACGAAAAAAAAAATATAAGGATTCACCCCATTTTTTGGGTGAAAGACAAGAGGAATAGAAAAGGTAAAAAATAATAATGAATGTGCTAAGCAGCGACGGATTCACATTACACACAAGAGGTGTATTTGCACCTCCTTATTTTTATGAAATGATATATATATATATATATATATATATATATATATATATATATATATATATATATATATATATATATATATATATATATATATAATATGCATATTTTGTTCCTTCTAATAATTTTATATATTTAAATTTTCTCTCCTTAACTTTTCACTCTTTTTATAATAATAATAATCATTTTTTTATTCCTTAAATTAAATATTCTCTAACTTTGGGTCCTAGAGTGCTAAGTGATGTGATAGGATGATGAGAAAAATAAGAAAAAATTAATTGAGATAATTAAAAATAACTCTCTTTCTCTCCCTCTTACCCCCCGCCCCCCTCTATATATATATTCTCTCTTTCTTTCCCTTTAGATGAACTCTTGTCATTACTTCAATTTTTACGAAGTTTCATTTAGATTCCCTTGAAACTTGAAAAACCTAAAAATTTGTGTTCATCCATCTAGTCAAGATCCTAGATAATCTTTAAGCAGTGTTTGCCTTGACGGGTCTGATAAAATTGCAACAGACAAGTTAATTAAGTAATTAATGGACATTATTATTGATTTGATTTCATTAACTTGTGATATATAGTTTTGTCTGCTTCAACTTAAACATAGCTAATCTTACTTTAATTGGAAAGATCACAACAATTAATTACATACTGTATATGTTACGTCAATGATCAGTGGATGTGTCGTTTGGAAGGTGACAACATATTCCCCACCCATGCATAAAAAATTGGCGGTTGAGGCCTAAGTTCATGCATCCTTGGATTTCATATATTGGTTTACTCATGAAACTGAACTATTTCAAACAATGATGAAGTTGGAATCCCTTCACCGAATCTGTTTGAAGAATTAGATGGCTCATAACCTCAATTGCTCTCTTCCTATCCCAAGTGCATGAACTTGGTTTATGCCCTCAAGCAAGTGAACATGCCACGCCAATGCCAGTTGCCTTGATAGTGAAAGTGAAAATAATATATAATAACTTTTAAAGGTTGCTATTACAGATTTTTAAAAATAGTGTCTTGTACGTCCGGACGAATAAATTTTGCATTTGTCGGTGTGCTGAATTAGCTTATCATGTTACCATTTTTATAACAAAACATATTCTTCTAATAATTTGGATGAAGCTTGCTGAATATCCCAATAAAAAGCAGTAGAGGTACGAGAATCTGGAGTGAAACATTTGTTGGGATACTTGTCAAAATTAATATCAATTTCATTTGGTCAATTAATCCAATTGTGAGACTTTGAATGACCTACACAAGGGAAGATATATATACCTAGTTGTGGGCTACTATCTAGGTTGCATATTTTATGTTTTTGTTATGTAGTACGTTATTTTTATTTTTATTCTGTATAAAGACACAATTTAAATTCATGTTGGTTTGGTTGCATCGCATATATATGTAACAAATATTTGTAGGAAAAAAATAGTTAACCCCTAGACATGGACAGAGTCAAACTCAGATGACAGGAGGGGAAATTAAGTATAAAAGCTAAAGTTTATCCAACAATTTCATACAAAATACTTATAATTATCATGTATTATTTTTCAAACAAATTCAAGAATATATAATACAAAATATTTTTACACTGAAGACAAATTAAATTAGTAATTTGAAATTTAGTAATTAGAATTATATAAAATTATTGAACTCATTTTTCTATTTTAAATATTCTAAAATTGTTATAAATCTATTCTTAACAGTAAGAATAGTTGCAGACAAAAAGTTAAATTCAATTTTACTAATTTTTATTATTTAAAAACTATTATTAAAATGCTTTCTAAAATATTAAACTTTCTTCGAAGAATATTATAATTTTTTTAATTGGGAATAGTTGGGATAAAAATTAAAATTTTAAATTTACTAAATTTAATTATTTCATATAAAAGTTTTATTCAAATTTTATTTATTTTTTAAATCATTATGCATGTCTTCTTGAAACTAGGAACAATTGGGGTTAAATTTATAATTTCAAATTTACAAATTTTAATTGTTTAATTTTTTATAGATATTTTTGAATTTCAAACTTTTAAAATTATTATAGGACCTTCTTAAAATTGGAAATAGTTGGGATTAAATTTGTAATTTTGAATTTATCAATTTTAATTATTTAAAATTGTTATAAATTCTTTCTTAAAGTTTTTAAGATTTGAATATGTTTTTAGTTGTTACAAATTTAGAGCGCTTTTTTACTTTTTATAAAAAAAATTTTATTTTAATCATTACAAATTATATTAATTTTTCTTATTCTTAAAACAGTTTAGATAACTTTTTTTCGCTTTACAAAGTTAAAGTATTTTCGCTTAAGTCAACTTGTAAATTTCTGCAATTCGACTTCTTTTCAAACTCGAGCTTCCAACACCACTTATGACTATCCAAACTCACAATAAACATATCAATAATAATAGACCCTTATGCTGCCAAACACCAATAAAAGCATATCATAGTGATATTTCAGACTCTTGTTAAAAATGTACGTGCATTGCTTTTAGTGAAATCATTTTATCTAAGAAAACCTAGATATTTTCAAAATCAATTTCTTAAAAAGGTAAAAAATTCATGAAGGATTTTTTTAAAAGACAAATATATGATTATATTACTAATAACAGATATACACAAAATTGTACAAGGAGTACAGAGTATCATACGCTACAGTGGCTAACATGGGCCTAACCTCTCATGGCAAGCATGTTGGAAGTAACAAATACCAAACTTCCCAAAAAATGATAGCCTTTCATAAAGGAAGCCTCAAAAAGTATTCAAGATGTAATGCATGGCAGTGGGTTTATGCACCAAGAGGAGAAGAAAATTCTAGGCTTGACTCCTCTCATGAAGGATCTTATTTAATATAACATAATTGCACATGTAAACACACTGTTAGTTGGTTCACAATTTTTCATAGCCTAGCCTTTATTATTAACAAAACCTTTTAGGGTTAGAAGCGTACACTTCGTATTTGGTTTCATTGTTTCAACATATCTCCCCCGTCAAAGTCTTCTTAAGAACTATTCAATCATCTATACGATCACCTACTAACATACGTAGTATTGTGCATGCATTTGTTCAATAATAATTAGAAAAAACAATAAGAGTTTTTTAAAAAAATCTTTTGGTAAAACAAGTATTTCTTGTTTATCAAACCTTAGTATACAATGAAAATTTATTATGTGTATTGATATAAAATGGAAACAAGTTTTGGTTGCATCACTAGTGCAGGAAAAAAGACAAAGCTTACTTGCAAATGGAGCTAAAAAATGGTGCAAAAGTTAGGTAGAAGGGGAGTCAAGCGAGTGCAAAGGTAGTGTGAAGCCGGAAAGGAAGAGGGTGAAAAAATGGAAAGCGAAGGAAAAGGTGCGAAAGGGAAATGTTGTCTACTAGTAGGGCTGATAAATTTTAAAAGATAGAGGGGTTGAAGAAAAGGTGGGAATAGTATAGTCTTTTTAAAAATTAAGAAACAAATTGTAAACTTAGTTAAAAGGAGGGCAAAAGTAACATATGCCGTTAGTGAATTTTTTAGTTTTTTATTTATGGTTTTAGTAAAGTTTTAACCAAAGTCATTTACTAGCCCACATGGATGTTGCTATTCTCACCAGCTTAATGCTCTTCCCACCTCATGCTTTTGCAAAAACTAATCAAAAAACATTTTTGCCCTTGCCAATGTATCCATCGTCCGCCCTGCACCCTCCCGGAGTATATGCTTTAACAAAAATCACACAGAAGTAGATTTGATACAATCAAAACCTCTGATAAAATACCCACCTGTAACCCAACGGGCGGATAAAGTACATTAAATAGTCCGTTTTAGGAATTGACGACTTACCCATTCGATGACTTTGGCATCGGACATTCCCAAACTGGAATGTGTATTATCGATATAGGGGATCTTTCAATTGAGTGGTGTGCATATAAACTAGTCTGAACCGAACCATTTCCAAACTACACCAAATTGAACTGGTTCGGTTAAATAAAATCAAACTGGTTTTTCAAATAAGTTCAATTTGAACCGAACTGATTTTAAAATCGATTTGTTTCGAAACAAATTTGTTTTAAAACTAGCTCGGTTCACTTATAACCAATTTTTTTTTTCAAAATTGGATTTTTTTAAAGAAAAAAAACAATTTGTAAGCTAGTTTAAGTTCTTAAAACTAGTTCGAAATCAGTTCAGTCTCCAAACTCGTTTTTAAAACCAGTTTGGAACCGATCTAGTTTCGAAAATCAATTCTCAAATTTGATTTAAAAACCAAATTGTTTAAACTAGTTCAATTAGGTTTTTTGCCCAAATCGGTTTTTGCACACCTCAATCCAACACCCATTCAACCACTATTCTTCTCACTCACAACTCTCCTCTCACCCCGTCTTCCATGACATCAAGGTTGATTTTCCCTTATAGAAGTGGGTTTTCCTCCCACCAAATTGAACCATCACCATTGAGTTTGATCATTTGTGTGTGTTCGTTGATGTCTTTGGCACTAATGAGTTTTTATTTATTTATTTATCATTTAGTTTTTGCAAAATAGCAAATTGTTAGGTTGTAGGAAAAATTGATTATGCTACGTTGGAGACACTTTCCAACGTATACATAGGATGTATGTAGTTGTTTCTGTATTCATGGTGAGCATGCTTACAAGCAGCAACAACATGAGAATAAGGCATGTGTAATTTTTGGAATTTTCCACAGTCACACCACCTTTCATCTAGCCTGACTGTGAAATTTCCAGCGGACGAAACCTCTCTCGGGTTTATTATCTCCTAGACCAAGAACCGTGTGTCACATCGATCAAACTCAAGAACAATCTGAGTTTTTGCCTTTCTTTGTGCATCTTCGATTGCCTTGTTTAGTACTTGCATATAAACTTGGCCAGATGCAAGCATTGTTGGCGACTTCTCTCCCTCTTTTGTTGAACAATGCATTACACCTTAGATATGTTGATTTTACTAGTGCACTTTTGGTAGATTTCTTGATTTCACGAGTACTGAATTAATCAACTTGGCAATATTAGTAGTCATGTGTCCCCATCATCGGCCACCATCCCATGCAAGAGTCCATTTTTCGTGCGAAATCTCACTGAGCCAATTAATTATGCGATGACCATTTGTTTCCTCCGTTTGAAAGTTGTAGTGGTGATTGAACGTAGGCTTTGTCCTTACATATGCTAAGTAATTATAAACAGAGAATTTCAATATTGTGAATAATGCAAAATGAAGTGATATTTAATATGAAGAGAAAGAAGTTTGGAACTCACCCATATTGATAATTAGTTTTTGATGTCATTATTTTTGACCTCCTCATGTAATTCTATGCAATGTGTCGAACGTAGAACACATGCAAAAAATTCTATGTCATCCACCCATTATTAGGTCTTGAGTAGGCACTTTTTATTAACTTGTGCCTATGTGAAATCAAACATAGATCATGTTGTGGGTGACATGCCTTTTTAAATTTTGGAGGAAGAAGAGCCATGCTTCCACTGTTTCACTTTCAGCAATGATAAAGGCTATTGGAAGGATTTTATTGTTGTCATCTTGTCAACTTTCATAAGGAGGGCCTCCTTGTACTTATCGTTCAACCATGTTCCATCAACCTGAACCACGGGCTTGCAATATTGAAACCCATCGATACATGATCTGGAACTCCAAAAAGGACAATGCAATTTTACGAAACACTTTACTGTTTGACTTCCTTGCGGTGGCATTGGTAGTGTTTCCTTCTTCGCAACCATAACAAGAAGAAATTGTTGCATAGCTTGCAACAATCTCAGTAAATGGTGGAACCATGTTTTCCCATACGTGGTAATGTATCTTTCAGTGCTTTTGATGTGTAATATCAAGGCTTCCACTAAAGTTGATGGATCATTTTCAATCAACGTGTGGATGCTTTTACTGATGAGAAGATACTGCAACTTTGCATGATCTTGTGAGATTGATGGATTTGAACATGCTTGGGGTTCACAAAGCTTTCTTATTTCTCACTTCTTACTTGCAAGGATGTATGATGCCTTGCACCTGATAACTATCGTCATAACAAATGACAATTAACTTTGTTGAGTTTGATAGTTGTGTCAATTAGCTCCTTTGCTCACATAATATTGCTACAGAGAATGTTGCACTTCTTATTTTGTTAGAAACGCATCCCTTCAAAGAAAGTCCCAACCAGATAGTGGACTTCTTCGTGATCCAAGCTATAGCCGTGTTCAAAATTTTCAAAATTTAATTCTTCAAAATTATGCATGTGTCATGGTATGTAGTATGATGGTATGGTTGTTATTGGTGAAACAGGCTCAACTTCTTCAAAATATCACATACTTGATCTAGTGGTTAAAGCGAGAGCCTTTGGTGGATTTTTCTTTTTAAAGCTCCAAGTGTGAGGTCTCACTTTGTTTGAAAGAATATCATATGAGGGCATTGAAACATATCCCCTTCATCTGTTTTGATTATTTGACTATTGTAGTACACTAACCAATTGATAGATGATGAAGATATGTTGTGTAATAATAGAGAAAGAAATATGATAGAAAGTTTGTATTTGCAAAGTTGGAAGAAATTAATAGAGAAAGAAAGTGTTGTGCATATGTGTTAAACGAAGGTAATATGACTTCTACATATAGGGATCAGGGTTAAGGGTTTAAGACCTAGAGTTATGGTTAGGGTTTAAAGCATTGGATTTCCTGGCAAAAAGCAAAAGTGTCTCTGATGCATTGCCAAAAAGTAAAAGTGTCTTTGACGCACTGCTATAAAGCATTGGATTCCTTGACCTAGGGTTAGGGTTAGGGTTAGGGTTTGAAGCATTGGATTTCTTGACGCATTAGCATAAAGCAAAAGTATCTCTAATGCACTGCATAAAGCATTGGATTCCTTGACCTAGTGTTAGGGTTTGAAGCATTCGATTCCCTAACACACTGGCATAAAGTAAAAGTGTCTTTGACGCACTGGTGTAAAGCATTGGATTCCCTTACTAGGGTTAGAGTTTCAAGCATTGGATTTCTTGACGCACTAGTGTAAAGTGTCTTTGACCTAGGGTTAGGATTATGGTTACTATCCATGGTTCAATTACTAGGGTTAGGTTTTGTGGCATAGGCATATGGACCGATATCTAGAATGAGTGATAAAGGTAAGAGTAGTGGTCAAAAACAAGAAAAAATTATTAAAACTTCAAGATTTAAATTCATGAAGGCAACTTTGGACACTTAGATTTTATTTGTAGCAGCTATTTTTGTTAAAATAATGTTTCATTCTCATTCGATCCTCCAACGCATTAACGAAGTGACCAAAAAAAAATACTAAAACTTCAAGATTTCAATCCATGAGGGCAACTTTGGGCACTTAGATTTTTATTTGTATAAGCTATTTTTGTTAACATAATAGTTCATTCCCATAGTTTTTGTTTCAATGAAGCCATTAATAGAAATTTTGGGTCACGATTCAACCCACAAACACATTAACTAGTGTCCTGCACCTCTTGTTGTTCTCTTTTCCTTCTTGCGACGTTGTTTCTTCTGCAAGTTGCTTCAATTTCTAAATCCAATGAGACAAGGCTATTTCCTCGCATACAAGAAAAATAAAACAAATACTAAGCAGATTATCACAGAATAAAAATTTAAAATTAGAAATAAGAGTGAATAAAGAAAAATTGGAAAAAAAATTATTTTTATATTTATTTATTTATTTTGAAAATTTAAACATAAATTGAAAAAATGGAAAATAACAAGTAAAGAGAAATAAAAATAAATTTAAAATTAGAATAAATATCAAGTACAAAGAACAAAGTCTCCGGCAATGGCGCCAAAAACTTGTTGAACGATTGGTAAGTGCACCAAATTGTCACAAGTAGTAAAGTTAAAACGAAAGTCCGAGTGTCGAATATAAAGGAACTTTGTTTGTACTTAGGTAGCTGAATATATAATTTTTCAAGCAATAAATAAATTGGTTTAAAAGGTTTGGAAAAGAATAGTAAAATAAATTGACATAAATTAAATTAAAATAAACAAGAGAGAAAACAAAAGTAATTTAATTAATTAAAATAGAAAAGATTAGAGAACCTAATATTATTGCAGAAGGAAATTCAGAAGATGGTAATGTTGGGAACTTAGCGTACCTGAGCTACTCTTGATGTAATATTAATGATTTTTTTTTCTAATCATGCTTATTCCAATTTTACACTTGCATTTACTCATATACTCTAATGAAGATCCCTAAAGTGAAAGAGCCTAACTTATCTATCTTCTCTCCCAAATCCCTTTGCATGGATAAAATAGTTAAATTACATTAAGAATAGAGATGTATAACAAGCTAAATAAAATCAACCTATCCCTAGTGATGAAGTTATTTAGATATCCTTTCTCAGTTCTATTAGAAAATAACAGTTCCCAATGATACCTCGAAAATTTACCATGCAAATGGGTAATCAGGCCATAAACAATAAAATTAGGCATAGGAAAGGATAATGTAAAAGTAATATTCATAATAGATAGGAAGAGAAATTACATCAAAAGCAGTTGGCTGCCAAGTTCCCAACAAAAGGGGGGTTTAGCCTCTCATTGCCATAAGAGGCTTTACAATTGCAAGAGGGAAATATTTAATAAAGGGGGTAATTGAGAAAGAGAATGGAGGAAAGGAATGACTTCTAATGCTAGCTTCTCCTTCTTCTAGCCTATGTCTTCTATAAGGAATTGTATTTTCTTGAATTTTCTGTGTATTTTTTCCTTTTTCTCTCTCCTTCTTTTATAGGTGCAAATCACCTTGGTTTTCATGCAATCTTTGCACTAAGTGCGATTGTCGCGCTTAGCGAGTATGGCGGTATCCATGCTTAGTGCATGTCTCGCACTAAGCACCTTCACTTTCCAGAATTATCTTCCTGGCGCTAAGCGTGGGTTGCTCACTGAGCTTGTGCATCACGCTGAGCGCCTGAGACGTCCTAAGCGAGCAGCTTGAGATCTTGAATTTGCTTCTTGGGCTTTACTTTGTTTTTTTCTCACCAATTATTCACCAAGCATCATAAATTCATCGACTTTTAGTATTTTCTACACAAAAACTTAATTGATGTTAAAATTCCACTTATTTGCACAAAAAGGAAGAAATAATAGAGAAAAATTACTAATTCTTATATAAGATAATCCCAAAATATACCTATACATAGCAGTTATCAACAACTACAAATCATTAAATAATAAAATAACAATCAATTAAATTCGAGGGGGGGGGGATTTCTTGAAAACTCGATTCATGGTTCATTGCTTCATCGAGGTATTCATCCAAACACTCTAAATTCAAAGAACTTGCAAAAATTGGTGGTGGATGTGCACATGTTTGTGTGGGTCTATCTACGGTGGTAATATATAACTTAAGGCATGTGAGGTTGGAGAGTTGCTCGAACATAGAAAACATAGTCATTACATCCTCATCATTGTGTAGTGTGCATGCCCTATACTGGCCATAATCACCAACAGATGATACAGGTAATCGAAAATCTATAATATCCTTGACCACTTTACCATTTGGTAGACTAATCTTGTTTCCAATAGCTTGTTTAAAGGCATCAAGTAACATTATATTATCAAGTTGAACTATCATTGGTGAACTGCTTACAAACATTGAACCATGTTTAGTTGTTGTGATAGTGTCATTGTAATACACAATTGCATTGACTGATGATGAAGTCATGGTTTAGGGTTTAGGGTAACAATAAGGTTTCTAATTGAGGTGATGAATCAGACTACCTCAGTGCAGATTATATTTATAATGTTTAATGATTTGTCACATACACTTAAGAAAGAATGGTCAAGATCTCACCGACAAAATGAACGGCCTAGATATCACCAATTGGAGCAACGCACATTGAATGACCAAGATCCCAACGAAAAAATGAATGACCTAGATATCACCGATTAGAGAAATTCACATTGAATAGCCAAGATCCCACCAAAAAAATCAACGGTCTAGATATCATCGATTGGAGCAACGCACATTGAACGACCAAGATCCCACTGACAAAATCAATGGCTAAGAATCCACCAACTGAAATGTGTTATTGTTAGATTTTTTCTATAAATACAATGCATGTATTGCCATCATATGCATTAACTCATTGACTTACTTTCTCTGGTTCTCCTATATCCATCTTTAACTTCGTCTTGATGTTAGTACCAAAACCTAAATCATGGAATCTATAGTTGCTCCTCTTCTTTGGAAACAACACCTTCATAGATATAGCGAAGTATGTAATACATTCAATTTAATTGAATGTTAATTATGTTATGATTTACAAATAATGATGTTATTATTATTTTGATTTTTGCAGGTAACATACAATGTAATCCAATCATATGCTCAAGTGTGCCTTTTTTAGATCCTAGAATTGAATCTTTGTTGGTTCAAGTTGGGTTTTAAAATGTTGCAAAGCTTGAACAAGTTAAAATCGAAGATGCTTTAGTGAATGCTTTTGTTGAAAGGTGGAGAACTGAATCACACCCGTTTCATCTTCTTGTTGGTGAATGCACAATCATCTTGGAAAATATTTTATGCAATCCTACCCCGCAAGGGCATTGGATAGAAGACTCCAAGTAGATTGGGCCAGAGATCCAAGGGAAGGCCCTAGGGTTCTCATAAGCCTTAGGGTAGATTTTGAGCCCATGGGCTAAGTATGAGCTCACTTATCTTTGTAAATATTAGAATAGGTTTTTTCCATCGTTTAGGCCTTGTATTTTGGCCATTCTAGTAGTATAGGGTTTTAGCCTTGTATTTCGAGGCATTTTGAGTAGTCTTTGTAGTAGGGACTTTTTTTGTATTTTCATGTATTTTGTCAGAGGGGTGAGCTTAGCTATTATAGGGGGTGTGTAGCTAAGTTCTAGCTTCTCAAGGAAGTTTTCTCAAAGATACTTCTCAAGGAAGTTTTCTCAAGAAAGTTTCCCAAGGAAGCTACCTAGTCTATAAATAGAAACATGTGTAACACTTGTTGCAACTTTGATGAATGAGAGTCTTGTGAGACATACTTCAAAGTTCCACTTCTCTCCCTCTTTTATTCCTTCAATTTTGTGCTCCCCCCTCTCTCTTTCTCTCCCTCTTTCTTTTCCTCCATTGAAGCATCCTTCCAAGCTTCTTATCCAAGGCTCATCTTGGTGGTGAAGCTCCTTCTTCCATGGCTTATTCCCTAGTGGATGGCGCCTCCTCTCACCTCTTCTCCTTTGTCTTCCGCTGCATCTCCATGGTGGAAAATCACCATTAAAGGACCTCATTGAAGCTCAAAGATCCAGCCTCCATAGAAGCCCTACAAGCAAGCTTCCATCAAGTGGTAATCAGAGCACAAGAGCTTCAAGTAGGTGCTCCTTAAACCTCCATTAATTTTTTTTTCTTTACCTTCTCTTCCATTGTTGTTTCTTCATTTTTCTCCATGTATCTCCTCACATGTCTTGTTCTAAATGTTGTTAACATGATTCTTTAGAGTTTCCACCGATTAAACTTGCTATAGAAACTAGATTTGATTTTCTATGGTTCAAATTTCTTGTTCTTGTTCTTGAACCATGAATTGTGTTAAGTTTAGGTTCCTTTGAGTTTTGTCTTGTTATTTTTTGTGGCTGAAACCTAAACCATAAAATTCTTACAAAAATATTAAAGTAGAAGAAAACCTCAAAAATCTAGGGTGACTTGTTCACCTATTGTAGTTTTGTCATAGAAGTCATGTCTAGTCATGAAACTTGTCACATAAGATTTCTTATGTTGTGCTGAATTTTATTTTCTTGTTTCTTTGTCTAACTCATTTGTTCATGAGTGTATGAAATTCTTTTAGACTATTATTTGATTTGAGTCAAATCTTTCATGTTAATTAGTTCTTAACATGTTCATGCAAAATTCTTAGAGAGTCTTTGATTGTGAACCTTTTCTTGAACTTTTAGGTTTCCTTATGATTGTGTCTATTGTGAATTTGAGTTTTGGTGATTGAATTGCTGGCTGAAATGTTGATCCTAAGTGAATATTGAACTCCTAAAACTGTGGTAAACAATCCTAGTGAGTTCAACATACATAGGAAGGTTGAAAGTAAGCCAAAGGCAATCAATATACCATGCTTAAAAAAAAAAATCGCTAGTGCTGGCAGCTTGGACATACAAACTTGTAAAAATTACTGAGAATTGGTTACTTCGAATTTTGAGCTGAAATTTTTAACAAATTTTCTAGACATCTGGAAAAAAGTTATAAAAAAAGAACCAAGTGATTTGGATAAAAGGAAAAAATACTAAAAATCACACAAGTTGGCAGAAAAATCAGTATCCAGAAAAAAAAAAGTGAAAGGGAAGTGTGCTTGTTGTTTTGGTTCAAAATTTATTCTATAATTGGTGCCTATGTTATACCAATCTTAGTTCCAAAATTTCAATTGAAAATTAGTGTGAAGACAAGTGCCAAAGCTAGTGGTTTTTTGAGTCTTTTTTTTTCAGTTTTTTTACTCTACTCTAGAGCCATTCTAAGTTTCTCTTTGAGTCCTAGCTTGCTTCTATGTCCTTTTCATTACTTTAATTGTTGAATAATCCTTGAAAAATTGTCTTGTTAAAACTCCATTGGTTTAGCTTTCATTTCATTTTTTTTGGTCTTTGGTTATTTCTTGTCTCTTTGTTTCCTTGTTTGTGGGTTGCCATATAGGGAATTGGAAGGAGGATTGGTGCCATCCCTTGAAGAATTTGAGTCAAGAAAAAAGGGCCAACCACCTTAAGAGCTATTGGACTAAGAAGAATACCAAATTGAGTGAATCACCAAAGAGAGAACAACCACCAAAATTGAGGACCGTTTTGTAATTTTGTAATTTGCAATTTACTTACCTTCATTGCTTTCAAGTTTTGTAACAAAAATGCCTTTCATTGGAAGTGTGTTGGGAGCCTCCAATAGGTTACCAAACTTCCATTTGTGTGTAATAACTTTAGGCAATTTTTCCTTAGGATAATGAGTGTTTTGTTAGGAACCTTGAATGTGGTCATCCAAACACTCTTAGGATTTTCCTAGTTTACATTTCTTGGCAAACCGCCTAGATAGCTTTCCTTTTACCAATTAGTTGTTTACCTTATCTTTCACACCTCTTTTAGTGTTTATTTTGGCTAGTTTCAACCATAGTTTATTTTACCTTTTGTTTTCAAACCTCCAACAAGAAAGAACCACAACTTAGGAACCAACATGAGTCATCATTCATCTAGTGTTAATGGCGAGGGTACTAGTCATAAAGACCATTCATCTAGAATCTTAGATGAGTTGAGTTCCCTCAAGTTATGGAAAGAAAAACAAGAGAGAAAAGAAAAAGGAAAAAAAAGAGTGGAAGAAATAAGTCAAGATGAAAGAGAGAAAATAAGAGAGGAAGAAAGAAGGAAAATAATGAAAGAAATGAAAAGAGAAAAACATGCCTCCTATAGTAGTCATAACTCTTGCAAGAGCCTAAGTGAAGAACTTCGTGACTATTACGAAGGAAGGCATAGGTCACATCTTAGACCTCACTCCCATAGAAGAGAAAAGGAAAGAAAGCCTCAAGAGGCTAACATTAACCTCTCATACTTCCATGGGAAGGAAAATGTAGAGGCTAACTTAGATTGGGAAATAAGGGTAGAGCAACAACTTAAAAAGAAGTCTACTTCAAAATCTTATGGCTCTCACTCTTATCCAAAGAAAGACCAAGGTCAAGGCATCTTAGGGGTGACACCTTCTAAGACCAAAGATGATAAGGGGAAGGCAATAGAAAAGCAAGCCCCTAAGGCTAGTATGCAAGAGAAAACTAGCTCTATAAAGTGCTTTAAATGTCTTGGAAGATGACACATTACTTCTCAATGCCCCACCACAAAAACCATGATTATGAGGGGCCAAGACATTTATAGTAGCCAAGATGAGGCTACTACTTCACCTTCCTCTAGTGAAAGTGAAAAAGCAAAAGGGGAAGAATCTAGTGAAGAAATCTACTCCCAAGAAGATGGACAACCATTAGTGGTTAAAGAGAAGTGTAAGGAGGTAAGTGTCTCCTCCAAGAGGTTAGCTAAGAAGGAAACTCATTTTACAATAAAGACAAACATTAAAGAAACTTTCCCTCTTAGACAACCTCCACATTTTCTCTTTTGTAAAAATACACTTGCTAGCATTGCCACACCTCTTGGGCTTGAGTTTATTCCTCAAGTAAAGAAGTTGTTGGATGAGGGTTTGGTTCGCAAGAGCTTAAATCCTTGTGCTTTGTTGGTGCCCAAAATAGGTATTATTAGGCACCAAGTCCCTAAAATAGGTGGTATGATGAATGTTTTGAGTGGTGCAACCCTCTTTTGTAAAATCACTCGTACACCTAACATCTTCATGGTGTGTGTACATAGGGACCCATTAGGTAGGTTTGTTCTTATTTTTAGTTTCAATAAAAACTTAGGTACTCATATGGGACACCTTAGGTTTGTCATACTTTTTGGTAGGAATAATCAATATGAAAATACAGAAAAAGGTATGTTTTATTGCGTTACTTTTCTTAATTTTTCAAATAGTGATCAAGGGGTTCCCATGAACCCTAAGAGAATAAAGGTCATTCCTGAGTGGCCCACTCCACCAAGTATAAGAAAAATTTGGGGCTTCCATGACTTAACAAACTTTTACAAAAGGTTTGTCCCATATTTTTCTATACTTGTAGCACCACTCATTGAGTTGGTGAGAAACCATGTTCTTTCATGGGAAGATGCCCAGGAAATGGGTTTTCAGACCTTACCTTACTTCAACATACCAAACACCACTAATACATATGTTTTTGTTCTTTTGCAGGTGTTGAGGGAAGGAGCCCAGAGTATGAAGAACCTCGGGATTTGAGGTCAAATCCTTTCCAAGGTGGAGGGAATGATGCAATCCTACCCCGCAAGGGCATTGGATAGAAGACTCCAAGTAGATTGGGCCAGAGATCCAAGGGAAGGCCCTAGGGTTCTCGTGAGCCTTAGGGTAGATTTTGAGCCCATGGGCTAAGTATGAGCCCGCTTATCTTTGTAAATATTAGAATAGGTTTTTTCCATCGTTTAGGCCTTGTATTTTGGCCATTCTAGTAGTATAGGGTTTTAGCCTTGTATTTCGAGGCATTTTGAGTAGTCTTTGTAGTAGGGACTTTTTTTGTATTTTCATGTATTTTGTCAGAGGGGTGAGCTTAGCTATTATAGGGGGTGTGTAGCTAAGTTCTAGCTTCTCAAGGAAGTTTTCTCAAAGATGCTTCTCAAGGAAGTTTTCTCAAGAAAGTTTCCCAAGGAAGCTACCTAGTCTATAAATAGAAACATGTGTAACACTTGTTGCAACTTTGATGAATGAGAGTCTTGTGAGACATACTTCAAAGTTCCACTTCTCTCCCTCTTTTATTCCTTCAATTTCGTGCTCCCCCCTCTCTCTTTCTCTCCCTCTTTCTTTTTCTCCATTGAAGCATCCTTCCAAGCTTCTTATCCAAGGCTCATCTTGGTGGTGAAGCTCCTTCTTCCATGGCTTATTCCCTAGTGGATGGCGCCTCCTCTCACCTCTTCTCCTTTGTCTTCCGCTGCATCTCCATGGTGGAAAATCACCATTAAAGGACTTCATTGAAGCTCAAAGATCCAGCCTCCATAGAAGCCCCACAAGCAAGCTTCCATCAATATTGCTCTTCAACTGGGTTTACGCATTGATGGAAAACCAGTTACTGGCCCAACATATTATGATTGGGAACAAATGTGCACAAAATATATAGGTGTCGTTCCCTCAAAGAATGCATTAGTGGGATCAACACTTAAACTAAAATGGTTAAAAGAAAACATGTTAACTCTCCCAACAAAACCTACACCACAACGATTAGCAACCCATTGTAGAACATATATTTTAGGGTTGATTAGTGGGTGTTACCTACTTGGTAAGTGCACCAATTCATCGAAGTAGTATTTTAAAATGGTAAGACCGAGTATCGAGTATATAGAGACTTTGACTGTACTTAGAGTTTGTATATGTCTAATTGTAAGCAATTAATGAATTAAATTTGATATTGTTTGAATGATGATATGGAATGTAAAATTCAACATAAATAAAGATAATTAAGCATAGAACATTAAAGAGATAGAACACAAATACTCGGGGGGTGAGTTGTCAATTGAAGCAAAATTACGGAACATGTTGGGACTCTGCCTACTGACTTGATGCAACATTAAAGATTTTTCACTAATTAACATTATTTCGATTATTACCTTCATCCGCTAACCTACTCTAACCATGATCCCTCATGTGAAAGAGCCTAAAGTACCAAATTTCACTCATAATCCCTTAAGAGCTACATCACATAATTATTTTAAGAATAAAAATGCATAAACAAGGCTAAATAATACCATTCTATCCCTAGACATGGATTACCTAGATGTTGTTTTCAATTTCTTAGGAGATAAACATTTTCCAATGCATAAACCCTATAACACTACATGAGCATGGGTGATCAAACCATAAACATGATATTAAGCATAGAAAAGAGACAATAATATCAAAATAACATTAAATAGATAGTTAGAATCATAACAACAAGAGTGTTTGGTTGTTGAGCTTCCAATAATGAGTGGTTTACTAATGTAGCTCCATGTAGAGATTGTAGACCTTGGATCTTCTTCATCAATGGAGTCCTTTGTTTCTTGAAGATCAATGACAGCGGAATGGAGAAGGTGGAAAGGTGATTGGAGATGCCACTTCAAGGAGAAGATGAGTAAAGAACAAGTTCACCACCATAAGAAGCCATGGATAAGAGCTTGAAGGTAGTAGAAGATGAGTGGAGGGAAAGGGAGAGAGGGGAATGAAATTTTGAGAGAGAGAAGAGGGAGAATGAGGTTTGAACTTTGAAGTCTAGTTTTTTAAATGATCAAAGTTGCAAAAATGCACACACAAGGCCTCTATTTATAGCCTAAGTGTCACACCAAATTGGAGGGAAATTTGAATTATTCAAATTTCACTTGAATTTGAATTTAAATTTGTGGAGCCAAAATTTCACTAATTATGATTAGTGAATTTTAGCTATGGTTCAGCCCACTAATCCAAGATCAAATCTAAGATTCTCCACTAGGTATGCTTAGGTGTCTTAAGGCATGTAAAACATGAAAGACACGCACAAAGTGTGACTATATGATGCGACAATGAGGTATAGCTAGCAAATACTCACCTCCCCCTTAGGCTGGTCCAAAATTTAATTGGATTGGGCTTCTCCCAATTCAATTAAATTTCTCTCCCAACACACACACTTAATGCATCTGAAATTACAAAACTACCCCTAATACAAAAACTAGTCTAGGTGCCTTAAAATACAAAGGCTGAAAAATCCTACATTACTAGGGTACCCTCCCTACACCATGGAGTCCTAAATACAGGGCCCAAAAATAATGAAACTCTAATCTAATATGTACAAAGATAAGTGAGCTCATACTTAACCCATGGGCCCAAAATCTACCCTAAGGCTCATGAGAATCCTAGGGCCTTATCCTGCATCTCTGGCCCAATTTTCTTGGAGTCTTCTATTCAATGTCCTTGGGGGTTAGGATTGCATCATTTACCCTTTCATTGTCATGATAGGCTTACTAAAACAAAAAAGGAAACAAGAGATGTGGAAGAAAATGGAGAAAAGGGTCCTTGAGTGAGTGGGTTCTCCCTCTTCTCTCATGCCCTAGCTCCTTATTTGGTTCCAAAAAATTGCCCTCTGGTTTCTCCCCTTTTTATCCTTTAAAACGCAGCATAATCATATTTTTCGACATTGATTGGATGTTAAACCTACACGTGCGCGCTAAGCACACATGCAAAGTCTAGCTAACATAAATGATTGTGCACTAAGTTGTCAGATGCGGGCTAAGCCACTAGATGCGCACTAAGCTGCCAGACGCGGGCTAAGCCGCCAGATGCATGCAAAGCCACCAAAGACACACTAAGCCTGGCCTCCAAGTTGGCTCCTTGCGCTGAACGATTGTTGATGTGCTGAGCACATTGCTTCAATTCTTCAACCCTCTTCTAGGCCTCCTGCTATGTAACCAAAAACACTGTAAATTAACTAACTTTAGCATCTACTGGATAAAAATTCAAAAGAAACTAAATTCCTAATGTTTTAACACAAAAAAATCAATGAAAGAGAGATAAATTAGATAATTGCTATGTGATTTAAATATTCAAATTACGTATGCATAACAATTATCAGTGGGGTGTTGATGCCAAACAAGTCAAGGAACATAGTTCACCTTATGTATCTATCTCCATTAACAAATCTTGATTAGACTTGACGATATAGCTAGGGTTCGGCATCTTTAGCTCATTTGTACAAAGAAATGTGTAGATCAATATATCCCACATCCAAAAAAATGGGAGGATGTATAGTGTTGTTGCAGTCTTGGCCATGGTATCGCATGTCATTCATTTAACCAAGGGTCGAGCACCAACTTTCATATCCACTTGCAACTAGGTAAACAAAAATTTCTCACTCAAACAAAATCTATTTTTGGTAATGTATTTGACACTAACATATTACATTTCACTGGATGGAGTGACTAAGGGCTACAACTTTCTGGAATCCCACGCAGTGATGTTATAGGCTATAGGTTAAGATTCGACAACATTTGTAATGAGGAGGTTGAACCATTTAGTTTTTGTTTTATTTATTAAAACGTCAATTACATTGTTTTTAAAATTAATAACAAATTATTTTTTCAGTTCCATTGGATGCCTTACAGGGGATTTCAGTCATTTCTGCCAGAACATGCATACAAGGATTCCAAAATATGATCTGCTTGTATCTCTTTAATTTGTTTCCCAATGGTAGTATGACAGCAAGTTGACAGGGTCATGCTCCAATTTGGACTTTTTCAAGACATACCAAATCCAATGCATAATCTTGACAAAATCCATCATATTGACATTAGAGAACATAATGACACAAATTAGGAAGAGGAACATCAACAGTGGATTGCAATTTGGAAGGAAAGATGAAAATGTGTGTTAATCAGTGAACCAATTCTATGAAATATTGAGCATATGGGTCACTACATGAATTGGTACAAAATAAATTAAAAAGTTTGCCTAACATGGTTTGCAACTCATCCAAATGTAGCTGCCACATCTCGCTTAGTTCCAGACATGGAAACTAAACAACATCCTCCACAACAAAGCCCACCATTCATTGCCAGTATGCATGATGAAAAATTACACCACATCCTCAATCATATGAATTCACGCCACAACCTCATCATCATCAAGAAGATTATGGGTACAATATACAATTCATCAATGCTAGCAAAGAAGACTTTATGAGCAACCTCATAGGTATAAATCTTCAAACACCGAACTCTTCTTATATGTACATGCAAAGTATGCCCATACCTCCATTTGCATCCTTTCACCAAAGTATTGTTTGTAGTTCTTCCACTAATGATTTCGTCCAAGAAAAGTAACCTGTTGTTTCTGATGAACAACTTCAACCACAAGAACATGGACGAGTATGTTGACAACCAATAAGAAACAGACAACCTCTCAAATGTGAAATTAGTGGACATAGATAACATCAATTGCCCTTGTTAATTATGTCCTATTATGATGATTGTCAGCTTTTTCTTGTTAATTGAGTGAACATTGAACGATGGATTAATTGACTAAGCATTATATTTTTCTTATATGAATTAACTGAACATTCATTTCTTCTAGACGATTTGAGCCCATGTTGTTTTTTCCCATACTATTTGACCTCACATTGCTTGTTTCCAGATGATATGAATGAACAATGTTTTCTACAAGACGATTTGATTGAACACTATTTTTTTAGAATTGTGCAAACCAAACATAATTAATTAAGACTCAATTTAAACCGTTTATATTGTCAATGTGATCCCAACCATTGGTATAAGTCACAGGATAACACTTGATCACCCAATATATATAGTTGTAGGGGTTAAATGTAACTCAACACCTTTGTCTGATATTCACCCTATTGCTTAAAACATGGAAAGTGTGTCTGCTTTTGTGTATTGCAATGGTGACCTGATTTCATCATATGAAGGGATAGGGTTTGAATGCTCTAGCGATCCTAAAGTCATCACAACAAGTGAGGACATGTTGCTTGCTACCTTAAGGAAAATATTTTTTACGCCAATGGAGGTTGCAAAATTTTAATAAATCTTTTTTATTGTCAACCAATCTATGTAGATGATGGTTGTGATGAATACGATTGTATAGAGCTCAAATGTGACGATGATGTGGGAAAAATGTTTTTCTTCTATTTAGAATTTGGTACCAAAGATTGAGTTGAATGCAACTTTTGGGCATTCTCCACATGAAATTCTTGCCTTGCTACACAAACCAAGGAAACCAAGAATGACTAATGAGATAATTGCTCTGATGCATGATGAATCTGTGTAGTCATTGTTCAAACTACTTGTTGTTACTTTTTTATAATAAACTTGCAATTCATCATTGGAACTTTGTTGTCTCTTTTTACTTTTTTAAGATTCTCTACTTTAATCATGTTAGTACCAATTGATGTTTACTTAAGCTTTATTTATCTAAGTCTTTTATTCCCATCTTGTTCAATCTAGATAAACTTAGTTTCATTTAAGGATTAATTGTTTTTTTTAAATACTATTCTAGATAAATAATATTTAAATTCTCATAGTTTTACATTAATCATCAATGCATACTATTAAAATTGAACATGTTTTATTTATTTAATTTTTTTAATTCAGCATGTCTCGTTGTCCCTATTTGTCAATTCCTAGATTTGATGACTTTTCACAAAAAATACTAAGATCCCATAACACTACTAAAAAAAGCCATTTTACGACGCGCATTCCACATCGTTCCTACCAAACCTGTCGTAGTAGGATTAGCGGTGGCATTTCTATAAATATGTGACCTTTTTATGTGCCATGTGCACGGCGCGTGACACATTCAACGATGTTCATTGGGTAACCCGTCTATGTAGGTTACGCAACAGGTAAGTTAAGACGGTGTATTTGAAAACAACGTCGTAGAAATTTTGAATGTCAATGACGTTTTTCTTGACCCACCGTCGTTAACATTGAGGTTTATAAGCTTTTGCGTGCTAATTCATGAACACTCCAACCTCGCCCTAGCTCGAGCTCCCACTTCCCTGTTTGTCTGAAATTTCAATATGTTGTGACCTTGTCGTGACCTCGGACGAAGGGCGTAGTCCATTATCGCGCATCCGGCGTCTCGTCTTGTCGCGCCACTGTGCAAGCCACGGAGTTTCCCTTTCCAAAGTTGTCGTGCCCTACAAATTCTCTTCAAGGTAAGCTTGTCGATGTTTGAAATTTCTTGTTTGATGTTGAAGAAGTAATTATTAAGGGTTTAGTGAAGTTGGAATGTTGTTGTAACTAGGTTGTTGTGCAAATCTTGCCTTGCCCTAACAAAGTAATGTTTGAATGTATGCGTTTAGGAACCCATTAAGATAATGTTTTCGTGTTTATGCTCCCTAGTTTGGTTTGGTTTTAATCTTGTCCATGTCTCGAACCTGAAACCATTGACATGGTATTGCAATAAGCAAATCCATTAGTCCAGGTTGAGGACAGGCGTTTATGCTCCTTGGTGTTCTCTGCCTTTTGTTCTTTGGTGTTGAAGAAGTTAGTATTAAGGGTATACTGAATTTGGAATGTTGTAACTTGTTGTGGAATTGTTGACTTGCCCTAAGAATGAATTTGACTTATGCTTAGCTTGTTAGAAACTTAAATCAGTAGATAGTGACAAAATGACAGTGATTCTTTTCTTACTCTTTCTGCAAGACTATGACTATTAGTGGCTTGACCTCTTGTTGCTCTAACATGAATGTAATCCTTTGGAGGCTGAGGAGGTTTTGAGTTACTCTTGCTCTATTTCTCATCATTTGCATTACGATTATTACATCCTTTGGACTCTTCCTCTGCCTTCACTTGGCCATTTTCATTCCCCTCACCTTTGTTAGGCTTGCTGCGCTTTTCATTGGAGTCTTCGCTAGCTTCAGTAGCCTGAAATGAAAGACCCTTTGGGATTCATGAAATACCAATTTCAAATAGAAGCATTAAAACAAAAGAATTTTGACATTAAAAAGTGCTTAGCATAGAGGGGTTGGTAGAGGTTGAAGTTTATTTGGCTTTTCCTTTTCTTTTCGTAGAATTCACATAAGCGGAAGGCTTCTCCCCAGTGTCTCCATTTGGTGTTTGTTCATAGATTGCGGACATCTCTTGAGAATTGGCCACTTCCATTAGGTCTTGCAATGGAGAATTGTTGTTCTCCTGAGTACCCATTTGAGATCCAAACACTTTGAGTGATGGACTACTTGAGACTGTAAGGAGCTGCTTCTTCCCATTTTCCACCAATGGATAAGATCTCTGAGCCAATTCAGCAATGTTGACGCACAATTGGGTGGTCATGCCATTGAAACTCCTATTTCCAAAGCAAGAAAGCTTTGTAGCCTTCTCAGCAAAGCCAGGATCAGCTGAGAATTCTGCCACGGTGGAATTCAAGGATGTTGATGTCCCCAAACTTTGGGGCATGCCCTCTTTCACCAAGTGCTTCACCATTATGGGGATCTTGTTCATGCTCACCTTTAAAAAGATAGTAAAAATCATGAAAACTTTTCATTATACAAGTTATAGACCTATAGGTGTATGTGGTTGACCTATGATGTAGAATACTAAATTAATTGACAAATGATAGCTGCTTGGAATCACAATTTGATGGTGATGTCTTTAGTGCTATTTGAGATGCTTCTGTGGTTTGACAGATGCAACAAGTTATTGATAAGGCAATAAACTAGTAAGGTTGCTAAGGTAATCTCAGTTATATTACTAGGAACAGGATTATCATGTTAAAATTTGCATTGATTTTCTGGTGAGATTACATAAGAAATAGGCCTTGTGTAAAATTTGAAGCATATTATAATGAAAGATTTGTTGTCTCTAGGGACATGTATTAGCTTCTGTTCTCAAAATGTTTTAGGGAATTAATGACATTGTCAATAGCCTTTGATATGTTGCCCGCGTATGAAATAAAAATAGAGAATATCAATGACAAACGGAAAGAGTACAGCAGAGACCAAAAAGAAAAAGCTGGAAAAAAAAAAACCCTACTGAATTTTGTGTGATAAGGCTTTTAATTTTTAGTGGGATTGATGAAATTCACTGATTTTAATTACTATTATGGGTATGATTATTCATTTCAATGATGGCCATGGCTTCTGCAAATATCGTTGAAAACCAGTTTTTCTCCTATTGAGTTGGCTTAAGATGAAATAAATTCAAATCGGGAAGGGACTAATCCCCTGCAAAGTAGCAAACTACGATTTGAGTTTCTAGTAAGAATGGTGCCAACATTTAGTATTTGGTTGGTCTTGGATTGTTTAGTCAAAAATAATTTTTTTTTCATTGGTCATAAATAATATGCAACAATATATGTTTATTTGAGTTTTTTCATTTAATTTTGGGACAGTAAGCAAACTTTTGTAACATACTTCTTGCCAATGGGAGTCATTCTTAATTCTATATATATATGTAATTATCTACAATTGGAAAGAATTTATTTTGTACTCTTGCTTCACCTAGCTGTTTTAGTTTGACGTATATATTCTAATTTTATTACTTGGATTTTGCAGGAGAAGTTTGCTACATGAACACCAACCCTTTTATTTAATCTTCAAATAGACACACTATGGTATATGTTGTACTCTTTTTTTTTTCCTGATTGAGTTTTCATGCATGCCTAATTTGTTGACTATTTGACATACTTATGGTTGACAAAATAATTATTGAATTTACAGTGCTAATTTAGGCCTTCAGGGATTCCCAGCCAAGGATTTACACTATAGCTTTCTTCCTCAATTCACTCTAGTGTTCTACATCTGAATCAGAGAGTATTCAAAGGTACGACTTCTTTATTGAATGTTCTCCAGATATTGATCATTTTATACAATAATACACATTGAATTAATTCTAGAATTCAAGAATAGCAGAGGTACAAAAATGAAAGGCAACATAGGGTGTTTCACAGATCCTGCTATTTTCTTTCCTTTTTTTACTCTCTCTAATTATGTTCTTTTGGTGATATAGGTTAACTTGCTGTTTTGGTTTCTTTTTATTCCCTTAGTTTGAAGTAAGGATGGCCTCCTATGAAAGATATTTGTAGGAAACCAAAATCATGATTTGAAAGGATATGGGAAAAAAACCTTACTTTGGCAATCTCGATGCCGAGGGACAATAATAGTCATTGTATTAGGTTGTTGTTGTATAAGGGCATCGTCAACACCTAATATTAGTGCAGAGAAAGCAATCAAATATAAACATATTATAGGAAATAGAAATTAATGAGTATGAAAACAAGGACAGTAGCAAACTAATTCCACCAATATAAAGTAGTCTTGAAACTAATAAGTAGAACAATCTGTAAAGGACAGAAGAAACATAGAGGTAACAATATAAAGTTTGTAAAATATATGAATTCCATGAATTTAAAATGACACAAAAGGAGGCCAAAGTATGAACAATCTGTAAAATATGAATTCCATTAATTTAAAATCACACAAAATTATGAATTCCATTAATTCCATGAATTTAAAATCCAGAGGTATAGAAGAAGGAACTGAGTTTCTTCTTGTCGACTATGAATAGAAGAAGCCATCCAAACCTTGTTTTGTCTAAGCTCTAGTCTCAGACTGTCTATATCAATTCTACCTCTTTCCTAAATCTTCTATTACTAAATGAAAAGCAATGATGAGACAAGATTAGCATAGAGGTTGTTTTAATCATTTATCAACTTTAAACTTAAAATCAATTCTTTAAAGTGAAATCCAACATGTGAACATTTATTAACTGGTATTTCAATGTAATTCTATACAACTCAACTATAAATCCTAACATGTGTGTGCATTGGTTAGTTTCTTGCTACCTTATATTCTAATTTAGCAACTCAATGTTTGTGTTCTCGATACCAGAGAAATATATAAAAAAAAAAGACAATTTATGACCATTTAGGCGTGCCTGTCACGGATGGCATCCAAGAAAATGGAATCAGAAACCCTCTTCAGTTTCTTATATTCCCTTATGTTGTTCCAAACTGCATTGGCAGTGGCACAATAGCAAATATTGAAAAAAAAACAGTAAAATTACAATAAAAGGGATTTTCCTTTTTCTTTCTTTCTAGAAAAGAATCAAAGGAGTTCTCTTTTTCATTGAACATTATCTACTCTAACATCCCCTAGACCTAGTCTTTCTTTCAACAGCAGAAGCAAAAGCTACAACTAAAATTTTCATTTCCATCCTTCATCGAAACCAACTATCAAGAGATAAATGATGCAACAAATGAGACACATGTAACTTAATTATAAAAACTACACAAACATAAAAACATAATGTACAAAACAATGGATCACCTAGTTCCTCTGAAGCTTGTTTTCCACCAAGAGAATGCTCAAAGAAACTGAAGTGCTTCTGGAATTTAGACTTTTTCTATAGAAATTGACTAGTTTAGCTCAACACAACAAAATGTGCAACCAGGCAATAAGCAAAATGTGATAGAAATATTAATATTTCATTTAATAATAAAACTAGAGGTGTACCTTTATTTTTGTTCCCAAGAAACATGGGGGAAAAATCCAGTGCGTTTTCCACTGTTCCATTCCCTGAGAAACTGGCTTTCTTCTATTCAATTAAAAAAAACCATTAGCCTCCCAAAAAACATTACTGCTAAGGAGAAATTATATACACAAATAGTTTATGCCAACGGAGATAACATTACAATAGCTTTTTGACTTGCCTTGGGACAGTTAAGAACAAGGGAACTAGCAGTGTCATCAAGAGGTGAAGGATGTTGATTGTTACCATATTATTTGGCCTTCTTGTTGTTGTTCTTCTTCTTTTTTAATTCTTTGGTGTAGTGAGAAGTAGAAGGATACCAATTTACACAGTAGTGTTGACCATCATCTTCATGGTAATGTTGAGGACCAGATGAAGCATCAGAGATCATAGATAAATCTTCTTCCTCTTCCTCCACTCTTGCTCCCTTTGCTCCATGGTCTTCTATCCCACCTCTCATCTGGAAATAACTTTCAGAAAGAGAGGAATAATCCAAGTAATGTGTCCAGCCAGATTCACCAGCACTATTGTATTGTGAACTTGATATATCCATTTAGCCCTTTTTTCTTTGAGTCATTGCTAGGTACCCTACACTCTAATATTGTGTGATCAAGGGAAAGAGTGTCTGTGGAGTAGTAAATAAAGGACCTATTTTTCTCTCTTTCTTTTCTCTCCTTCTTGTGCTTGTCAATGTGGTTCTTCTCAATTTAAGTAGAAGAGGAGCAACACTAGAGAGTGGAGAAAAAAATAATTCATTGACAAACAAAAGAGAGAGAGAGAGAAACAAACGAATCACTAGAATTTTAAACTGCTTGTCCCTTTGCTCACCCCTTTCGCCTTCTTATTTTATCTTTATGCGAATGAATCAACACTGCCAATTGGCTTTGGGTGCGTGTGCGTACTAAAATGTCCATTACTGTAGATTGTAGAACGAGAGTGTGTGTGAAAGAGAAAGGTTGTTTGTGGCAGCATAACATTACCAATTACCATAGATAATAGTAGGAATAAGTGTTGTCCTTTCAAGTTAAAAAGTTAATATTAATTTGGTGCAGTCACTACTAATGATGCTTTAATGATTGGTCTTTCATTCCTGTTAATGGTTCATAAGTGTGTGCTTTGAAACAACCAACAAACTAATTTCTTCACCTTTGTCCTTTTTTTAATGTTTTTACTTAACAACAATTTCTCACAATCACCAACATACACCACATTGCTTTTGTCTCTCGATGAAATCTAATTATGTTGCTTATACTGTGTTGTATTCCTTATGACCTTATCTATGAATCTTGGGAATGGTCATTGTTTCAACGGGGTCAAGGATACTCATTACCTGCAAATATACAGTATCTTGATGCTAGATGGGAAGTTACTATTGTGCTTCCTCTGCGTGAATGTTTTGCCCAAGAGATCAACATGCTATGCCGCCTTGATGGGTTTGTAGTCCTCTAGATATGTCATCAAAATTTAAGAGAATAAAAATTGGCTATTATGTCATGTTCTGTTTTATGTTTTGTAAATTTTAGAGAATAAAAATTCTCTTCTATGTTTATCAGACTGAATTATATAAATCTTGCTGAATGAATGTGTCTCGTCTCTTTTTGGAAGGCAGTCTAAAGACTGTAAAGTTGTATCCAACGTCGTGGAAATAAGTGTAGGTTAGTTAATTTTCATAACCTTGGAAAACATTGAATCAATTAAAAGTGATGTAGTTTTAAGCCTCTTCCATTCCTTCCATTGGTATTTGATGACATAAAGAAGGCACTGCTGAACATTGAGTTGGGATTTTTGGTATTTCAGACCCAATGAATGCAGGGTATAGAGTAATTAACCTATTGAATGCCAATGTCACAAATGAAAGGGACACCAAGCTTTGCCATAGAAGCTTTGATCCTATCATCAAACCCAATGAATGCAGGGTATACCTCTGAAGGCACTTATCCTGCATCCTGTCCAATGCCACAACCAAAGGGTAACTAATTGCAAACCCTAGCTCCAATCGTTGCAACATTTTACCAGCTCAACCAATCAATACACGAATAGAGGGCAATTTCACACATTAACACAGAAAAGTAAATATATATATATATATATATATATATATATATATATATATATATGTGTGTGTGTGTGTGTGTGTCACCAAGAAGGATATGGATGTGAGTGATTATTGTGTCTTGTTTGTTAAGGAATAATATTTATGGTGATGGCCCCACACAAGCTTCTTTTCAATTTGTATAAGAGCACTTCAAAGTCATAGCCCACTTGCACTTCATGCTTTTAGTAATTCAATCATAGAGTTCCAATTTTTAAGCTGTTGGGTGAAGAAGGAAAAGACAATGCTTCCTCCTATTTTGTGTTTTTTTCATTTTTCCCCCTCTTCTATTCCATTCTATTTACTATTCAATGAATTTTTTTCAGTTGCATTATGCAGGCTTTTCAATTGTAAAGCTTTTTCTGCTTCCTAAGATTCAATCAGCAACACCAATAATATAGCCACAGGTATGTTCTCTTCTTGCTTCACTCCTCGAAACATTTCCAAATCCTTTCTTAATTTGGTGTTTGGTGTAGTTTTTTATTCTGTTAGTGTAGAGTATGTGCGGGTAAGCTGTAAATGACAAGTCATGCTGTCACCTTCAACACCTTCTGAGACGTTGAATCTTATTCCTGTTTCTTTTAATAGTATCTCATTCCTGTTTGTTTTTGTTTGTAGGTAGTAGCTTCTTTCTTGTCCCACCTATTGAGGAGTTGAATATACATTGTTGTCTTTGCCTTGCCATTACTGTCATCCTAGTCGTAGCTGTTATTTACCCTATTTTTGAGGTTTGTATTTCTTAGACTCACAACAATGATAATTGAATGCTTTTTTATATATGACGTGATGTATTATATAACTAAATTATGAGCACTGTGAGTGAACCTTAGTTTCCCATTTGAGATTCTATACATTGATTAATACGGATAGTTTGCATTAATCGGTGTATTGAATCTTGAATTTTCTGTTTGGACAGTTTGGGAATAATCTTTTTTATAGTAGATTATTACGTATAGGTTAATTTTATTTTCTTAAATTTGTCAACATTTCAGTATACTTCATTTCCCTTTGTTCTCCGAGTGCATACTTAAATGTGGTGGATAACAATACATCACCGCTTTCATCTCGTGTACTTGGGGACTTAGGCGAAATGTTGTCGAAATGTGGTGGATAACATTGCCCATGATCTTATGTTACCAATGCTACTTGAGAGTTGAAACTAATTCGTGACATTGTTGGTCAGCAGCTTTGTATGATTTTATAAAAGGTTAGCATCCACTGTTATACCCTTGAAGCATGGTTGTTAGATGCTTTTTACTTTCATTGCACAACCATACTTTCATTGCCTAACATTATAATGGCTAAAAGATAACTAACTTTGTCTTTGTCTTTTTGTGCTAGCATATTCCTAACAACATTACACCATGAAGTAAAAAAGGGAGACAAGCTAAGTGGTTGTGGTACTGTTTAGTCTTTGTTACTGCAATGTAGGTTTCACTTTTTTAACAGATTTTGTTACTGCAATGGAAGGACAATGGAGAGAAGTTCTAATGATTCCCTTGGTGAGTTCTACATTTTGTTTCAACTAAATAGAGGTTGGTAGCATTGGCATCACTTTGAGTCTTTGACCATCTCTTATTTTCCTTGTAGATCCACTTTCTGATTCATCTTTTGACAATCGAGGCTCAAAACCTTCTATGTCTTCTAGTGAAGCAATTCAAAATTTCAGGTATTTATTAGAAGCAAACTGTAATGTATTTTTAGTATTTAGTATGAGATTTTCCGAAACAATTTTCCAATTAATGCATTTTTTTAATCTCTTTCCCTTCAAATTGTCATTTTCTAGAAGGAATAGTGAGAAATTATAGCAGGAGAGTTTACAATGAGATATATATTTTCTATTCTGTGTATCTAAATGAATGAAGATGCATTAATTCTACTTGGTCAGCCACACTCATTCATTCTATTTCTCTCTCAAACTTGATTCTACTTTTTAACTTATGCTCATTCATTATTTCCTTCTTGCATGCCCTTAACCTTGTTTACTTTCTTCTTGTTACAGTCTATATTCTCTGGCTTTTTTAGTAATGATTGTTGGTTGATGTTCCTTAGGACTGCAACCAAGGTGAGTGAGATGCTGGGAAATGTCAATACAAGTAGTGCTCTTTCAGCTTTTGAAAAGATGGAAGAGAAAGGTAAGAAAATTCATTGAGTCTACTTTGGTTGTTTGGATATATAAATAATACTTCTATATAACATGGCCTGTACTTAATGTGTACTCTAACCACACCACATACAGACATATAATTTCATTGCCATTCCCGAGTCTACTTTAATGTTGATATTCATTTTCTCTAATTTTGGGCTTTTCAGATCATTCACTATTTAGGGTTTTGAGACCATCTTTTTAGCACTCTATTTGTATGAAGTAGAAAGAAGACATTGTTTATCTACTATAGATTCACGATTGCAGTGTCTGAAAATCTGTGTGTTACAGGTGCGAACGAAGTTTTGTAATGGCTTCTTTTTGTTTACAGAAAGTAAGCAACATGAGGCAATGATGGTGACATTTAATTATTTGTTTATCTGAAGGTAAACAATTTGCCCAATGAAACCACTTTTTTATCTAGGTTAATGTTTGCTTGATGTAACTTGGTGTCTAATAAGTACTGAAAACAAACATTTTAGATGAGCACTCAATTTAATGATGGAAATTTGTGAAGCTTCTTAGTGAACATGTTCATGAAATGATAATACATCACTCTTTCATATATTATTTTAAATGTTAAGTGTTTTAACTCAGTTTATTGAATAAGATGTGTTTTAACTTGACGAAAAACACTTGCACGAATGTGCTGGTAGCAAGTGCCACGATCACTTTTGTGTGGATGAAGAAGAGGCTGGAGACTACATTACAAGGCCACTTTTGTAAGTATATAATCTTTCTGCTGCTTAACATGATTTCTCATATTTTTCTTTTAGAGTATTATTTCTTTTTCTGAGTATTAAGTAAATGTCACACGGCCTTGAATGACTCAATTACCCTAATCCAAAATGAACTTCAATTTCTTTTTCCCTTTTAGGCATGTCATGCTGCACACGTTGTCAGGAATTAGATTCAGATTGCATTTGTTTTAAAGTGAAACTTTTATAAAATTAATTTAAATTATCTTAATCTGTTGTAATTTTTATTAAAATTTACTTTTACAATTTAATTTTCTTAATTTGTTGTAATTAATAGTAAAATTTATTTTCTTAATCTATTATAATTAATATTAAAATTTAATTTAATAATTAATATTTAAATGATAGATTAAAAATAAATAATACTTAAACCTCTTATTTTTATTTAATCTATCATTTATATATTTATTTATTAAATAAATTTTACCATTAATATTAATTACAATATTGATAATATTGTAATTATAAATACTAATTTTCATATTATATAATAATATTTATTGATTATTAGCAATATTGATAATACTGAAAATATAAAAAATGATCATTAATTAATCAATTTTTAATTACAGGTTATTAAATATTTAACATCGGTGCTCACTAAGGAACGATGTAGAAATATCTTATTTATAAGACGGTGATGACGACCATCTTAGAAATAAGATATTTCTACATCGTTTCTTAACTGAGCACTGATGTGGATAAGCGTTATTATACATCGTTCACTAAGATAACACCGCTGTAGAAAGATGTAGAAAATCTAATTTCTACATCGGTGGTTAGGAAAGCACCGTTGTAAAAACTGTCAATTTCAACAACAGGCATGACATCAACATCGACGTAGATAACATATTTTCTAAGTCGTTGGTGACATCAGCAACGTATTCAATAAATGCTTTTCAACATCGGTTGGTACGTTAGGCTCGATGTAGAAAACGTTGTCTCTCTACAACGGTGGTTTGGGGACCAATGTTGAAACTTTTAACTTTCAACAACATCTTATTCAACATCGGTTGACCACCGATGTAAAATGTGTTTTTTCACCGATGTTGAAACTGCGTTTTCTAGTAGTGTAAAGGTAGGTGTACCAGAAGTCAGGCATGAATTATAAGGACCTACACTATTCCAATCATATTTTGCATCTAGTAATCTAATAATAGTATTCTCTTAATCTTTTATAAAAAAATATATATGCATTTTTCTTAATCTTTTTTATCTCATTAATCATGTTTGTTTATTTATAAGAATGTTATTTAATAGGTAAAATATTATACCATATTTTTTTAATTTGTATTTTTCCTAAAAACACATATCCATAGTCAATACAAGTAATAATTTTAATATACATCTTGACATTTTATAAGTATTTAGATATTTATATTGAGTTTTTTTTCTTAAGCATTATTTAAACAAAAATATTTTTCATATGATAGTTATAAATCATAAAAAGAAAAATATTTAACCAAATTTAAATATAATATAAATTATATGATAGTTCATAAAATATTTTTTTAACTACGTTTTGAGTTTCATTGAAGGATTAATTTTTTTTAGATTTTATTCTAGATAATTTATAATTTTGATAAATGAACATATATAAATTATTAAAGTAAAAAATTAAAACAAAAAAAAATATTTACTTTTTTTTCAAAAAAAACTGTAAGGAGAAAATAGAAAAACAATTTTAGAAAAACAAAAAATAATTAAAAGAAATCACAAAAAATAAAATACCAAATAAAAATTAAAAAAAAATCAGTTTAGAAAAAATGATTTCTAATCTGATTTTTTTTTTAAAAAAAAAAACACAAGCTTAGACATTGATTCATAGGGAACCGATTTCTAAACGACATAAAAAAAAGACAAGTGAGAAATCGGTTTGGGGAAAATTGATTTTTTTATTTGCTACAATGTTTTGTATCATCCATGTAAAAATTTACAATGTATTATTTGGGTAAATTTTTTTTTTTGTATTTTTAGGTTAAAAAAAGTCAATTATTACTATTACTAATTTAATAAATACATGTTTTAAACTTTAAAAAAATTGTAAAAATACCCTTTTGAAAAAGAATGGTTGAGATTAAATCAGTAATTATTTTATTATATGTTTTAAAACTCTAATAATAATAATAATAATAATAATAATAATAATACTAATAATAATATTATTATTATTTTATTATTATTATCTTATTTGTAATAATATGTGTAAGAAATCTATGTTCTAGCTTCGACCTCTTTGTGAGAGTGATCCACTTTTGTATTGTGTTCAATAACTTAGTAACCTTAGTTTTAGAAGTATGAAATCATATTCCTGAGTGGACTCCTTCTTGTGAGAAGAAGATTTGTTCTCTGTGCAGTAGAATCAGATACCCATTTTCTATAAAACCCAGACGTATCTAGCAAGGGTGAAATCCAATGGTGTAACTGGTCTAGCAAAGACTAGGTTTGAAGTTTGGTGGAGAACTGTCAAGGTTGTGAAATCCAATATGGTTGTATGTCCAGTTGTGAAATATTTGTGTTAGTGAAAATCTCATCTTGAAGGATGAAGATTGGATGTAGTTGTTAAGGTGAACCAATATAATATATATATATATATATATATATATATATATATATATATATATATATATATATATATCCTGAGCAACTTAAATTTCTATTATGAGTTCAAAATAATTTTTCATTCTAAACTATCATTAGAAACCTTTTAGTTTTCAAAGGAACATAATATTTTTTAAAACCTCAATTCAACCCCCCTTCTTGATATTTTTGTTCCTTCAGGTGGTGTTGGCGACGTTGGTAGTGGTTGTGGTGACGATGACAAAGGTAATCTTGTTGGTAGTGGTGGTGGTGACAATGACGGTGACAATGATAATAATGGTGATGGTAACAATATTAGTGGTGATGTTGATATCGATGACAATGATGATGACGATGATGATGGTGTTGGTAGCGGCACCAAGTGATGACGGTGTAGTAGTGGTAGTGGTTGTGACAACATTGGTAATAGTTGTGGTGGCAGTGATGAAGGTGGTGGTGGTAGCGGTGTAAGTGGTTGTAATGGTGGTAGCTAGTTATTTGACAAGGATGGTGATGGTGGCCGTTGTGTTGTGGTAGCTAGTAATGACGAAGGTGGTGGGAGTGGTAATGACAATGGTGATGGTGATGGTGGCAATGGTAGTGATGGTGACAGCAAAGAGTATCATTGTCAAATGTGAAAAATGTGTTTTTTAAACTAAAAACCAAATTCACACCACCTTTTTTCTTAGTTTTGAAAATGAATGTAAAAGTGTTTTAAAAATGATTTAAAAATTATTTCAACTTCATTTTTGCAAATTCTTAATATATAGATATCATCATCATCATCACAACAAGACAGGGGTAACAAAGATTGAGTGAGATTCTCATTCTCATAACAAAATGAGATTAAAAAAATATTAGACAAAAATAAATAAATATTGAACAAATAAAAAGACAAAGAATAAAAGAAGAAACATGTGCTAATTGATCTCTAAAAAGATAATATTAATTAATTAAAAATTTCGATCTTCTTGCATGCATGTCAATGAAGTATGCAGAAAGAAAATTGTGTGATTTTACCAAATAAAAGACAATAGCAAAATAAAATAATGATGGTTACTGATGTAGTAAAAATAGTATGAAGAAGTTGTCATATAGATAATAATACCCAATAATTGATTAGAAAAAGAAAAAAAAAAGCTAGGGAGAGGAAGTGATTAAAACAATACCTTTGAAGCACTCGCATGAAAAATTATCATTTGACTCTAGTTTATATTGTAATTGATTGATGCATATATTCATGAGTCAGATCATCTTCATGTTTTATATGTAAAAAAGTGTCATTGATTCTTGGTATCTCAAATGACAATAGTAAAATAAAGAAAGAAAATTTAAGTCAAGAAAAAAGAAGGTAAGCAAATTAAAAGGTAAAGAATATAATAAAGGAATGCACTTACTAATTGACTCTAAACTTCATAGAAAAACAAAGAATATATAAGAGAGAATAAAAATGCACCTACTTCGTATTTTTAATTATGATAATAATATGGTACTGTCAAACAAATAGAAAAGTTTTTAATTTAATTAATCAAATATTTATATAAATATATAATTTTTTGAAATAGAAAAAGTAGTGTTATTAATAAAAGAATATATAAGAATATAAATCTTCTTCTTTTCTTTTTAAAAAAAGTATATAAATAAATACATTTTTTCTTTAATAATATCACACACTTTTGTTAAATATTTAGGATTTTTAAACAAATAATTTATAATTATAAAACTAATCACTATTTTTAATTGATGAAATTCTTAATTAATAACTGTTGTTAATTATTGTAAGCAATTGAACTATTTTTTAATGTTAAACTTAATATAATTCAATCAAAATTAATATATATATATATATATATATATATATATATATATATGAATATTAAAAATAAAAATCTATCATGTCAAAAAGGTTTTAAAAAGACACCAACGAAAATTATTTTAAATCAATTTCAATTTTATTTTAAAAATAATTTAAATTTGTATATAAAATATATCATAATTGGTTTAACATGATCAATCTAATTGTAAGAGCAATCTTAATTAATCAATTAATGAAATTTTACGCTACATTTTAAAAATATTCATTATTATAATAATTAATCATAGGAAATTTAAAGTAAAAACTTATTTTAAGAAGATAATTTTTAATATTATTAATATATATGAATTAAAAATCTTTAAAGGTAAAAGGAAAATTCTTAAAGATAAACCAATAAAAAGAATCCTTACGGATAAAAGAAATATATTAAAAGATTTTAGCTTTAAATTAGCCGTTCAGTTTATTCTAATCCTATATGTACAATACAGGATCATCCTTACATGATCATGCATGAAAATTAGACAGTCAAACTACTTGTTCTCCTTCACCCCTGCCTCCTCATTCTTCAATTCTGGTTCTTGCCACAAATTCTCTACTTTCCTTGTTATCCTTCTAATTCAGCGTGTATTCTTGGAAAGGGTGGATTTTAACTGAGGTACGCCTTTGTTCTCCTTAATTAATTTCAGTGTTGTTTTGTCCATGGGAACGATGTCACTCGTTACTTCCTAAATTTTGTGTTTTCTTTCTTGTTTTGGGTTTCATGATTTTATGTAAAATTTGTTTTTTAATGATTTACCTTGCATCGATGTGATGATATTGTAGTATAAACAAAAGGTGTTTGTTTTTGCTGTCTCCTGGTTTCAGGGGTATAATATGATAAATTTACACAACAAACAGCGACAGTATATTTAATTCAATTAGAATTACTAACATTCAGCCATACCCCAGCAGTGACACCACTCACTTGTAGTTCAATGCAAAGAATACTTCAGGCCTTTAACACACTCACTTTAGATCGAATGCTATTGCTTTAACACACTCACTTTAAATGGAATGCTATTATTTTCCGATGTGTTTAGAACAGGAACTTTATGCCTGGTCCCACCAGTTCAGGATTCAAATATACTCTCAACAATCAAATATACTCTCAACAACTTTATAATTAAAACTGAAATGTTACCAGATTTGACTAAGTCAAGTGGTCGAAAAAATAGAAAAAGGGAGTAAGAAAAATTAGGACCACTTTAATTTGATTTCAAAATTAAAATCAAAACTAACATAGTATTATGGAAAATTAGAAAAGGGTGATTAAAGGAATGTAATTCATTCATATGTTGTAGTATGATTAATTATGAACAAAAGTGTGTTTGTTTTTGCTGTCTTCTGGGTTTAGGGGTATAGTATTCTGGGAAATTAGAAAAGGGTGATTAAAGGAATGTTCTTCATTCATATGTTGCAGTATGATTAATTTTGAACAAAAGTGTGTTTGTTTTTGCTATCTTCTCGGTTCAGGGGTATAGTATTCTGGGAAATTAGAAAAGGGTGATTAAAGGAATGTTCTTTATGCATATGTTGTAGAATGATTAATTTTGAACAAAAGGGTGTTTGGTTTTGCTATCTTCTGGGTTCAGGGGTATAGTATTCTGGATAATTAGAAAAGGGTGATTAAAGGAATGTTCTTTATGCATATGTTGTAGTATGATTAATTTTGAACAAAAGGATGTTTGTTTTTGATGTCTTCTGGGTTCAGGGGTATAGTATTCTGGAAAATTAGAAAAAAGGTAATTAAAGGAATGATCTTTATGCATATGTTGTAGTATGATTTTATTCACTCTGGTTTGTGTATTAGGATTAGATTGCATCAACAAATATCTGTGATACGGATCAAATGAGTCAACAAGTCTATTTTCACTCCGAAAGTATCCATTTCAGTGGCACCAACATCCGTCTAGCTTCAGGAAATGGAATTAGTCTGGATTGCCATTATGTACTAGATGCTCATGACAGCTATTTGGATCAGCACTTACAACCATATGTACAAGGTCATGCTTTGCCTTGGCATCTGTCTCTTCCAATGCCATATGTAGAAGGTAAAGATAAACTCTTTCTCCTTTTTGTTGTTTTGCAGTTTCCTTTTAAGCGTTTTCTTGTATATTAATATTTACTTTGCCACTGAATAATTTACAATAACATGCATGTAAGAAGTTTTATTCAGGCTTTCTAATAAAAAGTGGAAAACTAAAGCTTCTAATAACATGCATGCAATAATTTTTTTTAAGTTATCATAGAAATACAAGTGACACCAACAGTGAGGCACTGAGGCCATACACCATAGAGTTCAAAGTAGAGAAGAGTTGTACCATAGACATACATTCTGTAATTGATTGAATAAAATATGGTATATACGTAAGTACTGCATGTATTTATAGAGTGAATGAACTAAACTAATAAGCACTCATACACTAACAGAACTAACTACTAACTGTAAACCAGTATAACTACCTATACTAACTGTAAATTTAGCTACATTCAAACTGAATTCTGTCAAAAGTCTTGTTTTTTTATGTATAAATATATAGCTGGTTTATTCTTCCTTCTATAATCTGCCTCCCACAGTGTTCACTCTAGAGCCAAACAATGTAGTCATTTCCTTTCATGGTGAATAGATTTGGTCATTCTGACTGTTGCCATTATTTTCCAGCTTTCAGCGCTAATAGAAGTTCATCAGAGAATGCGAGAATTGGTCCACAGATATATCATCATTATCATGACACAAATGGCATCAGAAGTGGCCATAGATTTCCACGGAGATATCATGACACAAATGGCAGCAGAAGTGGCCATAGATTTCCATATAGATATCATGATACAAATGGCAGCAGAAGTGGCCACAGATTTCCACGGAGATATCATAACACAAATGGCAGCAGAAGTGGCCACAGATTTCCACAGAGATATCATGATACAACTGGCAGCAGAAGTGGCCAAAGATTTCCCCATCATCCTCCACAGCACCATAGCTTTCATCATCAAGTACAGCCAGCACAAGTAATCAGAGGCCACTCCTTCAACATTCATCCTCCTGTAACTGCACCTTCATATAGACTTCCAACAAATCCTTCACGTAATTCTTCAATCCTCATACATGATGCTTTTGAGATGGGCGCCAGGCATCCTGGCTTTGCACCATTTGCAGGTGCACGCATACACCAGTCTCATAGAGGCAACTTGCACGAGATGATAACTCTTATACATCAAAATCTTCCTCCTGCGGTCTTTTTCTCAGATGATGTAATATTTCCTATTTCTCTTTGTACTGCTTTTAGTACTTCATAGTCAATGGGACTTCATGATAGAATCCTAGGTTTATTTTATTGTATTTTTTAAAATACATATATTGATTGCCTTATCATATGCAGGATGCTTCTTTACTGGTTGACCATCATACTGATATGTACTTGGACACTGAAGATATGTCTTATGAGGCAAGTATACTATCCATAGTCTGATATTGTATTTTGTGAAATGTGGATTAGATATGAAGTCTAGGATACTAAATACTTCATGACTATGGAAAACATTAATTTGTTAACTCTTTGGAAATGGACAACAGGACCTTCTTGAATTAGGTGAGCAGATTGGCAACGCAAAATCAGGTTTATCAGAGAAAACAATTACAAGTCAAATGAAGACCAAAACTTACATACTACCTACTAATGCTACTAACTTGGAGGAGGCAGCTTCTGAGGAACAGGGAACTGATCTTTGCATAATATGCCAGGTATGAATTTAAGCATCATGTTTCATTCAATACTTTATTTTTGCCATTGAATGCCATATTTTTTGGGATAATTTTTCATTCGACTTTTAGGTACTAGAAGGGGTTATTCATTCAAGTTTGATGTATTAAAGCCCATTTATCTTTCCCCTATTAATTGGAATGCTTGTGTATGTTTTCACAGGATGAATATAAGAACAAAGAGAATATTGGAATTCTTAGATGCGGGCACGAATATCACGCAGATTGTTTAAGGAGATGGTTACTTGAGAAAAATGTCTGCCCCATGTGCAAATCAGTAGCATTGACTCCTGGAGAAAAACAATGAGATTTACATGTCTCTCTGTTCCTACATGCACACTTCTTAGCTGCTACATTTTCTCGAACGAATTCATGTTTTTTGTTATGTATATGAACTTGTACATATACACAGTTTCATTGTCCAACTCAATTATTTGTTGGCACCACTGCACCAGAAGATTTATGTGTATATCAAGTTGTACAGACTTCTGTTGATATGTTAACTTTAGGCAATTACATTTTGCTTGTTTTTTGTTTCAGTTTTTTATGTGAATGGTTGAATGTGCCATGTCAAAGTATAGAATGAAACCTTTTTATTCGTATTGTTCATCTTTACGCTTTCTATACTGTATCTGTCTGTTATACATCTTTATGGTCATGTTCTAGAACTAGACAACAACAACAACAACAACGCCTTATCCCACTAGGTGGGGTCGGCTACATGGATCAACTTCCGCCATAATGTTCTATCAAGTACCATACTTCTATCCAAACCATTAATTTCGAGATCATTTTTTATAACCTCTCTTATAGTCTTTTTGGGTCTTCCTCTGCCTCGAATTGTTTGTTTTCTCTCCATTAGAATAATGAACAAATTCGTTGATATCAAACAACTATTTTCTTTCTTTCAAAGTTTTCGTTTAGTACGGGTCTTTTTTTATTTATTTTAAAAACCGATTTTTACAACAGTTTTACGTCAGTTGTGGATCAATTTCTCACTCAAACTTTACCAAACAATAATAACTATAATTGGTTATATAATTTTTTAAGGGGTGTTTGTTTAACCTCTTTTTCATTTAAAATCCCCTTGAGAAAATTATATTTAGCTTTTATATATAAATATTTTTTTATATAATTAAAGTTTATAATAAATAAGTGTCTGTATATATAAACTATTTTTTGGATTAACAATAAATAATTTAAATTATTATAAGATTATTTTTAACAATAAATCATTTCTAAACGTGTATTACCAATCCAGAAGCATATCCCACTGGAAACATGCATCAATGTTTGGACAACACATATTCTGAAACTGTGAGTTCCTTATTACCTTTGATGACTTTCAATCAAAGGAACTCAATGAGATAATTACTCTAGTTGTAGCACTAGCAACCAAGCAAAAGGGAGATTGTTATACATTGCATTGTAGTTGTTACACGGTATAAAATTTACACTTTGTGAGATTAATTTGAATTACATAATGTGTTGGGATAGATATGTACTTATAAGATCCAATCCATCATTATATTAATTTTAGTAAAGAATTGTTTTTTATTTTACTATCATATTTATTGTTTCATTAAATTGTTAGTTTGACAAGTCCTTGATTAAAATTAGAGACTTGTTATCATGATAGAGATTATGATAATGAGAAATAATTCTTTTATAATTTTAATCTAAATTGTTCTTGATCGTATAATTATTACGAATAGGACATCAATTATATGAATATATCAATATATATGTAATGATCTTTATTGGATAAAGTTTAATTGATCTCATTTATTAAATTGCATATATAGATGATGTATATGTGGATGTCATCATATTCCTAATAGCTAATATTATCTTGATATGTCAATTGAAAGTTCTTAAGAAGAAATATAATAATTTCTTTTGACATGAATATTAGATATGATTAAGTACTTGTAGAATTAATGATTAATCAATAAGGAATCTATCAATGTTAGGTAATGAGTTTGAGCTCTATGGTAGAATTAAGACTTTGGTGAGGGCAATTGCATGAAAGAAAAAAAAAGAGTTTCTTAAGTCATTCTTTGATTAAATATAATGTATTAACTTATTAGAGTTTGACAATAATATTATACTCTATAATTAACCTTGAGTTGTAAATGAAGGAATGAAACATTACATTATTCTTTTATTGATTCTTAAAGGTAAAAAATATTATTTTATGTTATCCAGACATTAAGGTCACACACAAACGAGTGTTCCAATCTTTACAAAAGAAAATAATTTATTTGTTAATTAAATTAGAGAATTTAATGTAATCAAATAAACATTTTAGTGAAATATTACTATATTCTTTGCTAGTACCAAAAATATAATTAATATAAAAAAGAGTATTACTTTATAAATGTGGAAGTTGTCCATAAAATAAAAATCAGATTCTATCGCTACCTACCTATCAGGATCAAATCATATGATTACTTAACGTACTTAATCATGTGATTATTTGAGAATTATCTTTGTCTTATATCAGGAAGTTGTTAGACAAGTGGTCTCGATAACTTAAGAGGGGAGTGAATTAAGTTTCAAACTTTCCCTAATCAAATTTAATTCTCTCTTGAATTAGAATACGTACACTTAATATGAATTAAGTAAAGAACAATTCAAATGAAACTTCTTCAAAGCAAAATAAAATGCAATAAATTAAAGAAGTTTGAGGGAAGAGAGAATGTAAACTCAGTTTTTATATTGGTTCGGCCACGCCCTGTGTACGTTCAGTCCTCAAGCAATCCGCTTGAGATTTTTACTATCTTGTAAAATCCTTTTACAATATCTGAATCACATAGGGATACCCTTCCCTTGTGTTCAGAAATCTTTACAACTCAAGAGACCCACATTCTCTTGAACAACAATCGTTTGCTTTAGAGTAAGGAGATTATTTCTCTCTTGAAGAGAAGAATGTTGCAAGATGAAGATCTTATAAGAATCCTTATAGATTTTGCAAGTGTTTGACCAGGGCTTTCTTTTGAGAGGACAAGACAATTATTGTTCTGAAAAACTCTGAGGAAATTCGAATCCAAGTCACCTATTTATAGGCCTTTGGTGACCTTTCAAAATCTTGTGAACAGTTGTAACTTTTGGGAGTTATTTTTAAAATTTCCTCACTTGTAATTGATTACAAATATGTGGTAATTGATTACACAGTTAGTTTTGAAGAGTTATGACTCTTAAGATTTGAAATTCAAAATTTTGTATCTGGTAATTGATTACACAACTGTTGTCATCGATTACAAGTTTTAAAATTTAAATTCAAAATTTCTAAAAGATGTTTAAAACAGTTTTATCTCTAGTAATTGTGTGTAATCGATTACACAATTCAAAATTCAAATTCAAAAGTTTGCAAAACTGTTTAAAACTCATTTTGGCTTCTGGTAATCGATTACAACCTCTGATAATCGATTACCAGAGAGAAAATCATTTCTTTTAAAAACAGAGTTTCACTTTAAAACTTTGTAGGATGTTTTGTTGAGTTAACCTAAGGCCAAACCTATGCAATCTTTTTTAAGGAATTCTTTTAACATACTATGTACAATTTGTTCATCGTTTCTCTTGAATTCTTGATCTTGACTTTGATCAATCTTGAATAGCTTTCATCTTTGGCATCATCAAAAGCTTCATACAATGTATGCTTCTATAGAAGCTTATATAAAAAAATGTGAGATAGTTTTTATTTTTAAATATAAAGATAAAAGAGATATGAAATTATTTTAAATAAAATATCTCCTTTTAAAAGAGGCTTAAATCCATATCTTTTTAACATTATAAATAGAAGTATGTGTGAGAGCAAAGTGTACCATAAACAAACTAAAAAGGTTGAAGCCTAATTTTAGACTGAAAAATAAAAAGAGAGTTTGTTCTTTAGAGTTTTACTAATCAAAATATTGGTCTCGATGTAGAGTCATCTTCACACCATTGAAGAAAAATTTTGTTGCTTCAAGAGCTCATCAACATGCACAAATTTTCTTATTCAATATAATTTAAATGCAAAGTAGATTCTAATGGCCTGTTGTGTGTATTTTTCACCCCTTTTTTCCTTCATAATGTCCTAGGTAATTAGCAAAATGACATTGAATAATTAACTATAGAAAAAAAAGGTGTTTAAAAACACATACATTGCGGAATAAAAAGATCTATTTTGTATTTAAATTATATTATAAACAGATGATAGATTAAATAGTGTATATATTGATGAACTCTTGAATCATAAAAATTCTTCAATAATATGAATACTCTACTTGTATTCACACCGAGACTGACATTTATTCGTCAACAACTTTGATAAGTGGAAAAATAAAAATAAAGAAGTGATATTGAGATGCTTTCAATGTGCAGCTTAAGGCTCTATTTATAGCACGCTAAGGATACCAAATTTCTGATCAAATCAAAATCATTATTGATAGTATCCTTTTTTAAGCTATATTATTTCTTGTTACCTGTTATTGCTAACCATTTAGCAATTAAAATTGAAATAATAATTGATCAACTCAAACTTGTATCTAACCGTCTTTTCAACCCAAATTCCAAATACAAAATCATACATGTTTATTTCTCTTCTTTCATCAAATCTTTCATATTATTTATATTTTCAGTGCTAGCAAAAATATAGTAATATTCCACGTTTTTTGAAATCAATTAATCATTTGATCATATTAAATTCTCTAATTTAATTAATCATCAAATATTAAAATAATTTCTTTAACAGAGATTAGAACACTCGTTTGTGTGTGATCCCGTTGGTTCAATACTAAGCCGGTAATATATTAATAAAATTAATATACTAATCAAGGTAAGCGTCTAGCAACACTCCTTAACATCCGGATAGCATGAAGTAACATTTTACTTTCAAGAACCATTAGAAGAGTAGTGTAATAATTTCTTTCATCTTTACAGCTCTGGGTTAACTCTAGAGTATGGTATTACTGTCAAACCTTTTTGAGTTAACTCATAATGACTTAAGAAACTCATTTCTTCTTTCATTTAATTTTCCTGACCAGGATATAATTTTATTCATAGAGCTCAAACTCATTACCAAGAGTTGATGGATTCCTTCTTGATTAATCGTTAATTCTACATGTATTTAATCATATTCAATATCCATTCAACAAGTGCTCTAAAGCATTAGGTGTCCGGAATCAAAATACAACAAATAACTTATTAATTACTATGACAATCTCAGGTCAAAGAAAGTTATTATACCTCTTCTTGAGAATTTTATATTGACAGTTTATAGTAAATTTTAACCATTAGAAAATTTTAATTTAGTCAATTCAATGATCACATCAACATGTGACTCATCTATATATGCAAATTAATAAATGAGATCTATTAATATTTATCCAATAAATACTATCACATATATATATATATATATATATATATATATATATATATATATATATATTAATCTATTTGGATTATTTATATCCTATTTATAATAATCCTATGATCAAGAATAGTTTAAATTAAAATTAGAATAAACTTGTTTCTCATTATCATAATCTCTATTATAATAACAAGTATTTAATTTTAATAAATGACATTATAAAATGGACATTTAATCAAATAGTGAAATATGACAACGAAAATAAAATAATACTTTATTATTAAAATTAGAATTGATTACATGATGACTTAGATCGTAGACATACAAATTTGTTCCCAACATTAACCACTTTTAGTAAAAACAAATTTACCATTTTCGCATACTCATACTTTAACATTTTTAAGTAAAATTTAAAAAAGCTAAAAACACCCCAAATGGGCATGACTTTGCCGTGTAGCTACATTAACCATTGTTTAATTAGAAAATTTCAAATCCTAAATCCTTTAGATAATGAAAAGCAATGCTATTAGAATTACACCGTGCCGGTCATCAATTCATGTCAAATAACGTGTAGCTGGTGCCCATTCAAATAGGAAGATAAAAAAGAGAGTGAAGCCTTACCTTGTTGCCGCCGAGAGAGAGGAAGAAGAAAAAATTGTTCTCTCCAAGCCTTGTTCTTGCCTTGTTCCAGGTGTTTTGGTCTTGAATCCTTAGGTAAATGAATTCCAATCCCACTTTCATCTATAAATTCCTCTCTAGAATTTCAAGATCTACCTTCCTCGTCCTATGGTTTAACAATTTTATTTTGGTGACTAGGAAATTTTTAGACATAACATGTGTCCAGTTCTTGACTTGCTTTGAAACTTTAGTGATTACAAGTTGAGATATGGAGGAATTTCTTGTCTTGCTCCAACCTCTTTAGTTTATTACATGAAGTTACTTCATGATACTGTTGTATGAGACCTCACATGATGTCCATTCGCAAAGATGTCTCCTATAACCTCATTTATGCTTATTTCTCCTTTGATGGCTGCTACTACTGTTTTGAATTCCTATTTATTTTTTTGAATCATGTTACTGGAATCAATGGTATTTTTTGAATTTTCTAGGCACTACAACTATCTTTAATTTATTTATTTTCAAAACTGTTAAATATGTTTCAGGCATCGTTCAATTTATTAAAAACTTTTAGAGTGGTGTTTTATAGAACTAGAACCATAGAGTCTCTATAAATCATGCGGAACATCTTTGATTTTTCGTGGATTTATATAAGTCTTGAAAATATTTTAAATTATTTATCTTCTATGATTTCCAGAAGCTACCCAACAATAGTTTTAAATAGGGAAAAATAGTTTTTGTGAGAACTAAAATTTAGGAAAAATATATGATCTATAATTATCCCACTAAAATTTAGGTAAAGTGTATGATGTATAATTACCTTTGTATAGTTTCTTGTAGTTTTTTCAAATTTTAAAAAAGTGATTAGTATTTATTTATTGACAATCAATTATAAAAATGACATTTTAAGTAACCTATTTATTAATGGTTAAAATATGTTTTTCATCCTTATAAATATCCAAATGTTTAGAATTCATCCCTTTAAAAAATTTGGTTTGTTTTTTGCCCTCTTAATATTTAAATCTATTACTTTTTGGATCAGAGTTAGGTTCAAATAATCTAAACCTACATTCGAGTCTATGTGTATGTTGATGTAGGCAATTGCACTTTTTTCAACTTTACTATATCGGTTATAATTATAATCAATGTAGAAAATATTATTCTACATTAGTTATATTTATAACCGATGTAAACTCAAAAAAAGCATGCCTTGTGATGTGCTAAAGCTGGAGATTCTAATAGTAGGCTTCGTCTTGAAAGATTAGGTGTGAAACCCCCTCATCTTCATGGATGTTTAAAATTGACAAATACCCATAATATCTCTTTATTGAAAACTTCAAATTTGCAAACAAGATTTATGTCATTATTATGGTTGTAATTAGTCTTTTGCTTAAACTATCATTATGCTTGTGTAAATATTGTGGTTGACAAGTTATGCCCATTGACAATCTATTGTTCGTGAACCTTCTACTCCTAGCCAACGAAACCCCTTTTGCAAAACTCAATTTCGTCGTGCGATTCGGGAGCTCTGAGTCAACCAAGAACAAAACACCATCGAAGAGTAATCTTCCTAAGCTCTTCAAAGCTGTTGCGTTTTTGGATGTTTTCACAGTCCTCCTCCTCTTAGCACATGTTGAGCCTGTTTTTGGTGAAGCTCTTGATGGGAACCTTGTAGATTCTCACAGTCCTCCTCCTTCTAGATCTCCTTCAGCATCTTGTTGTACGGCCCAATCAGCACCTCCCTCGTTTTGCACCACCTCCAACCCCACGATCCCCGTTGATGCCTTAGCCTTCGCCATTAGATAGAGGCGACGCCGATGCTGGGAAGAACGAGATTTTGGGCTTTCTCGACGCATCTATGGATTCAAGAGACAAAGAAAGAAATGTTAGAGTTTGAACATATGTCACCACCTAACTGGCTAATGGACCGATTAGGTGCACAATTATTAGATACGTAGGGTGGACATTTTGAACCTATCTATGGGTCAAAAAGTAACAAATTTAAATTTTGCGAGGAGGAAAATAGACCAAAAATTTTGCAGGGACGGATTTTGAATATTTTAATTTTTATTAAAACAGCAATCATATTTTAGCTTCTATTAATCTTGGGAAAATTATATATGATAACATCAATGTTGAGGATGATCTCAATAAGATACCTTGGGAAATTGAGATGACTTGATATTTTCTAAAATTCCAAAAATTTACAAAGTATGTCTAGCAATAGTAATTAAATTAAAAATAATATTTTTATTTTGAATTTTGAAGAGTCAAATTTTTATAATGAAATGTGCATGATGTTGAGTATCTTCGGAAATTCCCATGAGATCTTGAGTTGAAACGATATGTTAAAGAACTTTTGAGGTAAAATTTTAGCATATATGTAATAATAAAATTAAATTAGAATAATTGCATTTTGATTACCTAGGAATAAGATTGACTGAGTCTACCCCAAAGGGAGACCATTGTGCCTTATTGTGAATTATTGTATTTTTGTGATTTAAATTCATTTAAGTGCTATGTTTGAATATTTAATTGTTGTTGATTGAATTGGAGACTAAGAGAAATGTGGTCCTCATGCAAAATGTGTGTTGGAAACTCAAACTTTGTGTGAATGTGTATTGTTGTGATTTGATTTGTGGATAAAGATCATGGATCTTTGTGGTGGGAAAAATGGACTCTAATAGAGTGCATTTGTTAGGCTAGAACATTGTTCTAATGACTATTATTGTTCATTACAAAAAGTGCGAACTAATAAATAAAAATAGTGTGAATATAATGATGACAATGATGTGGTCTTGTTATAATTAGGTACCCTAACGCTTGCAAGAAATAATTCATGGACATAGATGTTGGCCTTAGACCTTTGTGTGGAAGATGATCTCGAAACTATATTGACATAAAATGTGAAAGGGTGAGAATTTTAATAAGACATACATAAATGTGAAAATCATGAACTTGATTCATGATGGACTATGTGGTGCACGACACATGTGTTCTTATGTTACAAGTGGAAGGAAGCACTAGAAGAGGTTGTGTGGGGAGTTCCACCAGAGATATGTGATTGTTGTGTGAAGTGTTGATTGAAGGTTCATCCTTGTAAGTTTAGGTTTTGATTTTGATCATTTTGCATTCCCAAAAACACATTTAATAGGTGTGGCATTGTATTTGTTGTTAAGAGCTAGGCATGTGTGAATTTTTTTAGAGGAGGCATGTGTGATCTTTTTTTTGGAGAGGAGGCATGTGATTAGAACTAGACATTGGTTAGTTCTTTCTTAGCTTTATCACTTGTTGTGATTTGATCGATTATCTATGAAATTTTAGAAGTTCATTAAACATTTAAGCACTTGGCAATCAATTACAACTTGAGTGTAACCAATTACACAAGGAAAAATTGGTTCAAGACACTTACTTTCAATTCTGGTAAATGTCAATTTAATCGATTACAAACTTCTGGCATTTGATTACATTGATTCTACCATTTAGAGGAAGTCTCTATGATATCAATTTAATCGTTACAACTTATTACTAATCGATTATAATGCTTCTAAAAGTTCCAGTGATGTCTTTGTAAGATCAAATTAATTGATCGCTTTGTTCTTTAGTGGAAACCAAGTATGTAAGAACGGTTTAATTGATTACAGGAAGGTCTTAATTAGTTAGAGTTGTTAATTGACATATTCTTTATAAATAACTCACCTACCATTGAGTCAACAAGCTTTCAAATTGTTTTCTAAGTTTGGGACTCTTTGAAAGGAAATCATCAAGAGAGTTTTCATGCAAAGGTGATAGAGATCAACAAGATTCTCATTCTTGATTATGAAGATTGAAGACAATGTTATGGCTTGTATTCAACCTTGAGCAAATTGATTTAGATCTTCAATGATTTGGTGATCTCATTCCTTTAACTCTCTTTTTTATTAGAGATTGATTTCTGAAATAAGGTTTTTTAAGGTCTTTGTTGCAGGGTTCAACAAAGGGGTATGTCTACACTCACATTATTGTAGGATTCACTAAAGGTTTGACTCACACATTGTTTCAGGGTTCAACAATAGGTTGAGTTTGTTGTGTGTGTGAATGTGATTGTAACTAGAAAGGGAAAGATTTGGCTAGGGTTATTGAATCTAACTAGATGTAGGTCAGAGATGACTAAACTAGTATAAATTGCTTGAATCATATATCTTTCTATCTTGATATTGCATTAAGGTTTTTCAAGGGTCTTTTCATCTTATAACTATGATTTTGTGATTTCATTTGGTTTAATCGATCCAATCTAAGAGGGTGGCAAAAAGGTTTTCAAAAGGGTTTTAGAAAAGAGAAAAAGACTTCAAGAACTCTTATTCACCCCATCTAGATAGTTCTACCTGGACCAACATGAAGGATGGGATTGTAGCACTGGAAATAGCAGCTGACGTGGAGATTAAGTATTAAGAGTATTCAGAGACTCCAAATTGATGGTCAATCAATTGAATGGAGAATACCAAGTTAAAGAATCAGTGCTGCAAAGGTATGTCGACAAAATTGGGCTAATCAATAAGAAGTTCATAAAGCTAGAAATCACTTAATTTCAAGAGAAGAAAATGTTAGAGCCAACTTATTGTCAAAGCTATCTAATATTGAAGAGCATGAAGGGATGGAGAATATTGTTCGTCAAACAATACACGTTTCGAGATTTGTCATGATGATAGAAAGGCAAGAAAGTTGGACAGAGTTGATCTTGGAATATATACATAATGGTGTCAAGCCCAAAGATCAAAGGGAAAGGCGAAAATTGCAAAGACAGACTGCAAAATTTTGTATCATAGATACAATCTTTACAACCAAGGATTCACACAGCTATTCTTGAAATGTTTAAGAGCGGCAGAGACAAAATATGTGATGGCCGAAATACATGAAGAATGTTGGGGTCAACATTCTGGTCACAAAAATTTGACAAGAAAGATATTAAGAGTTGGCTATTATTGGCCGACCATTGAAACCAAAACAATCAACTATGTGCGAAGATGTAAAAGGTGTAAAAAATGTGTTGACAAACCACACGCACTAGCGAATGAGCTTCACAGCTTGGCATGACATGGCCATTTCTCTGGTGGGGAATTGATATACTAGGACCTTTTCTAAGGGCTCTATGACAGGTCAAATACCTAGTGGTATTTGATGACTACTTCACCAAGTGGGTCGAGGAAGAAACAATTGCCACCATAATTGTTAAAAATAGAGAACTTTGTGTTTAGACAAATAATTTGTAGGTTCGGCATTCCCAATGTCATATTGACTAACAATGGAACCCATTTCACTAATAAACAATTTCGACAATTGTTATCAGGGCTGAACATTGAGCAAATATTCACTTTTGTAGAGCATCATCAAACAAATGGCCAAGTTGAGGCGGCAAATCAAATTATTACAAGGATTAAGGAAAAGAGTAAAAGAGGCTAATGGAACTTGGGTAGAATAGTTGCCACATGTATTGCGAGCATATCGAACAACTCCTCACTCTGCCATAGGGGAAACTCCATTCAAGATGGTATATGGGACTAATGCGATAGTCAGAATAGAAAGAACCTCATAATTGAAAATTTAAATCTAAATCAGAATGGAGATAACCTCATAACCGAGCTTGATCTCATTGAGGAAACAAAAGAGGTAGTCTCCATAAGAGATGCGGCATTATAAAGAAAAATAGCAACCAAGTATAACAAAAAGATCATCCCACGTGGATTTGAAGAAGGCGACTTGGTCCTACGAAGAGTTGGTGTTGGAGGAAAGAATAACCACAAGGGGAAACTCACAGAAAATTAGGAAGGGCCTTATAGAGTAATAGGAAAGACCAAGAAAAGAGCTTACATTTTGGAAACACTCTCGAGTGAAAGAATTCTACATACTTGGAACACATCCAACTTGAGAAAGTACAATAGTTAAAAATGGGAAAGATGCATGTTCCTATATATATTATGATTCTTGTAGGAAGACTGAGCAAAACATACAATGCTCGGGTAGTCATTTAAAAAAAATAAGAAAGTTCCTACAAAGTCATCTCAAAGGAAACAACGAGATAAAATGACCTACTTGTTTAGCTACAAGTAGGCACCTTAGGAAATAGGTTCTTAAATTGAGGTAAAATTTTAAAATGACCTACTTGTTCAACTACAATTAGGCACCTTGGGAAATGGGTTTCCCATATCGGGGTAAAATCTTAAAATGACCTACTTGTTCAGTTATAAGTAGGCACCTTGAGAAATGGGTTTCCCAAACCGAGGTAAGATCTTAAAATGACTTACTTGTTCAGTTACAACTAGGCACCTTGAGAAATGGTTTTCCCAAACCGAGATAAAATCTTAAAATGAACTACTTGTTTAGCTACAAGTAAGCACCCCGGGAAATGGGTTTCCCAGATCGAGGTAAAATCTAAAATGACCTACTTGTTCAGCTACAGGTAAGCACCCTGGGAAATGGTTTCCTAAACCAAGGTAAAATATTAAAATGACCTACTTGTTTAGCTACAGTAACATCCTTTTTTTTCGTAAATAAATTTAAAAAGCTTTTTAGTAAAAATAAAAAACTATAGAGCAAATAATAGGCTGAGCACCCTAGGTATAAATAGCTATGTTAAGTCAGGTGCCTCCTCTTGGCCTCATTTTTGTTTTTCCCTTTCTCCTCTCAAAACCCTTTCTTTTTCCCGTAGCCCACCAAACCTATCTCAGAAAAATGACGATCTCTGACTCATTCATCGTTGGATTATTGTGAAATTTGAGCACCACCTTCGCAACCCAATTCCGAGCATTCTAACCGTTGGGAATTTCGATATCATGTCTGAGATAAGAGAAATACTCCTCGTATTGTAGCCTTTTCCTTTCCCGCAGAAACCCAGAGCTGTCTCGGTAAAACTAAGATCCCGGTTTTGTTAACCGTTGGATTGTAGTGAAAGTTTGATATGATATGTGAAATTCAATTTTGCACACCTTCACCGTTGGGATTTGTGAAATAGTATTCTTAGAGGGAGAAAAAGTAATCGCACAAAGACAGTACAAATGGAGGCTTCAATCTCTTCTCATTCTCTCTAACGTTTGGGAACCCTATCAGAGCAACCAGAGGAAGAAATTGAGGAATCCTAGGAACTTGCTAAAGATGCCGCTATCGCTTTCAGTAGACACGTGAGTCCGCTTAGAGGTAAGGGATGAATTATTCACAATTGGGGATTAGTGAGAACATGTATAGAGATCCTTAGAGTATCAATTGGAATGGGTTATGGGGTGTTTCCGTCATTTTTTTATTCTATCCTTATATTTATAATTGTGAATTATATATTTTTGACAAACTAATTTTTGTGAAATTGATATGCTATTGTGTTGAGCGTGAACCCTATAAATCGAACATTTTTCTAATTAACATGAATTGATGAAATAAAGTGAGGAGAAATTTAGAGTGAGATATTGATTTTGTATTTTCTCTTTTTCTTGCTTTTTAGGTTTTTATATATAATTTAAAAATTAATATCATAATTGAAATTGACCAAAGTGTTCATATAATTATTTAGAATTTATGCATTGAAAGTTTACTTTAAAATTTGTGATTCAATATGATGTATGCTAGTTTATATATATAGAACTAGTTATTTATATTAATAATTTATGTAAATAATATTGTAGTGTTATAGTATGATTCCAAAAATTATTAAGTGTTGGAGTTTAAGAATATTATGGTTAAATTTGATGAACATGTGTATGTTGTACCTTATGAATATTATTAGGAATGTTATGAGATGGTTGATGTGATGTTATGAGATGTTAAAGTGTGGACATGATATTCGATTGTGGATAACTGGATGTGTTTAACACTTGATGTTACATTAATTATATTGAGCAATGAATTATACAATAATCCGACCAGTGTTTATGCGCAGTGTTAAAGAGAAAGTGTAAGTACCTAGTTATGAACCAATGTTAAATTGTAACGCAATGTGTTAAACATGATTGTGGGGTCGTGGTATTGTGTAATTCATGAGGAGTGTTTATAAATGGAATATGTGATGAATTGTGGAATAACATATTGCTTTGAGATTATAATATTGTTATTGAGATTGAGTATAAGTGTAAAGTTGAACATGTGTTAATTTGTGAGATATGTGTAAACATGTGATGGTGGATTGTGACACTATGAGATGTGAAATTGTGAATGAGTTTTAGTTGTGGATAAGTGTGTAGTTAACACTTGATGTGAAATTACTTATGTTGTAAGCTATGAATTGTACAATAACCCGACCAGTGTTATCTTGAGAAAAGCGTTAATACACAGTGTTAAAGAGAAAGTGTAGGTTTCCTATTTAGGAACCAGTGCTAAAGAGAAAGTATAGGTTTCCTACTTAGGAACCAGTGTTAAATTGTAGAGCGATATATTGTACGTGTTTAAAACACGAGTGTGAGGTCGTGGGTATTGTATAATTCACGAGCAGTGTTTGTGTGCTAAAATGATTTTAGGGGTTGGACCTGAATCAAGAGGGAGAGGCCCTGACGGACTCTTCGGAGTGTAGGCCTTAAGGGTCACCGGGTTTGAGTGCTCCTTTAAGCCTATGCTGATCCCATATGGTTGGAGCATTCTCGCAAAACATCGTGACCCTGACTGGTCTCCCTATGATCTTACTTAGTGAGAGTGACCTAACAAACTCATTGTGTGGTGTGTCTTGTTATGTACTCCTAAGCGCCCAGGGTGGTTTTTCACTGACATGGTACCACATTGCAATAGGATTGAGTCTTAGCATAACTGTTGCATACGCTTGCTAATTGTTTATTATGAAATTGATGTGTTATTATATCTTGATTGGAGTGTGGGATTCTTGTGTAATGTGATTGATGATTGAAAGTGAATTTTGAATGACAACGTGGTGAAATTACGTCAGTTATGTTTAAGCAAGTGGTATCTCATTTATATAATATGTATATTTAATTGTCTTGTTTCTCTATTAGCTAGGAAAGTGATAACTCACTCCCTATGTGTTGTTGTGTTTGGATCCTGTGATGATCTTGAACTTGTGTTGGGGGAGCAGATGAATAGGTGGATGACTATGAAGAACCTCATGCTAGAGAACACAGGAACACAACACTCTGATAGGATGTGACATTAGGATATAGGTTCTATATTAATTGTATGAAGCTTAGACGACCTTGTTTGAGTCGAGATTACTTTATTATGTATTTGGGCAAGTTTGAATATGATGTAGAAGAAAATGAATGTGAGCCTTTTTCCCCTTTGGAAGACTTGTTTCGAAAAAAAAAATGTTTTAAAAATAATTTAATTAATATTTGAATTTGTATTCCTTTATTAGTATATATGTAATGGGTAGAGGGTGTCACAGCTACAAGTAAGCATCCTGAGAAATGGGTTTTCCCAATTGAGGTAAAATCTTAAAATAACCTACTTGTTCAACAACAAGTAGGCACCCTGGGAAATGGATTTTCCCAATCAAGGTAAAATCTTAAAATGACTTACTTGTTCAACAAGTAGGCAACCTGAGAAATGAGTTTCCCAAACTAAGGCGAAATCTTAAAATGACTTACTTGTTCAGCTACAAGTAAGCACCTCGGGAAATAAGTTCCCAAACCAAGGTAAAATAATAAAAATAACCTATGAAATATGTAGGCAACCTGAGAAATGGATTTCCAAATCGAGTTAAGAACTTCAAAAATATGAAATTTGCATATATACCGAGAAATGGATTCCAAATTCGAAAAAGTGTCGCAAATACATAAACAACCTACAAAGGTTGAATACACAATGGTAAATAGATTAGAAAATCGACAAAAACCCCTTAAAATGGATTCATACAAAAGGATCAGCATGAGAAGCAAAAATAAAGGAAATACATGCGTCGGAACAATATTTAAAGTCAACAAAAAAAGATGTGTAAAGAAAAATTTCTCATTCATGCAACATTGGTAAAATTACAACGACTTCAAAACAAGCCTTACATCAGATAATTCTATGCTTACAACAAATGATTAAAAAACTTATCTAGAGATACAACTCAGAAGAATTCCACAAATGGAAAGGATAATATAGAAGAAAATTGTCCCAAAAACATTCCACAGCCTACACAAACGACCTTGATAAGAGAAAGCCAAAATAGACCCACTAGCGCCATCATCCAAATCATTCAGGTAGGCTAGAAGAAGAAAGTCTTCTGATGCCTTAGTCCTTTCCGCATTTCGGGTAGAGTGAGTGTAGGAGAACACCAAGACATATAAGAATCACCTTGAAGGAGAACCCTTGGGCTGATTTCTAGGCACCAAAACAAGATGAAAAGACCTTTTGGTGCCTAGACTTTTAGTCACTTAAGCCATTTTGAGAAGAACCAATGACGAGGCAAACAACCTCCAACCTCATGTTAGCCACTCTGGCATTTTGAAGGCAACAAAATGGCTAGAGTGACTAATGGAAGGAAAAAGAGACTGAGCATCAAGAAGAAAAAGAAATGAGTAAAAAAGTGTTTGCGAAAAAGAAATATGAAGAAAGAGATGAGGCGTAAAAAGAAAAAGGGAACATGGCATTTATAGAAGGAAAAAACAATAAAGAAGAGTCAAAACATTAAAGAAATTGGCACAAAGAACTGCATTAGTTACAAATATGAGAAAGAATGTGGGAAAATGTTGAAAGACACATCAACGCAATGAATAACATGGAAGTTAAAAAGATGAAAATAGTGTGTTTTAAAATAAAATTGACATACATCTCTTAACAATGAAAAGTGGAGAGAAAGCTAGATAAGAAATCAATCAAAGAGTCGAAGCAACTAACAAAAACCAATTCGGAACGTTGGCGACCAACCAAGGGTGAAAGGTAAAAAATGAACCAAGAGCGAAGGAACAAGTGATGTAACTGTCACAAAACACGGTCAACCAAATAACAAATCGCATATTGGGAAAGCTCGAACGAAGATCTTAGGAGCCTCTGTGCAACCTTGAACAGACCTTTTCACACTTATGTCGGATTCTAGAACTATCCAGATCATCGACAAACAGAATATTTAGAACTCCCTTACCCTGGCCGCTCACCGTGGCCTCAAGTTGGCCTGAGACATATCCTATGTCGAACAGCCAAAGAAAGCCAAAGTAGGAACCAAAGAATGTTAGTCAGCTCTGATAAGGGGATTCCATCAGTAGAAACAGATAGGTGTGGATGATGGCGTCATGTGACCATAATAGCAATAGATTCCATCAGATGCACGGTGGACCAGTCCACCACAAACTCTATGTCGTCCAAGACTAGTGGAAAAGTGGGCAAGTTTAGAGGAAGCAACAAATGCAAAAAATGTGAAGTCTTTGAAATTGTTTGCGCCCATTTTAGTCATACAAAATACATCAAGGAAAGCAAAAAAAAAAAAATAGTTTCTGACGCAAAGAAGTAGAAAGCAAATGAGGGAAGTTGATTCAACATCGTTATTAATCACTAGAATACACTCAACCTTAAAGCAGAAGAGTGCAAAAAGTTCAAGGTCTTTTGGATGACTAACGTAGATAACAAAACAAAGAAAAATTTGAAGAATGAGCAAAAGGAATGTAGTGAATTTATAGGAAAACAAGACACCAAATACAACCAATCAGAAAAAATAAGCATTAATTGCGGAAAATAAATACAAAATTCATTTAACGTCAGCAAAAATCAAGGAGCAGTCCTCCAAAGGAAAGAAAGTGGAAATATTCATTGGAGTATGAAGTCAATTATAACAAATCAAAAATCACGAAAGTCGCAAAGGATTAAAGATTTGAATGTAACATGAATGTCACAAAGAAAACTTAATGGCACCAACAAGATTAGATGCAAAGAAAGCCAAGACACGGACACCAAGGAAGTCCAGAACTGACTTACACTCGATAAACCAACATTGCCTCTTTAAGACAATATCGACTCAGGGGCAACTGTTCTGGGATAAATATCAACTTTACACTCAATAAGTTGACATTGCCTCTTTGAGACAATTTCGATTTGGGGGAAATATTAACTTTACACTCGATAAACTGACATTGCCTCTTTGAGACAATATCGATTTGGGGAAATTGTTTCGAGGTAAATATCAACCTTACACTTGATAAGTTGATATTGCATCTTTGAAACAATATTGACTCGAGGGCAATTGTTCTAGGGTACAAATCAAATTTACACTCGATAAGTCGGCATTGCCTCTTTGAGACAATATCGACTCGGGGGACAACTCTTCCGGGGTACATATGTAAATATCAACTTTACATGTCATGAACATGTAGTACAAAACATAAGTATATGAAGATCGACCTAAAGATTATAAGCTAGCTACAAACTCAAGAAGCTGGCTCAAATAAGAAGGTCCCTAACTACGAATCGACTTTGGATAAGTCCAACATAACCTTCAAAATAGGGTATTTAACGCAAATCTATCTAATATACAAATACAGGTAACACAAATGGCAAAAAACTTAACATCTTAAAATTGATTTAATCAAATATTAAAACTGAACCACATTAGTGATTTTTTTTTGAAAAAACAAGACATGTAGATCTAAGGCTAAACGGTTCACTTAATTGACTAGCTAAAAACTTTATTAAAATTCGAAAGGATTGTGGTTACTTTAAATTGCAAAAGTGCATGGGCTCATGCTAGGTGCACCCAACAACATTGCTTGTGCACCTAATATTTTAAGTGAAGTGGCAAAAATGTCCTTCACTTAAAATTTAAAAGGCTTTCTCTGTCTTGTGACATCATTTTCATACGACGTCATGATTCTTCCTCCTCCATCCCTCCGTGTCGTTTTACCACCCCGTTGTCGTCATCAGATTGCATTGTCGCCGTTAAGGTCGTCTCCACCACCGCTGTTCCTTTTTTGCCGTCAAGGTAAGCCTTTTCTGGTATTTTTTGGGTGTTGTGTCGTCTACAATCCATAAAAATCATACGGATTGGATAATCCGTATGAGTTATACGGATTAATCAATTCGTATAACTTATACGGATTGCTTAATCCATATAAGTCATAAGATTACCAATCTGTATAAGTTATATAAATTGTTTAATTCGTATAACTTATACGAATTGAGTAATCCGTATGACTTATACGGATAAAGTAATCCGTATGACTTATAAGGATAAAGTAATTCGTATAACTCATACGCATTACCAAATCACGTATGAATTTTTAATTTTTGTTTTTCAATAGTTAATGTTTTAATTTTTAAAAATTATAAATATTAACATATTTGATTTTTTTTAAAATATATTTATAATTTTGATTTATAAATATATTACTTTATTTTTGTTTTTAAATAGTAATTGTTTTATTTTTCTAAAATTATAAATATATTAATATATTTGATTTTTCTTTAAAATATATTTATAAATATATTATTTTGATTTTTGTTTTTAAATATTTATTGATTTAACTTTTTTAATTATAAATTTACTAATATATTTTATTTTTTAAAAATATATTGATATATTTATAATTTTGATTTATAAATATACTATTTTATTTTTGTTTTTCAATATATTACTATAATTATAATTTTGATTTATAAATATATTATTTTGATTTTTGTTTTTAAATAGTTATTGTTTTAATTTTTTAAAATTATAAATATATGAATATATTTGATTCTTTTAAAATATATTAATATATCTATAATTTTGATTGATAAATATATTATTTTGATTTTTTAAAAATAGTTATTGTTTTAATTTTTTTAATTATAAATATATTAATATATTTGTTATATATTAATTTTTTTCAAAGTGGATTTTATTTAATTAAGTAATTATATTTTAGTTTTTGAAGTTGATTTTTAACAAAGAAGTTAATTTGATAATATATAACTCATAAAAAATATATTTAGATTTTTTTATTTACGAATTATTAAATAGTAATTGATTGAAGTATTGTTTGAATTTTGACATACATTTTAATGTATGTTCAAATTTGCAGATTATGGTTAGAACCAGAGGTTTGGTCGTGCTTTAGGCAGAGTTATAGGAAGAGCCCTGAGGAGAGAAGATAATCGTGATTCAGATAAAGTTCTCCAGCGGTGAAGGCCCACAGCATGTGCACGTAGGCAGCGGGAAGCTGGCCCTAGTTTTGAGGATGTTCAGCACATGGATCACGCAGCTGATGAGGTCCACGAACAGCCTAAAGAAGCAACTGTTGATGATGAAGTTGTTGATGTCGAGGGTTTTCCAAGCGGACTGCACGACACATCAGTTCTGAATGGCTATGCTAATCATGTTGCAGTCATTGTTTGGAATAGAGAGGTGTTTATATTTTTAAATAAATTATATTTTAATAAGTTTTTGTTATTATTGTTAAAATGATTTAATATTTTTTATAAACATCCTGAATTGAAGCTATCCTCCCATGGAAGGAAGGTTCAGAAATTTGGCAGGCTTGTTATAGAGGTTGAAGGCTTAGTTGTTGCCACATGATTATGTCCTCTAATCACATGTGCCTTGGACACTAGCGATCAGGGACTTATATCGGTTTTTGCGGAGAGATGGCATAATGAAATTAGCAGTTTCCATCTTCCTGTAGTAGAGGTGACTATCACCCTCAATGATGTGGCCTTTTTGCTTCATCTGCCCATCACAGGCGCATTCCATAGCTTTGAGACTGTTCATGTTGAGGAAGTGGTGTTGCTATTAGTCGAATTACTTGAGGTGAGTGCAGATGAAGCAAGAGCTGAGACAATACAATGTCATGGGGCATATGTTCGACTATCATGGCTATGAGACATTTATCGTAGCAAATGTGATGCCACACATTGGACTATACTAGCTTGAGTTTATCTGTTGCATTTGCTAGGTTGCACTCTTTTTTCTAACAAGAGTGCAACACACGTGCATGTGGTCTTCCTGGACACCTTTCAAGACCTCACCCAGAGTGGAAGCTACGCATATGTACGACAATTTGAATGATGTGTCTAAAAATAGTGACAGACAATTTGCAGGATATATCACACTATTACAGGTAATTATAATTGAATTTAATTTTTTATTTTGTTCTTCTTTGATGTTGATTTTAATTTTTTTTTGTTTTGAAAATATGTGTAGTGTTGGATTTATGAGCATTTTCATTCTGGTGTTGATGCTATTGTTGTTGAAGATTATCATGAGAGGAAACCGCGTGCCTACCGCTGGAACTCTAGAAGGAATTACCAGTGTCAACGTATCGGAAGCGTCTAGATAGATTGACATCTGATAGTGTTTGTTGGATGCCTTACGGTGACCAACATGTAGTTAGAGACTTCGAGTTGATTTCTTTGTTTTTCGGACATATACAACGGGGTCCAGTTGTTTTCATACACCAACCAGAGAGGGTTGTGCGGCAGTTTGGGTAATGTTCAGAACATTCCTCCATACTCTCCAGCATCAAGATTAAGCTTTGAATATATTGATGACAAATGGATGGATTTTTCTGAGTACCTTGCACTGGTGGGTCAGATTTGTGTTGTGCTGGGACAGTGTGTAGCAAACTACATCGACTGGTTCTACATGATTTATCATCCCTTGATTAGACCGACACAGCCCAAGGATCCAACTAGACATCAACCTGTCGTGCAAGATGACACATATGTTGAACCAGATATTCCTCAGTACTCGGTGGCAGCTGCAGCTGTGGAGGAAGCACCTGCAGATGCACCTTCTCATGTAGAGCAGCCTCAACATGCAGTGGTAACATATATATTCAGCTGACTTTGATATTCATTTTATTTGAACATGCAATGTGTATAACCCTTTTCTGTTGTTGTCAATTTCATAGGATGTTTGCCAAGCAATAGCTGAAAGGTTAGAATGGTTGTTGAATCTGAAGATAGTGATAGAAGTTATAGAAGCATACAGTGTCATGGAAGGCTGCCTAAGGATCGCTAGAGGTGTCACTACGAAACGCAATGTATATGTGTGATTGTGACGAAAATGGCATATGGAAGACGCATGAAGACATTAGAATTTTTTAGGAAATGCTTAGACAATGTTTATCATTTTATTTTATTTGACAACTTTTTTGTCTGACAAATTTCATTTGAGATCTTTTTTATATTAGTATTGAACCTGTATATCATAGGTCGTAAATTAAACCATAAACCTTATACTAGACACGTAACAAAAAAACCTAAGTTTTGAATTAACACAAAACCCTAACTTGAGACATAACAATAAACCCTACGTAGTAAAACCCATCATTTGTGACACACCAGTCAACCCTAATTGGTGGCGTACCAATAAACCCCCATTTTCAAGTAACACTTTACCCTAATAACGCGCATAAGACTAAACCCTAGGTATTATAGTAACCCTAAATCGTTTGAAAGTAAAGTATAATAGATAATTATATGAATTTCCAATGAAACAACTGTATATTAGTGTAGTACATGATAATTACATAAGTAGCTAAATCTTCACTCTTCACTTAAATCAACATAGTTTGTTTTCAACATCAACAAATTTTTGTACTGTTGCATTCTACTTATATATAGAGTTGGCCACTGCTTTACCTGAGGATGACAATTTCTAGACCATAACAAAGCTAGAGGTGATAAGGGACAACGATCTCTTAAAAAACCTGTTAAATATGCACAAAAAATTTCAAATTATTATAACACAATTTATTTCATAAATTAAAAAACTGGATTATGATGCATTTACCTGAACAAAATGATTGTCATACACATGAACGATACATATTACGTGATGCATAGAATAATCTATTGGAGGTTGACTTCTAAGAGGAAAAAATGTCATGCTTTGTTGGAGAGCCAGAGAAACAAGGATGACATTATACCTTGATACAATCACATATCCCATGTTGGTTATATTCATCCACTTATCCATAGTAACCTGCATGTTACAATTATGATTACATTTATTAAAACTAAATTTTAACTAAAAAAATAACAGAAATTACATACCATGGATAACTCATCAACAAGTAGGGACCACTTTAATTCCTTAAATCTGTCTATGCCACCAAGGAGGTTGGTTGATATACTCATCAGGCCATTTGGCAAGTTCTTTAAGCAAATGGTGGCACACCAAAGACCATGAATCTTCACTCATACCTAATAAGGTAGAAATTGCACGATATCTGCAGTTACCGTCAGCTTTGACATTGAAAATGTTTTCAATGAATCATGAATGCACGGATGAAATTGATCAAACATCGGCATAGTCCTTCTTGGAATTGCTTGGTCAAATGATGATGCACTACGTTTGACTGAAGAATTACTATTTTGCACAAAATGTAATGATCAGCATACTCTCAGTAAGACGGATCACACTTTGTTGATCTTTGATATTTGGTCATCAGTTTCTTCTAAGCACCTTTGGTATTAACCTTTTCTTAAGGGGGACACATAGAGTTTAGATCAGGGTAGGCAATTTTACAAAGTTTACTCTTTAGAGTAACTTTGCCACAAACATCAAGTTCTTGAAACCGCTTGGATTTGGTTTTCATCTCATCTGTTATGTTAACCTCGGGCTCAAATAATCTTTGGTCTGAAAAACTTAGCTTCCGCCAAAACATATGGATTACACCTAAAGGTATGCTACCGACAACATATCTAGCTAGCTCACATGCACAAGGAAAACCATGAGTAGTTCTCATTACACAACCACAACGAGAACTGTCAATACCAACATAACTCACGCTCACTCTCAGCGGAAATTTGGTTTAAAGCATACCTTGATACCATGCCAAGTAGTTTTTTGTACAAGGTAACTTTAAAAACATGTCCAATCACATGTGTACTTGTCTCAAAAGATGCCTTAATTTAAGTGTGATGCAGCATGATCATGTTGTTCATGGCTTCCCAAACACTACATAAGTCTCCAAGGCTATTCTGTAGTAGTCTTTTTAAAGCCCAATGAGCAGATTCAACCATGCATATGAAATACACAAAAAAAAATAAACATATACAAATATTTTTATCCATTAAGTCCTAATAGAAAATGACAATTTTCACACATGTTTGTTGTTGTGTTTCCTAAGTGCATCACCTTATTTATCCAGGCTTTAACAAATTTTTCTTTGTGGGGAATTATCAATGTTTTGTTGACATAGTCAACAAACATTGGTCATGGTAAACAAGCAATTTCAAACTTCTTAAGGCAATCATCAAACGGATCCTCAAAAGGACAATCAACCAAACTCCCCCAGGCATCCATCACATAATCCCATGCATTTTTTTTTACCAACTAGGGATTTACATTTTTCCTTGACATTCTTGTCTATGTGAAACCTACACAACAAGTTGGTACACTTGGGGAATACAATTTTTACTGCATTCATCAATGCTAGATCTCTGTTGGTAACAATAACTCCAACAAAGGCATCACGTCTGAGAAAAAGACCTCGAAACCGTTCTAGAGCCTAGACCACATTATTTAGATGTTCTTGTAGAAGCAAGGTATTTTTATGTTTTGATGATGTCAAAGGATCAAGTGCTTCTCAAGTTTTATTCAAGACAAGAATCCAAGAATCCAAGAAAATCAAGATATATGATCAAGTTGATCTCTAGAATCTTAGGAAGAAGTTTCCAAATTGAAAAAGCAAAAGGTTTAGCCAAAGAATTTTATCTAAATCATTTTAAATTGAGATTTACTCTCTGGTAATCGATTACCAGAGGATGTAATCGATTACCAGTGGCCAATATGCTTTCTGAAAAGGTTTTAAATATTTTAGAAAGCATGTAATCGATTACACATGGCCTGTAATCGATTACCAGAGGTTTGGAACGTTTTAAAACAACCATAAGAAATTTGAATTTAAATTTCAAATTTGTGTAATCGATTACAGTAAGTTGGTAATCGATTACCAGTGTTTAAATACTCAAATTTCAAATGAGAAGAGTCATAACTCTTCAGAAGCAACTGTGTAATCGATTACACCATTATTGTAATCGATTACCAATGATGATTTTCGAATATAACTTCCAACAGTCACATATTTTCAAATGTTTTTGAATGGACATCAAAGGCCTATATATAAGTGACTTGGGATACGAAAATTCTTGAGTTTTTATTGCCCAAAAAGTCTTATCCTCTCAAAAGATTAAGAGAGTTTTTCTGAACTAAAATGTCTTATCCTCTCAAAAAGGATTCTTTGGTCAAACACTTTTATATTCAATAAGGAATCTTGATTGATCTTCAATTGTAATATCTTTCTCTTTCAAGAGAGATTTCTTCTTCTCTTCTTCTTACTTCTGAAAAGGGATTAAGAGACCGAGGGTCTCTTGTTATAAAGGATTCCTGAACACAAGGGAAGGGTTGTCCCTGTGTGGTTCAGACTTTGTAAAAGGAGTTTTACAAACAGAGTGGAAAATCTCAAATGGGTTGCTTGAGGACTGGACGTAGGCACGGGAAGTGGCCGAACCAGTATAAATCAAGTTTACATTTCTCTCTTTCCTTAAACTTCTTTTATTTATTGTTATTTATCTTTTGCTTTAAAGAAGTTTATTTTGAATTGTCTTTTGAGTAATTCATGTTAAGGGTGCATTGTTAATCCAAAAAGAGAGAGTGAAATTTTAATTGGGGAATAGTTTTGTATCTTAATTCAACCCCCCCCCCCCCCTCTTTCTTAAGATAACTGAGGCCACTTGTCTAACAGTTCTCCCTCCAAATAGGCAAAACCAGAGGAGAATGTCATCCCTATTGGTGTGACACCAACAAAGTCAAGTAACAGGAGCATGTACCTATTTGTTTTGTAGGTACTATCTATCAAAAATATCAAATTACAGGCATTGCATAACTTCACTGCATCAAGATGACACTAGAAGATATCACATACAACATCTTCATCCTTTAATATATGCCAATGAATATACTAATCTCATTCAAGAAGCTTTATTAGTTGTTGCATTTCAGTATCATTGTCTCTTATGGAAGAACGGTAAGCACTTCTTGCATTGTATATTTGTTTGATTGTTGTATAACTATTGGCATTGTGCTCCTTCAGCGTTAGCAGAATATTTTTTGGTTTCACCATTGACTTTTTCATATCAGTAATAATTATCTTTGCATCCTTAGTCAATCGACCAATGTATAGATGTCCAACTAATAACTTTGTCATTTCATGATTGTGACTCCCACACATTAACTTCAACATCCATCCTTGGCCTTCAACCACTGGTTTCTCACGCAACTTAAAGGGACACCCACATTTCCTACTACCAGTATCTTTTCTTACAAAATCTTTCTTCCTGGACCTATACTGATCACTCATTTCACAACCAATTAAGACAAATGAAGTCATTCCTCTCATACCAGTGTTTGTGTCTGACCTCATAATGACTGTCACAAAACCAATTTCATAAGCAACAACTCGAACCCAATTCAAAACATCATCACGGGTAGCAAACACCTACAATGCAATCCAAACATCTTTACTCTTCAACAAACATTCAATAACTTACTTTAATAACAAAAAAAATCATATTAATACATGAGAAGTATTAAATGCATCAAAACAATCAACATGTTCTAATTTCACACCAGCTTCATCTTCATTTTGTTCATTCATATCAACTTCTTTAGACATTATATTGTCATACATCCACTCATCTTCATCCATCTTAATAAGACATTCAAAAATTTCGATCACAAACAAACGACCCCTAATCACACCATACATATACTATCACACAAAATCCTAAGTATTTTTTACTGCATTTAATAATATAAAACTTTAAAATTGATAATCATATATATTAAAAACCAATAACATCAACTTTTCCTACTTAAAATTCATAACCATATAATACATAAAAAATTATAAACTAACCATATGTACTCAAATAAATTATATTATTGAACTTAATTCTAATTCATCAAATTATAAGCACAAAAAAAAATCAATTTTAGACCACAACAACTCAAATAAATTATAAGTGTAAATTATTTTACAATTAATACCACTTCCAAAATATAAAAACAAATACTTACAAATTAATTATCAAACTACACTTATTTAAAAATATTTAAAATAATAATACTAATTACATTTCAAATAAACAAATAAATTTTTTTTGCAAATTAATTTTTATAACAATCATATTAATATATTTATAATTAAAAAACAATAAATATTTCTTTTAATTTTACATTAAAAAAATTAAATTTGTATAATGCATACGAATTAACCAATCCGTATATGGATTGATTAATACGTATAACTCATACGGATTGACAATCCGTAAGTTATATAATACTTACGGATTGATTAATCCATAAGTATTATATAACTTATGGATTCTTTAACCCGTAAATCTTATGCGTAGAAAACACATAAAACAAAAACCACGACGTACCTTCGTTAACAATCACACTAACCATTGCCACAGTCATCATTTGCTGACGTACTTCCATAACACTTTCACCTCCACCGAAGCGGCCACAATGCACCTCTCCTCTCATGAAAATGAAAAAACGATAAATGAATGTGTTAAAAACATTAAAGAAAAAGGTAAAAGGAAGAAGAAAACAGACAGGGGTATTTTCATAATACTATTTTATCGTTGAGTGCACAAACAATATGGCTGGTGCATCTAGCAACACCCAAGTGCATGCCTGTCTCTCATTTTCTCTGTCCAATTAAGAGCTCTGATGCAAAACGGAAAACAGAAATTACGTGAAATAGGGACTGGCCAAAAGTGTGAAAACGAAAAAAGGAAATAGCCTACACCAAAAGGGAAGTTCCTCAGCCAGCTATTTCCAGAGCTTTGTGCCACAGAGAAAAATGAATTATACTTAACTGCAGTGTTATTCTTGATGCTAGCTAGCCTTGGAATTGCTCTCGATATAGGTCTATTTGACTATGTTTGAGATTAATTTTACAATAGCCCACCCTGTCCATTTACCACGCGAAATGAAAGAGATAAATGAAATGCTAACAGTATTAAAAAAAATTGTCGGTTTGTAATAATTTTTTTTTCCTGGGTAGCTTTTAAAGGGAAAATATATGGATGAAAAAGATGAGTACTATATTTGAAGTCTTCTTTTTTTACTTGCGTATCTTTTAATTTAGATGAATCTATTTTCGTATCATTTCCAGATGAGTAGTAAATAATCTATTGAATGTTTTATTTTGTTTAACATAGCATAAAAAATATAACAAATGGAAATGATTAATTTTATGAAAGTATGAAGAGAAATTTAAATTTAACACATGGGATGAACAATTTTTTTATGAAAATAAATAGGGAAATTTATACTTAATTCATGGAATGAACTTTGTGACTGAAATTTTTTATCCAGACAAAATTAAAGTTTCTTTACCTAATTAAAATATTTTATTACATAACAAAAATCAAGTTAAATTAATGTAATAATAATAATAATAATAATAATAATAATAATAATATTATTATTATTATTATTATTATTATTATTATTATTATTTTATGCATGCAATATTAGTGTCTAAAATAAATTTTAGGAAATAATTATTTATTTCTTATTCATTACCTTCCCACTTAAATAAATTATTCAAGATTTTTGAAATACCTAGAATTTTTTTTTAAAATGTTCTTTTATTAAAAAAATATGTGAAATATAATACATATAGATGAATATTTTTTATTAAAGGAATTTTTTTACTTTATTTAGGAGATGAATAATTTACTTTAAATCACATATATTTTATAGACAAAGAAATCAGATAAAACAAATGGCATCAAACTTTAACATACTTTTTTAATCACTTCATAAAACTTAACCTTAGAACAACACGTGTCCAGCTCCAGGTTAGGTTGCACAATGAATGAGTTTCTAATTCTTTAATTAAAAGACAAAATCACTCATTAACAAATTAACTAATAATATGTAATTTTACATCATCATTCAATCATATGTCAGATGAATTGTTTTAATATAATTATTTTAAAATTTAATAAACTTATCTTATATGATGAATTGTGATTGAATAACTCGATAAAACTTTTAATACTGTCTGTATATAACTATTTTTCTCATGTAATATTAAAATTATTGTATTTTATTATAAATGTGGGGAAAAGGCAACGTGGCATGCTAGCAGCAAACATCAAGAATGGTATATGATGTTTTTTTTGTACCGAAAACGCGAAAACTTGACAATTTATTTTTCGAGTACTCTATAGGGTGGAAGGGGCAATTGAAAACGTTTGACAGGCCCACTTCCACAACATACAAAATATCACCCCTTTTGCAAAGGGAAAATTTTACTTGGACAACCCAATAGTAACATACAACCAATTGACAATCGCTAAGTTGGATTATAATATATTGTTTTAATGAGTAATATTTATTTTAATAATTAAAAACATTTTTTCATTTTACCAAAAACAAAAATAAGGAGGGAAAATCTATGTTTTGGTGGCTGATGACCACATGCCCAAACGTCAGTGTCTCGAGTGAGTGTGTGAAGTGTGCCTTTGGTGTAGGAGCTATCACTGTAGGAAATCTTGTAGTGGCAACACCCCTCGTGGCAGCTGGCATTGTCGATGTGGTTGAGACGTTGAAGAAGTAGGAGACATGGCGAATAAGGAGGAACCAACGAGGTTAGATTGGTGGTAGCATTAGGTGCAGGGTTCACATTGAACACATATAATGCCGTTGCCTAAGTCAATGACCATGTATTGGTTTCGAGGTGGGCTTCTAACTCCGATTCTCATGAAGTATTCTTTGCTTCCTTACTCCATGTCGAAAACCACGTCTGACTCGAATGCCTCTACGACATAGGTGGGTTTTTTGGTGGCGATGACCCTTTTGGGGTCTCACTGCATTTGTGCATTGAATCGGGTTCAATGGTTGTGGGAGGTGTTAAAGGTGGGGACTTTATCTCTGTGAACTAGCATCAGTTTATATTTTGTTGATGAAGAAGATGCTTCAGTGGTAGTGTTGAGTTTTTGGTATTGGGGTGTTTGGAGGTATGGGTTGGGTTGAGTTTGGTTTCTGTGAAGATTTGTTTGACTTTGAGTTTTTGGAAATGAGAGTATGATATGTTCTGAGAAGTGAAGGTGGTAAGAAGGAGTAAGAGGAGAAGGTGAACATGGTGTGTTGTTCAAATGTTGGTGTGATGATGGGAGTGTGTGTTTTGCGGTGGAGTGAGGAGGGACTTATTTGGTTGGGTTTTGGGAGTGTGGAGAGGGAAAAGCACTAGTGCAGCAAGAGGCTTCTACCACAGTCCTTACCAGCCTTCTATGACGGTTGTGGACCGTCTTTAAAAGTTACGTCATGGAAAGTCAACACTTTCCACGATTGTCCCCTTATAATCGACTTAGAAAAGCAGCAATTCTAATATGGCCATTTAGAGAAAACTGTCTTAGAATGGTCGCATTCAAAGACAATGTTTAGTTAAAAATTATCTTTGAATGCTATCATTCTAAGACGATCCTTTAGTTAAAAACCATCTTTGAATGCGATCATTCTAAGACAATTTTATCTTAAAGACCATCTTAGAATTACTGTTTTTTAAGTCGGTTTTTAATTACTAACCATCTTAGATGTTGCACCTAGGATGAGTTTCGTTCATTAGGTCACCATGCTTATGTTGTAGCCGTGAATATAAAAGATACCTTTAACATCGCTTACAAATTAAAGAATACCTTTGCAAGAAAAGTACCAACAAAATGGAAAAATTGGAGATACCTTAACATCTACTAACTTATAAAAGATACCTTTACATCTACTAACTTATAGAAGATACCTTTACATCTACTAACTTTTAACCAATGTTATTAAAAAGACAGGGAGGAAACGGGACAGAAATAGACCTTTGTAAGAAGAGTACCAACAAAATGGAAAAATTGGAGATTGTAAATTTTAACCCTGCTAGCAAATGGTATAAAGATAACAACTTGCTTCAAAAATTCATTTGGTTGTGTTTTTTCCATAACATGTTGCAGAAATATTTGAAACAACTGAGAACTTAAATTTTTGTTCATATTACCCTAAATATCAATTGTATAGGAAATACTTGTGTAAGACAAAGAAGTCATTCACCCCATCAGCATGGAGTCAGTAGGGGATTTAAATTGTCATCTATTGTTCCAATGTTGCAACTATGGGAATAAATTAAAAACCAAATTAGGAAGAAGATAAAACAAAAACAAATTCAGATGAGTTATATCAGAAACAATACCCTAAAAGAAACACAACAGTATATTTAACACTATAAATATTGCAGAGTAAAAATTAATTACTTTCCTAATTGTTGTAGCATAAGTTAATAACTGAGAGCTAACAAACAGTTTTACATATGTAGAAGACTTTGTTCTGGGGTAAGTAACAATGTGGACCTTTTAAAAGCAGAATTTAATATTGTGACATTCTCTACATGTAATTCATTGGTCACTTCTCTAGTTTTCTTCTACTTCTGTTTGATTTCATACACCACCCTAACAAGTTTTCCTCTCAACATTTTATTTATGACAGATTATACTATAAATTAAATTGCATTTTTGTTGTTTGTGTGAAGCAAAGAAGCCCTACATGTAATTCCTAGGTCACTCTAGTTTTGTGTGATTTTCTACACCATCCTTAGCTATTTTCCTCATAAGGAAATTAGAATAATTCAACCCAACAAAAACCAAATTGTTTTTTTTCCTGAATTTTCTTGGATGCCCATCTAAATGAATATTGTATTCCCGAAGGTGCTATTCAAAGCAAGGACGGTAGTAGGTAGAGCAAAATAGGGGCAACCACCCCCTTGAAAGGACAAAACCTTAATAATTGAATTGATAAAAGAAAACATTTTCCCCCGCCATATAGGAATATTACCTTTCATATTTTAGGTAGTATTTCAGTCTTGGTTGTCAAATTGAAGTTTTTAATCATGAGGCATATGATATTTTATTTTTCATTAGACTAAATTTTATATGTTAAATTTTCTCCTACCAAGCCTATTGACAGCTTCATCTTATCACATAGCCACGTAACCAATCCGTCAAGCAGAAGATGAATAAGAGTTGTTATAAGTCATGTTGGGGAGGTTTATGTCAAGTGTGGCATAGATGTACTTTGTGATGTTGTAGCCAGAGTTTGACATTCCCACCTCACTCAACATGCTCTTATTCACATAATTGCAGTTCAAGTATCGTTTGGAGTTTCGATGAAGATCAAATACCTCTTTGGGAAGGTGCACCTATGTGGGAGCTTCACAAGGTTGGTCCTTAGGAGCTTCATCAAGTGCGTCCCTCAAGCCCTCCATTGTCGGGCCCAAATTTTGTGTAAGATCATCGATAGAGCTTGGCAGATCCAAGGTTTGCTTTCTGAATTACGAGCAAACATGCTCTTTTGATAGTTACAAGCTTTTGTAAGACTCATGCAACACTCTATTTTGTCTGGGAATCCCATGAACAGTTGGGTGTCTACAGACAAAAGTACATATTAAAGTTGTAGTGAAATAGTCTTTTTTAAAATACATACAAAAACATCAGTGTAAATATATAACCACACCCAAAACCAACTGGTATTGTTTAGCATCACCTAAGCTCATCAATAGGACGTTCAATTTTTTACACAAATATATAGCAACAAAGTGAAAAACGGTAACTGACTATAAAATATTAAGACATGTTGATTGAGAAAACGTTCAACTTTCACCAATAATTACAAAAATATCAATTTACTTTCATTTAACTTCATGCTTCCTAAGACGTGTATATCAAATGACAAAAACAACATTGTTTCACCATCTCATGTATTTAAATAGAAACAAAACATTTTGTCAAACCATCATTTGCATTATATTCTAGATGAGATTAATTTCCTAGGGAAAGTTATCAAGTAGAATCAAAACTAGTAACAACATAGGAAAGGAACCATTCCAATTGAAGTTAAGCTTAGATCATAAATTATTGAAGTTACTCTCAACATCAGCTGGAAGAAATTTTCTATTATGTCCAAAAATTCATTGAATTACAAAAATTAACAAAATATATATTGGTAAGAAATGGTTAATGGTATGGACTAAGACCAAAAAAACTTTATTTCACAACAAATTATTTTCTTCAAAAGTGAAATGAAATGATTGGTAAGTTACAGATAACAAAAGAATTGCTTTTGTTTTAGTAGTTACCGGTAATATTCAAACAACAAATTAGCTACAAAATCAGCAAGCTAGCATTTAATTTCTAAAAGAAACGTGTACCTTCTTGCTAGTATTTGTAATATGCAAAACAAGTAATGCCAGAGAAAGGCATTATTAAAAGCTATACGCCTTTCCAGTAAATTAAGCATAGACACATGAGTTTGGCTTGTAATTGAAGTCATTTGAATTCAATCCATCTCTCATCTGACTTAGCCTCATAACAAGGGTGGCCAATTTTAACTGCCCTGCAATCAACGAATATAAATTTTCCTATACATAAAAAAGGGGAAACTATAGATGAAATGAAAGGAAAAAAATAGAGAAGCAGGAGTGTTTCTTTCAAAAGGATGTCAACCTTAAAAAACAAGATAATTATGTGCCACGAGATCAGTTGATCAAATACAAAAACTTGTATCATAATGAAAAAAAAAACTTGAAAAAAAAAATCAAATCTAGCTCAAAGGTACTAGGTGATAATTAAGGTATTTACTATATTTTTCTCTCCCTTGCTCTATAGAAATTTTTTAAAGTAAAACTTATATCAAGATTTAAACAATAACTATTTCACACAAACTAAATATGTTTTGAAATTTGTCCAACTTTAGAAACATTTCTATAAATAATTTTAATTCTACCATTCTAAACTAAATTTTTAGTTTGCCACACATCATCTATAAATCCTCTCTTAGGGAAAAGATTTACAACCTCTTAAGGAATGCAAAATCCCTTATGTATTTGATAAATAAAAGCAAAGTTGAATCCATGCCCTTGTAGTGGAATTCAAGATCAAGGAGTGCTCTACTTGCTTTAATTCGAACTTGGCACAATGCCTTTATGTCCTGAAAAGGTTTAACAAGTTCTTAAACTCGATCCTGTATTAAAGCTGAAGCATTAAGTATCTTCATGCCAACCTTTGAAAAGCATTTTGAATCACAATAACAAGGTACTTACAAGAGGAATGAACCTTGAAAATTTATATAGTAGATTAAGAATAGTTTTAAGTTCCGTAACTTATTAATTTTTTATTAGGTTTAGTTTAAATTTTTTATATGGTACATTACATTTAATTTAAATATTTGATATGATAAATTAGAAATAGTTTTAGGTACCGTAAATTATTAATTTTAAATTAGGTCACAATTAAATTTTTTATATTGCGTTAGTTTCAATTATTATTAGTTTCATATAGTATGTTTAAATTCGAATAGTTTTGCGTATTTTAAATTATTAATTTTGTATGCTAAATTATTTTACTTGTAAGTATTTTAAGTTATTAATTTTGTATATAAATATTGTTTTAATTTTTAACCGCAAATATAAATTTTATATTATATATTTAAATTTATATTTGTATGTAATTTAATTTATTTGTAGAATATATATGAATTAGGTTATTTGTATAATATATTTTGTTATTAAAATTAAAAAAAAATTTGTTATTTATGTAAAGTTGTGTTTGGATGTGATTTATTTTATTTGTAGAATATATTTAAATTTCGTTGATTGTATAATATATTTTGTTATTGAAATATTTGAAATTTGAAAAATATAATTTGTTATTTATTTGAATTTTGGAGAGTATATTTAAATTTTATTATTCATTTTATTGTATTATATTTTATTTTGCAGGATCAATGGCATTTTCATCGTCATGCTCATCAAATATACAAACTAGGTTTGGTCCAATTGGTGGTGACGTTTTGTGGATGCAACCTAAACATGTTTCAGAACATGTTTGAAATGAGGAACCAGACAGAAAAATACACATCAGACGAGTTGTCCCCACGTATCAAGGTGAAAACAAATAACAGAGGAAATTGTTCCTCTGCTTCGGCAATGTGGTTTTTACGGGATAATGAAGATGAGATCCCTAAAAATAAATGCGGCATTAATTAGTGCGTTGATTGAAAGATGGAGACCCGAAACACACACGTTTCACTTGAGATGCGGAGAGTGTACCATTACCCTTTAAGATGTGTCAGTTTTATTAGGTGTTCGTATTGAGGGGGCACCATTAATTGGTCCAACAAATCTTGATTGGACTGATTTATGTGAAGAATTATTAGGAGTCAGACCACAGGAAGGCGAACTTGAAGGCAGTGTGGTTAAATTAAGTTGGTTGGCTTAGCATTTTTCACACCTAAATAACCATGACGGTAATGTAGAACAATTACAAAGGTTTACCTGTGCATGAATCCTTAGATTCATAGGAGGTGTCTTTTTTGTTAACAAAAGCAGTAGCAGAGTTTCCCTACGATACCTACAATTTTTACGTGACTGTGAACAGTGTAGCACGTATGCATGGGGACCTGCCGTGCTTGCGTATTTATATAGAGAGATGTGCAGCGTCACCGATTACAAAGTTAAATCAATAGGAGGTATGTGCATCTTAATCCAAATGTGGGCATGGGAATGATGCACGACTTTGGCTCCAAAAAGGACACCTCCCGTAATAGAAAATAAACCACTCGGACACAGGTTTGTCATTTAAAAAATTAGATTTCATTTGAAAATAATTAATAATGTAACGTGTTGACAATGATGATTTCATTTTTTTGTAGGTGGCTGCGACGTGGAAATCAGCATATTGGCAATGATGATCTTAGAGTTTTCCTTCACAAATTGGATATCATGAAACGACATGAGGTAAGAAGATCGTAATGTATTGGTTAAATGAAATGTTAATATGTTATGTTTGATTGAAAATTGACAACTGTGTTGTTATATGCAGTTTGTGTGGGAGCCTTACACAGCAACTGTGATGGCAGCGTTGCCTCCAATTTGTGTGGTTGGAAGTGTAGCATGGTTCGCGGTGGTGCCACTGATTTGTTTCCATGTTTTTGAGTGGCACCAACCCGATAGAGTTTTGTGACAATTTGGAATGCAACAACCTATTCCCAGGTGTCCTTCGCAACCGCAGAATGTCCATGGCATAATGGTCAAAGGAAAACAAGATGAAAATTGGTTCCAGCTGTTGGCCCCAATGATCAGTCAATTAAACAATCGAGCTAAGTTTAGGGTCGACGTTTATCCTCGACAGGAGGGCCTACTGAGTTTTAAATCCGACTACATGGTCTGGTATAGGCGTAAAACAAAGATGTTTGTCGACCCAAACAATGTAAACACAACTACATTGGTATTTATCTGTTTTTCAATGTTTAAGTTCAAATTATTTTGTTAAGCATGAGCATTAATTTCCTGACGCTAATAATTGCAGGGTGAAGTTGTGGAGACTTTACAGTATATGGTGTCACCACAAGGGAGGAACACATGGACAGTTGATGATCTCGTGCCTTACGTGGAAAAGTTAGCAATTTTATTTGAAGAGCAAAAGAGAATCACTGAGCCAGTGTCACATGGTCCAGCATCAGAGTGTCAATTTCCAACACAAGAGTTTCACATTCATCAGTCAAGTTTTGAAACTCGGGGCATAGGCAGACGAAGAGAGGCTGTTGAAGCGGAAGAATATTCCCAACAAATGATGGAGCATGGTCATGGAATGTATTACACGCCAACAACATTTTCTCAGTATCCTTCACAGATGTATCAGTATCCTTTTGAAGGTCATCACACTGATACTTCTGCGAGCGAACATTCGTTCGGTGGTGTTGCGGAAACACATCCTCATTTTTCATGGCCGACTATGACTCCTTCACAGCAACACGATGCCCCAATGGCAACACCTAACGCCCCATTAGCTCCGCAATGGAATGTACCCGGAGCAATACCTGATATGGGTGACTTATTAGGTGTTGATTTGCGTTAGGAGTTTTCTGCTAAGGCTGAGCAAGTAGAAGCGGGGAGACATCGCGGCAGAAGAAATCTTGATCGTCAAGCGCGAAGATGGGATCAACCATGTGGCACATCCTCACGACATCACAGACATCATAACGATTGATTTTGTTATCTTTGTTTAAATTTGTTGTTGTATGTATGACATTTGATTTTGACAGTTAATCTATCGTATCTCATTTATTAGGCCTTACTAATGGATATAGTTTATGTCGCGCATCAAACTATAATAATAAATAAAGTTTAAAAATAAAAATAAAGTAGACAAACGAAAAATAAATAATTTTAGTAACTAACGACAAACACCAATGCCATATGTGCAGATAGTCCACATTGACTAAGTCCATAGTTCATCATTGTAGATAGTTCTCCTTTAGTATCAATTTGAATACCCTTAACTACAGCATTGGACTCCCCACTTTCACTCAAGCTGTGTTTAGGGTTGAGGGGTTATTATTTAAGGTTTGTGGTTTATGGTTTAGAGTTTAGGGTTTTTGGTTTATGATTTGGGGTTTAGGGTTTGTGGTTTAGGGTTTAGGGTTTGGGGTTTAGTGTTTGGGGTTTGGGGTTTGGGGTTTAGGGTTTGTGGTTTATGGTTTAGAGTTTAGGGTTTGTGGTTTGTGGTTTGTGGTTTGTGGTTTAGGGTTTATGGTTTATGGGTTAGAGTTTAGGGTTTAGGGTTTTCGATTTGGGGTTTAGGGTTTTTAACTAACGGATTCATTGAACCCCACAAATAACTAAAGTACACAAACCAAAATAAGTAATATTTTTAACTAACGAATTCATTGAACCCCACAAATTAAATACATTGAAGAGAACTTAAACCAATACAAGTTACTAGAGTAACATTCATAAATCAATGATTTGAACAACTCCCACGCTCAGATTGCATTGGGCAGCGACGCCTGTTATGCCCTTCTGCTCCACATCTACTACATTTTTGTTGGTGCTCAAATGATTCGACCCAATCCATCTCATTCCTCATCCTTGTTGATTTTGGCCGACCTTTCGCACAAATTGTAGTTTGGTCAGGGATAAGTGTCCATGCTTCATTAGAAGGAGGAATAGTCGCTTCATTCCCAAGAGGCCACCATTGTACAGAGTAAGCTTTTATGATGTGCTCATTTGTGTAAACAACATCTATATATTGGTAGTAATTCATGTTCACGTAACCACAAGCTGCAATAATGTGTGAACATGGATAGTGAAGCGCATAATACTTTCCGCATTGACAATAATGGCCATTCATGTTAACTGCCCACTTTTGTCTGCCATGTTGCGTTATAGGATTGAAGGTCTCCTCAACTTCAAACCTTGTCGAGTGGATATCATACACACGAACGATGTGCAAACAAGCTTGTTCTTGATTTTTTTCTAAGTTTTTTAACAAGCTTAGAACAATATACTTGTCCTTCATTTAATTGTCTTTGGGCTTGGCGACCACGATCAACAAAGTACTTTCGACACCTACTGTATGTTGATTTCACCAACGTTGTTATCGGTATGTTGCGACAATCCTTCAAAACCTTATTTATACATTCGGAGAGGTTGTTTGTCATGTGACCATATCGACTTCCTTCTCTATCATAAGCCATGGTCCATTTTTCCTTTGAAATGTGATTAATCCACGTTGCTATGGCTGGACTCAGTTGGCGAAATTTTTCTAAATTTTGATCAAAAATATGCTTGCAAGGAGTATAGCCTGCATGAAATTAGTTAGCAACAACAATTTTAAGTATATGTCAAACTTAAATTAAGGTGAGCATGATCAACGAAATGTTACCCAATTTCTTCAACATTTCTTTTTGTTTGGCATTATTGAATTTGCGATTGAAATTGCTCGCTATGTGTCGGACGCAGTAAACATGATAATCGTGGGAAGGTTGCCAATCAAACGTTTCATTAGCCACAGCGGACTTTATACTCGTGTGACGATCAGATATGAGACAAATACCATTTTTATCTGTGACATGTTGACGCAAGTGTGCCAAAAACCATGACCACGCTGTTAATGTTTCACCTTCGACCACGACGAATGCTAGAGGAAGGACACCACCATTGCCATCTTGTGATGTGGCCATCAAGAGGGTCCCACGGTATTTTCCGTACAAATGTGTGCCGTCAACTTGAACGATTGGCTTACAATACTTGAAAGCCTCTTTACATTGACCAAAAGTCCAAAACACTCTATGAAACTGACGGTGTTCACGACTAACTGTATTTCCAACAACAAAATCGTCATGTAGTATTTGAAAATAGGATCCGGGAGAATGATTTTGCATGTGCGTTAGCCACGACAAAAGTTTTGCATAAGACTCTTCCCAATCGCCATATTCAAGTGCAATGGCTTTTTGTTTCGCCATCCAAGCCTTTTTGTACGACACCTTATACGCAAATTCACTGTTTATCCTTTCTTGAATCAAAGAAACTTTTATTGATGGATCTTCTCTGATCATGCCTGTTAATAAAAAAATGAAATTTAAATAACAATTAACGCAAAAGTACCATAATATGAACATAAAAAACGTACCTACTACAAAACTGGCAATTAAATATGAATCAAGCTTCTCGTGATATTGTGTCATAGTCATATTCAGACATGTGTGTGGTCCACCCCATTGTGTGACTTTCCAGGAATCGGTTTTTTTAGACAAAATTGCTCTCATATAAAAAGGGCAAGGACACTCCGCGCCTTTATTTAAGCAACAAACGACATACTTGTTCGATTTGCTTTCAACAACTTTGAAACTTTGATGCACCTTCATAACATATTGTTTCAATGCATTTTTTACCGCATATTTACTATCAAAATCCATGCCAACATATAATTCTTGCCCCACATTAAAACTCGATGGCAGCTCCAAACCGCAAATGTCCTCCTCATCAGGATGACTCCAGTTGATATTGTTATAATGCAAAGAATCATTCCAAAAAGGATTTTGAATTGGTTCTACACCTAACCGTTAAAAACAATATTTCATGTCAAGATCACAAAAACAACTTATTTACCATTAAACACAATTGTCATAAAATGATAAATGTATTCACGTATGTTTTTACTTAATAAATTATACCTTCTGTTGGGTGAACAATTCTTACTGGTTGAATCATGTCGGTGACTTCATCATCTGTATCAGATATATCATCAACACTATCATCTTCATCTAAAGACTTTTCAACGTATGAGTTAGAAACAAGATAATCATCATCATCATCTTCATCACCATGTAAGTTGCTTACATTTCTTGGCAGTTCCGGCTCATTATTAGATAAATTATTTCCACATGATGTAAGAGAATTTACAGAATGAAACATAGAACCACCAGCCACATCCTTTTCTATGTACAATTCCAGAACTGACATTTGATCTTGTTGTTGAAAACTTTCGATCATGGTTTCAACATCTTCATCATCACAAATTTGCAAAGCAACATATTTTCCTGAAACTAAAAATCTACAACTGATAGCAGAAATAATTTCATTATTTTCTAACTTTACCTTATCTCCAATTTTTTTTTCAAAGCATTAAAACTAATTTCACGTTTAATCTGAATCACTTTTTTACTGCCTTCAAAGATTATACCATCATTTTGTTCATTTATCCTTCCATTGAAATACAACACTGTTATAACCGAATTCATGATGTACCTACAAAAACAATATTTTAAATAATTAATCATAACAAATGAATTCAAAATAAATAAATCTAATCACAAAAAATATCTTTACTGGAACTTCACATTAAAACTTTATTCTTAAAAAATTTATTAACTTCAAATAAATAGCATGACAGAAAACTCAAAAACTTAGACGATTTCAACATAATAATTTTAAAGTCAGAATAAACCATCAACCAAGTTATTATTATAAATAATTAATCTTAACAATAAATAATAAAAAATACTACAAATACATTAAAATAAATATGATGACAGAATCTTAAAAGTAGAAATTTAAAAAGCCACGACCAAAATATCAAAGAACGCTTTCAAAGTAGACATTTTAATTACATTACAAAGCATCAACGAAGTTATTATTATAAAGACACACGAAAAAAACATCAACGGCGGCCTAATCTAATTAAAAAAATACTACAAACTTCATATTGAAAATTTTTTCCGGACTCAAAATAGTTACTTCAAATAAATATCATGTCACAAAATTCTTTTATTTTAAACACGGTTAAAGTTGAACGCTCAGAAATTTTTAACACAGAAGAACAATACATCAAGACCAACCTAATTTTATTAAAAAAAAATACTACAAACTTCATATTAAAAAATTTTCCCAGACTCAACATAGTTACTTGAAATAAATATGATACCCCAAAATTTTTGGATTTTAAATACAGTTGAAGTTTAACTTTAAGGCTGATAAATTTTTAACACACACTAACAAAACATTAATACCAACCTAATTTAATTAAAAAAATACTACAAACTTCATATTTAAATTTTTTTCCCCACTCAAAATACTTACTTAAAATAAATATGATATCACAATTTTTTTTTATTTTAATTAGACTTCAAGTTCAAGCCTCAAAAAATTAAAACATATACGAACAAAGCATCAACAAAAATGCACACGAAAAATTGATGGCACACTTCAAAAAATATATTTGATGGCACACACTTGTTTTGATTCTGAACTTTGAAGGCTTTAAGGCTTACGAACTAATAATTGCTGCAGAAGGCAAATTTGGAAGTTCTGAAATTTTTTAAAATGCACACGAAACCATACGAGGAAGAAGCAGCTATTTAACCTGAACGTTTTCGCCAATGGCCTTGGCGTTATCCACCTATATCACCAATGGTATTGGCGTAATGCAGCCTGTACACCCTGCTCTGAAGCCCTAAGCCCTAGCCTGCGAGTCCTGTTGTGCTGCACCAGTGCATGGCTATGTCGCCACTGCATCTGGCGAGACCCAACTGGGTCTAACTCGCCAGTCAAAGTGGCGAGTCCAGCTGGCACGAAATCGCCAGTACCAGTGGCGATTTCTTCTCCACGTGTCGCTGCAGCCTCAAGTCGCCAATGCTGCTGGCGTTTTCTTTGAAACTTACATGCACCCTACGTACAAAACAGACCCATGCCGGAAATTGTTTAAAAACAGCCCCACTTTGGAAATTACTTTGTAAAAGAAGCCCCAGGGGGGAAATTTGCCAAACAACTAGTCTCTTGATTACAATTGACTTTCTGAGAAGAATAGAAAGATTACTCTCCTTTAGAGTGGATAATACAATTTGAAGTTCCTAGATGAACTCTCAATAGATTTGCAAGTGTTTACCCAAGAGTTGTTGAGAGAGCATTTTACAATGAAGTTCTCTTGCTTTTTGAAATTAGACACACATATATATAAGCCCTTCGTGCCTTTTTAAAATGATTTGAAGAGATGTGTCTTTTCAAAAAGCTTTTTCTGAATTTTTTCACTGGTAATCAATTATAGGTTTCTGATAATCGATTACACAAATATATTTTGAAGGGTCATGACTTTTGAATTTGAATTTCAAGAGTTCCGTTGCTGGTAATCAATTATAAACATCGGGTAATCGATTACAAGTTCAAAATTCAAATTCAAAACCCTTTTTAATAGCTATTTTTCACAATTGTCTTCTGATAATCGATTACACTGCTTGGTAATCGATTACTAGAGCCTTGGATGTCTTGGAAACACTTTGTTTTGAGGCAAGGCTTAATCTTGAGTTATTCTTGAAGCAAGGCTTTGTTTGTTGAAACAACCTTGTATTAATCTTGAAGCAATGCTTATCCTTTGAAGCAACCTTGTTTGATTCTTCTTTGACATCATCAAAATCACGTATTCATACATTCACATTCTCCCCCTTTTTTATGATGACAATCATTATCAAGTGATTTCTTTTCAACATCATTAAAACATGCATGATTCACATTCTCCCTATTTTTGATGATGACACTCATGATAAAGCAAATTCTTTTTGACATCATCAAAACTTGTATGATTTACATTCTTCCCTTTTTTTATGATGACAACCATCTGTAGGTTAGGAGCAACAACAAAAAAAAAATCTATGTGTATAGTTTACTTCCCCTTAATTTTGCAATGATTACTTATATGAGACAGTTGAAGATTTTATAGATTACATATATAAAAAGTTGTCTCATAAAAAATAGATAATTTCCCTTGCTATTTTATCTTTTATCTATCTCTCCCCCTTTGTCAACATCAAAAACAAATCATGAACAGAGAGGAGAAAACCATTCAGCAATTTATAATGAATTAAAAGAGTAGAGAATGCCATACCATACAAGTATCATTTCATGACCTAAAAGAAAATGTTATCGCTTGTTGGAATATATGAGAATCAAATACATATTTAGTATAAATAATCAAAACATATAATAAAAAAAAAATCATCAAAAGTAATCAATAATCAACATAACTCTCAAACACAATCATAAAAAACAATCATCAAAGACAATCAAAACTCAATCAAAAACAATCATCAAAGATAATCAACATAACTATCAATCATAATCATCAAGGACAATCAAAACTCAAGCAGAAAACAATCATTAAAACTCAAACAAAAGTTAACAATCATAGGCAAAAATAAGAAAAAATCGACAAACATTAAAATTCTCGCCATTGAAAATAAGAGGCATATTAATAGAATTTCCCTCAAGAAATAAAAAGTTAGATGAGGCCATAATTATTCTTGAAGTTTTTAAACTTTAGACAAAAATCCTGCTCTAATACCACTTGATGGACAAGTGGCCTCAGTATCTTAAGAATGGGGTTGAATTAAAATACCAAACTATCCCCAATTAAAATTTAACTCTCTTTTTAATTAATAATGAAACCCTAATTATGAATTATTTCAAGAATAATTCAAAATAAACTTCTTTAAAGTGAAATATAAACTGCAATAAATAAAAAAAGTTTAAGGAAAGAGAGAATGCAAACTCAATTTTTATACTGGTTTGGTCACGCCCTGTGCCTACGTCCAGTCCTCAGGCAACCCGCTTGAGATTTCCATTATCTTGTAAAAAGTTTTTTACAAAGTCTGAACCACACAGGGACAACCCTTCCCTTGTGTTCAGATAACCATAAAACTTAAGAGACCGATGATCTCTTGAACAGATCTCTTAGAATAAGAAGAAGAAGAAGAATTCTCTCTTTAAGAGAAGGATATTACAATTGAAGATCAATCATGATTCCTTGTTGAATTTGCAAGCGTTTTGGCCAATGAATATTTTGAGAGTTATAAGACAATTTTGTTTTTGAGAGGATAAGACAATGTTGTTCAGAAAAACTCTAAGGAATTTCGTGTCCCAAGTCACCTATTTATAGGCCCTTGATGGTCATTCAAAAACTTCTTGAACAGTTGTGACTCTTGGGATTTATTTTCGAAAATTCCTTACTGGTAATCGATTACAAAAAAGTGGTAATCGATTACATAGTTAGTTTCTGAAGAGTTGTGACTCTTCATACTAGAAATTTGAATTTGTGTCTAGTAACCGATTACACAAATGTTGTAATACATTACAGGCTTTAAAATTTGAATTCAAATTTCTAAAAGCTATTAAAAACAATTTCAACTTCTGGTAATCGATTACATACCTTGTGTAATTGATTACAGGCTTTTAAATTCAAATTTAAAATTTGTAAAAACTTTTTCAGAAATCAATTTGACCACTGGTAATCGATTACATAGAAAATATCATATTTTTGAAATCACAAAAAGCTTTTGGAAAATATCCTTTGGCCAAACCCGTGCATCATCAATTAAGGAATGCTTTCTAACATTCTAGGAACTAATTTCATCATTTTTCTTGAATTTCTAAGTTCTTGACTTGGATCAAACTTGAGAAGCGCTTATCTTTGACATCATCAAAACTTCATATCATATATGCTTCTACATTATATAACTAAAAGCAAGAAAACTTCCCAATAATAATAATCCTGCCCAACCAGCATATCATGAATCATTAGTGTAGTGATGTATGCCATATGAGTAACCAAAAATGATGTGATATTTCAATAGCATAAGGGACCAAAAAGCAAATAGAATCAGTGAAAGTTAATTGATTACCCATTGTTTTGGGTAGCCGATTCCTAAATATAAAATAAGGATAAAATTGGCCAACTACAATATTATCAATGGTAGATTGCAATTTATGGAGAGAAACCAAAAATTAGCCATAGAATTATGGAACACAGCACACTCTGGCAAATGATGTACAACATGGCAACCATACAAAATGCATTTATATATAGAACAAGACATGCATTATATAAGGTTAACAAGACAGTACATAAACAAAAATGATAGTGTGGCAATGAGGGAAAAAGGAAATAAATCAAATTCAACAATACCCAGTTCTTCAAGCACCAAACTATCCCTAACAACAATCCTTGTTGAAATGAATTACTATGGCAACAATATCAAAGACCATGAGATTTCCTCTATCCTTTAATTATGAGAAAAAATTCATGTTGATGACAAAAGAAGGAATTTAACGACTGTTTGAATGTGGCACATGCAAAATACTAGGGCACTTGAACCACAATAGCCTCAAGTTGCTTTCTCAAAAAATGGTGTATGGTCAGGTTATAATTTGACAAAATGTAGTGTGTATGAAGGATATGTATTTTTGACAAGCATGGTAACCATTTTTAAAGGATATGTATATATGTTTCTCCTCCTCCACTTGTTCTTGTTTCAAAAAAAACAAAGCCAAATTAGCAGTAAATTAAAGCCTATATGCACAAGCTTAAGGCTTTGTCATTGAAGGCTAAGAGGAAAATGTCCACAAATAAATAAATAAGTCCCTAAAAACATTTTATGAGCATGGTATGGTAAAATTGACAGCTACTTGATTAACAAAAAATTCCAAAGAAGCATGAGTGAGCCTACTTTGCAGTTAAGTATCAAGGTAATAATGACATTCTTGTTATTGCTGTTTATATTGATGATCGGGTATATACAGGTAATATCATGAAAATGATTAAGAATTCCAAAATAGAGATGACAAAAAAGTTTAAGATAGGACATGTTTTGGCTTGCTACAACACTTTCGTGGTATGGGGGTCTTTAAAGATGAAAATGGTGTTTTCATTAGTCAAAAGAGATATGCTTAAAACAAATATGTTGAAGAAGTTTGATATATATGAAATATGACCCACCCATGTCTTGAAGCTGTTACATTGTTGCAAAATCCATTATATATTCTAGTGTCTCATATAGAAAAAAGAAAACAACAAATCAAAGAATCCAGAAGCAATAGTATCGTACAAATCAATATAAGGATCCAAAAAAGCACCAACCTAACGTTACTGTTTAACTATTCTTTTAATATGGCATTCATTCTTGCAGCAATTGAATGGTTTACATAGTCCACATCACAAAATTTTATACTACCAACAACATAAGGTAAAAAAAAAAAAACCAGGCAGATCAATGTCCATTTAGTCAGACACAGAAGGTGCACTTACCATGCTTGGGGGTTTTAATGTCGTGAGGCAACAAGCACCAAAAAGGTCACATGTGACTAAACAAAAGGATTACAATAGAAAATATAAATCAGTAAAATATGAGAGTAATTATGCATTAATTTTCCAATAAATCAATTATTCAATCAAAACATTCACTAAGTAGTTTTTGTTCAACATACTGGTTTTGTCATTGATTTTGCAGGGGAAGGTCCTTTATTACAACCAAAAGGCTTTTATTACAACTGCCTCAATGTTGGAGAAGATTGGATATAGTAAGTGGAGATTATAGTTGTTATTTTGTTTTGGAAAAGTAAGACATTGTTGCTCATAGAAATGCTGCAAAAAGTGGATACAGTTTGAAGGATGTTGTTATTAAAGTTTAACATTTATAGTATTTTGTTCTTAATTTCTGATTAAGGCAAGTTGCTATACAGTCTTTGTAGCCTCCTTCCCTTTGTCCTTTTAAAGAGAATAACCTTTCAAAGTGGATAGTGAGATGGGCTAAATTTTTTTTTTTTAATTGCTAGAAATCCTAATGTCAGGTTTATGATATATCATTCAGGGGTGGACATGGTTTGGTTTGGGCTGGAAAACCAAACCAAACCTTAAATGTCGTTTGGTTTTTAGAATATAACTGATTTTAAAGGTTCATAAACTGGTTCATTTTCCATTGAGGTAACTTAGTTTAGAAAGCAGTTTTAAAACTGGTTTGAAACAGTTCAGAATCGGTTTTAACTCAAAGGTGGTGTTTAAAAATACCAAAGTGGTTTATAAACAGTTCAGAATTGGTTTTGAACCCCCAAACTGATTCCAAGTTAGTTCAAATCCATGCACAATGCATTGTTCTTAATGGCCGCTTTATACACTCCCCTTAAAAATGAACTTAATGAGTCAATAGATTTTAATTATCAAATAGAGATTATCATATACTAAACGTCTACACTTAAAGCATGTTACACTCATTTCCTCCCAGAATTGTCACTGTTGAAACTTGAAAACATAAGGAAATTCTGCTACTATTATTTGACCATGTATTTTTTCATACCCATTTTATTCCCCTAACATCTAGATTCTGCATGCTTGTAAGCCATGTTTTTGGAGGTTATTAACCACGGAACTATTACATTTCATACTTTTGTGCTCTTTAACTGAGTTGTGATTCTTTTAGCTAGGTTAGTTGGTTCTAAAAATGAGACTGCATTGCTGGAGTCAAAGACTGCTAAAATAATTTTTTTCCTTCTCTATGTAATTCAATTGGACATATTCACAAAATTCATGAAATTGTTTCGTGCTTGTTGATGTCTAACTTACGTGTTATTAAGCAACTGGCAAGCAGATCAAAGGATTGGGCTAATTTCAGCATCACAACTTTTGCTTTAGGGCTTATTAGCTTAGCCCCATACACGTGTAAGACAGATAAGGGAGACAATATTTTAAGATAAAGGAAAAAGGAAACAGAAAATTAACAACGATGGAGGGTGAGTTGAGGGAAGTGGCTGATATACCTGGTTTTCCCAAATCCTTACCTATTGCTACTTACAACAATAGTGGTTGTATTTCTATCTAATGCACCAGATCTATTATGTATCCAACATACCAAATAACTGACAAAATTGTCGTAAGTAGAATATATATATATATATATATATATATATATATATATATATATATATATATATATATATATATATATATTAAATATATGCGTGAATAGAAAGAACAGAAGAAAAAAAAAACTTCAAATATGGAAAAGTCCAAAATAGAAGTAAATCAAACAACTGATCCTTGGTTGAAGGAAACAGAGATAAAAGGAGGAAAACTTGTATCTCAACTGCATCACAAAAATGATTGTTCTTTGTAATCAATTCCATCAAAAGATCTATTTACACAAGTGAAATATCTAAACCCAAAAGTCCTTGCAGGCAAAGCTCTATGTTTTTATATGGTTTTCATTTAACGTGCTAAAAATATAAAATTATGAGGGTTTGTGTTCAAAAATCTGGCCTACACTGGCAGTTTGAACATGTCTCAAAGCTCAATTACTTGCAAACATGTGTAATGAAATATACGATCATTAGAGTGATACAAATTAAATTGGTTGCTTTGGTTATTAATTACAATGACAAGTTGGCTCATTGGCCAATATGTTACCTAGACATTTACGAGTTGGTTATGTAAATTCAATTGTGTTTTTTAGGATTTGGTATGATATCAAGTCAACTTAACATTTGTGCATTTGGTTGATCCATTTATTTTGTAGTTTATGTACATGATATAGTTTATGTACATCATATAGGTAGACATTTGTATGTTTGTATGATGACTCTGTTATGTGATGTAGTTTGATTTGGAAAATGTTTCCTACTGAAATCCATCCTGTAGGAATGACAGACAAAAGAATTAAAAAAAAAAAAAAAACCTTTATAGGTACAAAAGAACATTATAGCATTGTCTGATTCATGTTGTCAATTGCACCTATTGGAAAAATGTTGTTTTATCAAACACTAAATAGTTGGTTTTACTAATTAGGGTCCTTCAGTTAGCCCAAAATAAGATATATGGCAATAAATTTTTAATAATTCCAAAAAAAACAGCACACAATAATAGCCCTCTAGTCCGTAGCTATTTTTAACCAGTCTTGGTAGGTTCTAGTCCTACTTTGTAGATTCAAGCAGCGGTTGCATTTGATCAAGAAATCATTTTTCAGAAGTTCCCACTAGCATAATAAGTAATGAAGGTAAGGACAAGAAAACAACCTTACGCAATTAACATATGTAACTAGAGGAGTTCCTTATAGAGCTATTGAAATTATGAAGCTCCTTTGAATTAGGACCACAAATACACTTAATTGTGTCCCTGCACGAACTGCAACAGAGAAAGAAGATTGGATAAGAAACACACTTGTGTGGGTGCCTTTGATAATGAAGTGGAAGAACAATATGTTCAAATTGAGCATAGGCTTGCAAAGGTTGATACAATACATGAGTGGAGGAGGGCATTCCTAATCAGTGGCAGCACCTCCTCCACTCAGATACTAATATAGTACAAATATTATGAAGAAGTTGTCAAATAGATAATAATACCCAAGAATTGATTAGAAAAAGAAAAAAGAAGCTACAGAGAGGGAGTGATTAAAGCAATACCTTTGAAGCAGTGACATGAAAAATTATCATTCCACTCTAGTTTTACATGTTGTGTATCTTCATGAAAAATTATCATTTGACTCTAGTTTATATTGTACTTGATTGATGCATATCTTCATGAAATTTCTTAGTCTGATCATCCTTCATGTTTTATATGTACAAAAGTGTCATTGATTTTTGGTATCTCAAACGATAATAATAAAATAAGAGAGAAAGAAAATTTAAGCCAAAAAAAATGGTAAGCAAATTAAAAGGTAAGGAATAAATAAATGCACTCCTACGCTTCACGGAAAAATATAGAATATATAAGAGAGAATAAAAATGCACCTACTTCATATTTTTAATTATGATAATAATAATGAGATCAGTTAATGTTTTCAATATAATTTAAGATGGTATGAAAAAAAGTAACAAAATTTAAATCAATTTAAAATGTTATTGATTAATTTATACTTCATGTTTTTAATTATGATAATAATATGGTACTGTAAAACAAATAGAAAAGTATTAAATTTAATTAATCTAATATTTATATAAATATATAATTTTTTGAAATAGAAAAAAGTAGTATTATTACTAAAAAAAATATATAAGAATATAAATCTTCTTCTTCTCTTTTAAAAAAAGTATATAAATAAATACATTTTTTCTTTAATAATATCACACGCTTATGTTAAATATTTAGGATTTAAAAAAATAATTTATATTTTTTTAGTTTTTCCAGTAAAAAAACAGTTTATAAAACTAATGACTATTTTTAATTGATGAAATTCTTAATTAATAACTGTTGTTAATTATTGTAAGCAATTGAATTATTTTTTAATGTTAAACTTAATAAAATTCAATCAAAATTAATATATATAGAGAGAGAAAGAGATATGTAGATACTATATTAAATCTTAATTGTGTTTGTTAATGTTAAATGATATTTATGAATATTAAAATCAAACAACAATCATGTCAAAAAGGTTTTAAAAAGATACCAACGAAAATTATTTTAAATCAATTTCAATTTTATTTTAAAAATAATTTAAATTTGCATATAAAATATATCATAATTGGTTTAATATGATCAATCTAATTATAAAAACAATCTTAATTAATCAATTAATGAAATTTTACACTACATTTTAAAAATATTCATTATTTTAATAGTTAATCATAAGAAATTAACAGTAAAAATTTATTTTAAGAAAATAATTTTTAATATTATTAATATATATGAATTAAAAATCTTTAAAGATAAAAAGAAAATCCTTAAAGATAAACCAGTAAAAAAAATATCCTTAAAGACAAAAGAAATATATTAAAAGATTTTAGTTTTAAATTAGCCGTTAGTTTATTCTAATTCTCTCTCTCTCTCTCTATATATATATATATGCAGTACCAGGATCATGCATGAAAATTAGACGGTCACTGTTCCTAAGCTACTTGTTCTCCCTTCAACTTCATCTGCTACTTCCTCATTCTTCAATTCTGGTTCTTGCCATAGATTCTCTATTTGCGATCCTTCTAATTTCAGGCATTCTTCAAAAGGGTGGATTTTAACGAGGTACGCTTTTGTTCTCCTTTGTTTCAGTGTTGTTTTGTCCATGGGAACGATGTCACTCGTTAGTTCATAAATTTTGTGTTTTCTTTTTAATTTTGGGTTTCGTGATTTTATGTAAATTTTGTTTTTTAATGATTTACCTTAAATTTAATACAAGAATCGTTTTGATGGTGTTGTAGTATGATTAATTTTGAACAAAAGGGTGTTTGTTTTTGCTGTCTCTTGGGTACAGGGGTATAGTATTCTGGAAAATTAGAAAAGGGTGATTAAAGGAATGTTCTTCATTCATATGTTGCAGTATGATTAATTTTGAACAAAAGTGTGTTTGTTTTTGCTATCTTCTGGGTTCAGGGGTATAGTATTCTGGGAAATTAGAAAAGGGTGATTAAAGGAATGTTCTTTATGCATATGTTGTAGTATGATTAATTTTGAACAAAAGGGTGTTTGGTTTTGCTATCTTCTGGGTTCGGGGGTATAGTATTTTGGATAACTAGGAAATGGTGGTTAAAGCAATGTTCTTTATGCATATGTTGTAGTATGATTAATTTTAAACAAAAGGGTGTTTGGTTTTTCTGTCTTCTGGGTTCAGGGGTATAATATTCTGGGTAATTAGAAAAGGGTGATTAAAGGAATGTTCTTTATTCATACGTTGTAGTATGATTAATTTTGAACAAAAGGATGTTTGTTTTTGGTGTCTTCTGCGTTCAGGGGTATAGTATTCTGGAAAATTAGAAAGAAAAAAAAAGGTAATTAAAGGAATGGTCATTATGCATATGTTGTAGTATGATTTTATTCACTCTGGTTTGTATATTAGGATTAGATTGCATCAACAAATATCTGTGATACGGATCAAATGAGTCAACAAGTCTATTTTCACTCCGAAAGTATCCATTTCAGTGGCACCAACATTTGTCTAGCTTCAGGAAATGGAATTAGTCTAGATTGCCATTATGTACTAGATGTTCATGACAGCCATTTGGATCAGCACTTACAACCATATGTACAAGGTAAAGATAAACTCTTTCTCCTTTTTGTTGTTTTGCAGTTTTCTTTTAAACGTTTTCTTGTATATTAATATTTACATTGCCACTGAATAATTTACACTAACATGCATGTAAGAGGTTTTATTCAGGCTTTCTGATAAAAACTGGAAAACTAAAGCTTTTAATAACATGCATGCAATAATTTTTTTAAAGTTATCATAGAAATACAACTGACACCAACTTAGTGAGGCCTTACACCATAGAGTTCAAAGTAGAGAAGAGTTTTACAATAGAAAATTAGAAATACATTCTGTAATTGATCGAATAAAATATGGTATATAAGTAAGTACTGCATGTATTTATAGAGTGAATGAACTAAACTAATAAGCACTCATACACTAACAGAACTAACTATTAACTGTAAACCAGTATAACTACCTATACTAACTGTAAATTTAGGTACATTCAAGCTGAATTCTGTCGAAAGTCTTGCTTTTTTATGTATCAATATATAGCTGGTTTATTCTTCCTTCTAATCTGCCTCCCACAGTGTTGACTCTAGAGCCAAACAATGTAGTCATTTTCTTTCATGGTGAATATATTTGGTCTTTTTGACTGTTGCCATTATTCTCCAGCTTTCAGCGCTAATAGAAGTTCATCAGAGAATGCGAGAATTGGTCCACAGAGATATCATGACACAAATGGTAGCAGAAGTGGCCACAGATTTCCATGGAGATATCATGACACAAATGGCAGCAGAAGTGGCCATAGATTTCCATATAGATATCATGATACAAATGGCAGCAGAATTGGCCACAGATTTCCACAGAGATATCATGACACAAATGGCAGCAGAAGTGGCCACAGATTTCCACGGAGATATCATGACACAAATGGCAGCAGAAGTGGCCACAGATTTCCACAGAGATATCATGACACAAATGGCAGCAGAAGTGGCCACAGCTTTCCACGGAGATATCATGACACTAATGGCAGCAGAAGTGGCCACAGCTTTCCACAGAGATATCATAATACAACTGGCAGCAGAAGTGGCCACAGATTTCCCCCTCCTCCTCCACAACATCATAGCTTTCATCATCAAGTACAGCCTGCACAAGTGATCATAGGTCACTCCTTCAACATTCATCCTCCTGTAACTGCACCTTCGTATAGACTTCCAACAAATCCTTCACACGGTTCTTCAATCCTCATACATGATGCTTTTGAGATGGGTGCCAGGCATCCTGGCTTTGCACCATTTGCAGGTGCACGCATACACCAGTCTCATAGAGGCAACTTGCACGAGATGATAACTCTTATACATCAAAATCTTCCTCCTGTGGTCTTTTTCTCAGATGATGTAATATTTCCTATTTCTCTTTGTACTGCTTTTGGTACTTCATAGTCCATAGGACTTCATGATAGAATCCATAGGACTTCATGGAGAAAAGCATCGGGGGTGTTATGTGATGCAAAGGTACCGATCAAGCTAAAGGGAAAGTTTTATCGGACTGCGGTAAGACCGGCGATTTTGTACGGAACAGAATGTTGGGCGGTCAAGAGCCAACATGAGACTAAAGTAGGTGTAGCGGAGATGAAGATGTTGCGGTGGATGTGTGGTAAGACTCGACAGGATAAAATTAGAAACGGAGCTATTAGAGAGAGGGTTGGAGTAGCGCCTATTGTAGAAAAGATGGTGGAAAATAAACTTAGGTGGTTTGGGCATGTAGAGAGAAGATCGGTAGACTCTGTAGTGAGGAGAGTAGACCAGATGGAGAGAAGGCAAACAATTCGAGGCAGAGGAAGACCCAAAAAGACTATAAGAGAGGTTATCAAGAAGGATCTCGAACTTAATGATTTGGATAGAAGTATGGTACTTGATAGAACATTATGGCGGAAGTTGATCCATGTAGCCGACCCCACCTAGTGGGATAAGGCGTTGTTGTTGTTGTTGTTGTTGTTGTATTGTATTTTTTAAATACATATATTGATTGCCTTATCTTATGCAGGATGTTGCTTTACTGGTTGACCATCATACTGATATGCACTTGGACACTGAAGATATGTCTTATGAGGCAAGTATACCATCCATAGTCTGATATTGTATTTTGTTAAATGTGGATTGGATAAGAAGTCTAGGATACTAAATACTTAATGACTATCGAAAACATTAATTTGTTAACTCTTTGGAAATGGACAACAGGACCTTCTTGAATTAGGTGAGCAGATTGGCAATGCAAAATCGGGTTTACCAGAGAAAACAATTACAAGTCAAATGAAGACCAAAACTTATATACTACCTACTAATGCTACTAACTTGGAGGAGGCAGCTTCTGAGGAACAGGAAACTGATCTTTGCATAATATGCCAGGTATGAATTTAAGCATCATGTTTCATTCAATACTTTATTTTTGCCATTGAATGCCATATTTTTTGGGATAATTTTTCATTCGACTTTTAGGTACTAGAAGGGGTTATTCATTCAAGTTTGATGTATTAAAGCCCATTTATCTTTCCCCTATTAATTGGAATGCTTGTGTATGTTTTCACAGGATGAATATAAGAACAAAGAGAATATTGGAATTCTTAGATGCGGGCATGAATATCACGCAGATTGTTTAAGGAGATGGTTACTTGAGAAAAATGTCTGCCCCATGTGCAAATCAATAGCATTGACTCCTGGAGGAAAACAATGAGATTTACATGTCTCTCTGTTCCTACATGCACACTTCTTAGCTGCTACATTTTCTCGAACGAATTCATATTTTTTGTTATGTATATGAACTTGTACATATACACAGTTTCATTGTCCAACTCAATTATTTGTTGGCACCACTGCACCAGAAGATTTATGTGTATATCAAGTTGTACAGACTTCTGTTGATATGTTAGCTTTAGGCAATTACATTTTGCTTGTTTTTTATTTCAGTTTTTTATGTGAATGGTTGAATGTGTCATGTCCAAGTATAGAATGAAACCTTTTTATTCGTATTGTTCATCTTTATGCTTTCTATACTGTATATGTCTGTTATACATCTTTATGGTCATGTTCTAGAACTAGAATAATGAACAAATTCGTTGATGTCAAACAACTATTTTCTTTCTTTCAAAGTTTTCATTAAGTATGGGTCTATTTTTTATTTTAAAAACCGATTTCTACAACAGTTTTATGCCAGCTGTGGATTGATTTCTCACTCAAACTTTACCAAACAATAATAACTAGAATTTCTTTTTTCAGGAATCAAGGTTATTTAATTATTTAAGGGGTGTTTGTTTAACCTCTTTTTCATTTAAAATCCCCTCGAGAAAGTTATATTTAGCTTTTATATATAAATAATTTTTTGTTTTTATATAATCAAAGTTTATAATAAATAAATGTTTGTATATATAAACTATATTTTGGATTTACAATAAATAATTTAAATTATTATAAGATTATTTTTAACAATAAATCATTTCTTTTAAAAAGGCTTAAATAGATATTGTCCCTGATAGTTTTTTTGAATTTTTACCCTAAATTTGTTTAGATTGTGCTTTAAAAAGTGAAATGAAGCAATTTAAATAGCACTTTAGGGATGAAAAGCATAGGCCGCAATTTATGAAGTATGGTACAAGTGTGTTAGTGATGACAAATGTGTATTATCAATCTAGAAGCATACCCCATTCGAAACATGCATTAATGCTTGGACAATTCTGAAATTGTGAGTTCCTTATTACCTTTGATGATTTTCAATCAAAGGAACTCAATGAGACAATTGTTCTAGTTGAAGAACTAGCAACCAAGCCAAAGGGAGATTGTTACACATTGCATTGTAGTTATAACACCCTAAAAATTAACAACTCAGGTTACAAGAAAAGATGTGTTTGTGTGCTTTGTGAAAATTTAATTGATATTAAAATTAATTACAATGAAAATTTAAGTTAATTGATTAAGAAAATTTAAATTATGTGTATGTTGTTTTATTTGACAAGTTTTAGTAAAATTTGAATTTCATTAAAATCTATTTTTACATTGAAAATTTACACGGTATAAAATTTACACTGCGAGATTAATTTGAATTAAAATAATGTGTTGGGATATATATGTATGTCCAAGATCAAGTTCATCATATTATCAATTTTAGTAAAAAATTGTTCTTTATTTTATTATCATATTTATTATTTTATTAAATTGTTAGTTTGAAGTCTTTGATTAAAATTAGATACTTGTTATCATGATAATGAGAAACATGTTGTTTATAATTTTAATCTAAATTATTTTTTATCATAAAATTATTGTGAATAGGACATCAATAATCTGGATAGATCAATATATATGTAATAGTCTTTGTTGAATAAAGATTAATAGATCTCATTTATTAAATTACATATAATGGTGTATATGTGGATCTCATCCTTGAACTAACTCAATTAAGGATTTTTAATAGTTAATATTACCTTAATATGTCAATTGAAAGTTCTCAAGAAGAAATATAATAATTTTCTTTGACCTACGATTATCATAGTAATTAATAAGTTATTTATTATATTTTAATTTCAGACACCTAATGTCTATGCCACTAGTTGAATCAATATTGGATATGATTAAATACTTGTAGAATTAACGATTAATCAAGAAGGAATCCATCAAATCTAGATAATGAGTTTGAGTTCTATGATAGAATTAAGACTTTGGTCGGGGCAATTGAATGAAAGAAGAAAAGAGTTTCTTAAGTCATTCATGGATTAAATATAATGTGTTAATTTATTAGAGTTTGACAATAATATTATACTCTAAAATTAACCTTGAGTTGTAATGATGGAAGTAAATATTATATTATTTTTTTTATTGGTTCTTAAAGGTAAAAGATGTTACTTCATGTTACCCGGACGTTAAGGAATGTTGTTAAATATCTACCTTGATTAGTTAATTAATTATGATTAATTTCTACCGGTTTAGTATTGAACCTACGAGATCACACACAAACGAGTGTTCCAATTTTTACAAAAGAAAATAATTTATTTGTTAATTAAATTTGAGAATTTAATTTAATCAAATAAATATTTTAGTGGAATATTATTATATTCTTTGCTAGCACCAAGAATATAATTAGTATAATCAAAGAATATTACTTTATAGATGTGGAAGTTGTCCATAAAATAAAAATAAGATTTTATAGTTACATATCAGGATCTCATATGGGTACTTATTGTAATTAATTATGTGAATAATTGAGAATTATCTTTGTCTTAAGGAAGTTTCTTAAGATAAAAAAAAATATGACAGTTTTTATGTTCAAACATAAAGATATGAAATTATTTTAAATAAAATCTCTCCTTTTGAAAGAGGTTCAAATTCATATCTTTTTAAGCATCTATCTGAGATGTATAAGAAACAAACTAGAAAAGTTCAAGTCTAATTTTAGAGTTGAAAATTAGAAAATCAAAGAGTTGATAGCATTGTTTAGTCTCGTTTCGGTATGGATACACATAGAATCTTCATTTCATTGGAAAAAAAATTGTTACTTTAAGAGCACATCAATAAGTACACATCTAATATGTTGTTTGATTCAATATAATTTAAATACAAAATAGATCCATAAAGTCCTAACATGTGTTAACTAGTAACTCTTCATTTTTACTTATAATAAGTTTTGTTGGATTCTAGAGTTATCAAACACAAACTTCAATACAAAGTTTATATTGAATTTTATATGGAGATTGCTTTTGATACTAGAAATCCTAAGTTAATACTTGAGTCAATAACAGAATAATGTTAGATAAAGAAATTTGATGAAAAGAAGTTCTAAGTTAACCATTTACGGAACCAAAGTAACCATATATTTTATATCTGTGATAAACTTGTAAATTTGATCACCATCATAATTGTAATTTAAAAATAACTATGATAAACCTTCAAACATAATATGGAAAGTCTTTTTTAGTCATTTATAACATAATAAGGATGGGCATAGGACACACAGTAGCAATGGTGATATGTCAGTGTAGGAATAATGTCAAAAAAACAAATTTTATCAATAAGTTATTAAGAGGTAACCATATACCAATAGAGTTAACATTTATCTTGTATCTCATGTTAAACTTATAGCTAACTTAATTTTTTAACAGAATAACAAGTGTTATCAACTTGAAAAAAATGGAGCCATTTTTAATCCATTTTAATATCAATGAAGCCATTTTTTAATCCATTTTAATATTTGTCTTTAACTAAATTGAATAATGAGATAACTTGTATTTGTCATACACTAGCTAGTTAATGTTAAAAACCTTGGGGAAAAAGTCATTTTGTAGTCCTTTTTAATAGCCATGAAGTCTATTTTTCATGTAATACAATAATAATTATCTTTTACTAGATGAAAAATTCAGTTAACCTTGTATGTGTCTACCACTAACCACTTATAGTTAAAGAAATGTTAGGGTCAGAGTATAGTGGTAACTATTGAATCACATGTCTTTAGTAACATAGTTGAAACATTGCTTATCACTTTTCCCGGTCTAAGACATCCAGCATTAGTGGTTGTTTGTCATTGTAGGAATAATGTCAAAAACTAAATTTAACAAAAGAGAATTAAGAGGTAACCACATAACAATATAGAGTTAATCATCTATTTTGTATCTGATTTTGAACTAAGTAACTTATACTAACTTAATTTTAACTTAATAACAAGTTTTATCAACCTTGAAAAAATCAAGTCATTTTTAACTCATTTTTAATAGCAATGAAGCCAATTTTGCATGTAATACAATAACAATTATCTTTAACTAAATTAAAAATTGAGTTAACCTTGTATCTATCTAGCACTAACTAGTTAATGTTAAGAATCTTGAAAAAAAACAAGTCATTTTCAGTCCCTTTTAATAGCTATGAAGTCTATTTTCCATGTAATACAATAATAATAATTGTTTTTAACTAAATGAAAAACTTAGTTAACCTTATATGTGTCTAACACTAACCACTATTAATTGAAGAAATATTTGGGTCACACTATATTGAAAACTATTGAATCACATGTCTTCAGTATAAAATAACCATATAATAATATAGAGTTAATCATCTAGTTTAATTGTATTTGATGTTGAACTAAGTAATTTATATCTAACTTAATTTTAATTGAATAACAAGTGTTATCGACCTTAAAAAAAATCAAGCCGTATTTTTAACTCTTTTTTAACTTTAACAAAACTAATTTTTCATGTAATATAATAATAATTGTCTTTAACGAAATTAAAAATAATGTTAATCATGTATCTATCTAAGACTAACCACTTATCGTTAAAGGTATCTTTACGCCAAGCTACAATATTTATTGTTGGCCTAAGACCAACAGTAACAATTCTAATCTGTCATTGGACAAATAGTATCATAATAATAAATATTAGCAACAATGATTAAGAGTGAAATGATACAAAACAAATCGTATATTTTGTATTTGAAATTAAAGTTGTAAAATTGTTATCTACCTTAATTTAAATTGAACAATAAGTATCATAAACCTTTTAAAAAGAAATGAAAGTCCTTGTTAATAAAAAGAAGTTATTGTATCCGACATTGCCCGGGTAATTATCTATTTTTTACGAAATTAAAAATAGGTAAAATTTGTTTGATTAATTGCTTATTTTTTCATTTGGAAAATTTATTATTTTTTGAGATTTAATAGAAATTACTGATCATTTATAAATCACGTAGCGATGTCTCGGTTATTTGTCTTATTTTTAAAATATACAAATTGACCTGAAAGAGAATAACTTAAATTTGAGTGCACAAATATGTAGTATTTTTTAAGCAATTAAATTTCTTTAATTTTATTTATCACAAATTAAAATCTTTAAATCTGATTTGCTTTACAATTATGAAATTACAACATATATAACTTACCATTGTTGAAGGGATATATCAAATATTAGCCAATACCGATGCCTAGAACTTTTTTGTTTTATTTTTAAATATAAAAAGTTTTAAATATATTTGCAGTGGTAGTGTGTGTAGAGATTCTAGTCTAGTTAGTTTATGTTATATGGTTAAAATTATACTTTCATGTCGTGAATTTTACAATGTGTCCATTTTACGAACCATAATAATATGAAGTCGTAGATCGTGGAATCATTTATGTCTGGTAATGAATTGTCCTTGTATTTTTTTGATAAAATTTAAATATATTTTTGTCTTTCAAATTTTAAATCACTTATTTTTTGCCCTCCAATTAAGTGTTTGCGGGATCACTTATTTTTTAACCTGAGAATTTTTTTATGGGGAAAACTAAAACAAAATAAAATCTCAAACAAAAAATATATTTAACTTTTAGAAAATATTTTTCATATAACATCCATATAGATCAGCTAATATACTCTACTTTAACGAAAAATATTATTATTAATTATAATTTTGTTGAGATATATATTTTTAGAATATATCTAAACATTGTACTTCATTTGTTGACGCTGCAAATGTGAGATCATTTCCAATTTTATATCTTATATAATTAGATATGGTATCACCATTTGCAGTAAGAAAAAATGATAGCATTTAATTTAAAAAATAAAAAAATATATTAATATGAACTAAAAACAACTAAGCATAAAAGCCAATATATATTTAAATCTCCCAAAATTTTATTATTATGTAGTATTTATTGTAATTGATTTAGTTAATTATTGTCCAATATAAATTAAATTCTATAAATATATTTTTTCATGAGGCATGAAATGATGTCATTGACATGTATAACCACTCCATATTCATTGATTTTGGACAAATTGATATTTAGAACCTTGGTGTTAATTCATGGCTTGCATCTCATGCTTTGTCAATGTCATTGCATGACTGTGGGTGTGTCTTGTTTAGCAGCAAAGTGCAGAACAAATGTCATATCTGTAAGAGAAAAAGAAAGGGTCAAAAAAATGAATAATCCTCTTGAAATGTATCTAATGTATCTCAATAGCCGTATTGAGGACAATTCATTTATCCGAGCTATATTATCAATTTCAAGTTCCAATTTACAATAGTTTTTTAAAGATCTCCTTTCCAAAAGGTGACACTAACTGTTGCTCAGCAGTAATCCATCCTCCATCTTCTATTTTTCTCACCTAAGAGACTAACAAACGCTAACAATATCCTAAAAAGTGTTTAAGACCAAATAAGTTCAATATCCATTCATAACACAAAGGATTTGATTACCTTTGTTATACCATTCCTTATACCCGGTAAGGCGGTAAATATAGGTGACGGTCATCTGTTCAAGTTACTGTGAACAGGCTGCAAGGTGAAAGAGTACATTCAGTAACAGATAAAGACATAAGAGTTTCCGGTTATACCATTCACAACACAAAAGGATGGACACAAAACCAACCAATTCACTATTCCAACTCAATAATCTACCCAAATCAAATTTTACATCCACTATTCCAATCATACAACAAAAAATTGAAATTAAAAAACATGCACGCTCAATAATAGGCAACATAACATAGATAATTGTAAGTAGGCAACAAAAAACCAGTCATATATCCTTCCTCATCCCATATCACTCAAATTACAGATATCACAAAAATATTGTTGAGGTTCCAACCTGATAACAGGATAACTAAAACCAAAAATTCAATTACACAACTATAAGACACAAGCAACTAAAAGAAAAGAGTTGACTCAATAAATTAACCAAAACCAAAAAATATACTGCAACAAAAAGAGTACCTAAATCAGAGATTTGTCCAGTAACATAATCTCTATTACCCAACAGAGGAACAACAACATATTCATCCAATACTTGTTCCACAGAAAATCCAACAGGTGTGAATCAAGAGAGGACTTGAAGCACATGAATGGAATTCAGAAATATGAAAAAAAAATGGGCATTGACACGAATCTTGGTGCCTTCGACGGGAAGGGCGAAGGCGTATGATGGCGTTGGCATCAGTCTTGCCCTGCATCAGGCCAGTGACCTCGATGGTGCCGCCGGAGCGCTAGTGCGGAAATCTTGACGCCAGCGACGGTGAAGTGAAGGTGGAGAAAATCCTCGTCGGTGGCCTGTGAACCCGCTATGTTACTCTTATGTTAAAATATGTTTTTCGTGATATTCAAAATTTGGTCATGTAAATTTTTTTATATGTATATTTTTTTTTTATATTTTCGTGGTATCTAAAGTTACACATTTTTTTAATTTATATTTTAAAATATAATTTGTCATCATTAAAAATCATCATAAATTATATATTTATTAAAAAAACAAATCACAATTTATAACATTTAAAAATGATCACAAAAATTGTTGAATTTTTTTTTATAAAAAAAGAAAATCCTTTCTCTCAAACTCGTAATAGTTATTACCTTAGCACCATCATCATCAAAATCGCCCCCAAACACCACCATCAAAATCATTAAACCACCAAATATTACACATGTTCCTTTCTTTCATATTTGCAACCTCAACGTCCTCATGCAACCTCAACGTCACCATCTGCGACTCCAACGTTGTGCGCACTGTGCTAACTGGTGTAGATACTGGCGTGCGTGGAGGAGGTGGTGTAGGTGGCGACGCTAGACAAAGGAAATAGGTAGGGTGGTGATGGCACGATGGTCGAAGTTGCAGTCGAAGATGAATCGAATGGAGTCGAAGGAGAGAGAATAAGTGGAAAAAAAAAACATGAAACATAACTCCGTATATCCAATTTTTAGTGGACACTTAGATTCAGATTCATCTAAACCTAATTTTAGGTTAAAAAACAACATTTTAATTTTACAAGAACCAAAAACATACCAAAAATCCTAAAAGTACTTATTTTGAATTTTTTGATACCGGATGAAAAATATAGCCTTTTAAATAAGTTGTAGTGTAGCACACTTATGAACCCTTTTTTTTACCCTATTATTGCCTTAAAGCTTTTTCTTAAAAAACTAATATAAAAGCCACCTAGGGGATTGTCAAGTGGTTGTATGTTACAGTGTGGTAGTCAATATTATTTGATATTTTTTTTCAAAATTTAAAAATATATATTATGTATTCCATACTACTCCGAACCTAAATATAAACAAATTTATCTATTAGAAATTCAGCTAATGACATTTAAGTAAAAAAAATCTTCCTAAAATAACCTTCATGATTCACGGGAAATAAGATTTTATCAAATAAAAAATATAATATGAATATTATCATTAAATGAGATAAAAATTAATTAATATTTATTTAAATTTAGATCCAATTTTTTTTCTTATATTTAAGTCCAATTTTTTTATACTAATATTTAAGTCCGAAAGAAATATAATAATAATAATAATAATAACAACAATAATAATAATTTAATACAAACTAATAAATTCACAAATTCATATTATAAAACTGGTCACCATTCTTAAACTTAAATGAATTTTATTGGTTCAATTTAAATCTAATCCAAACATAAAAATTATTTAACCCAATCTATTTAAATTAATTTAAATAATTTTGAGTTCACGAATAACTGTGTCCACTTACCACCCTACCAAAGTGCCTTTGGGAAGGTCCCCTCCCAAATTCCAACTTCTGATCGTGAAATAAAAGAGTTAATTATCTGTGCAGAGGCCAAACCAAGCATTTAATTTTTTATTTAGCGTTTTTGAATTAATTAAAAAAAAATAGAAGTCTCGCTTATTAAACTTTCTCTTACCCATTCGGACTTCTCTCTCTCCTTCCCTGCGTTTAATAGCTGTACTTTGCTTCTTTCTTTCTTTATCCGCTCCTTCATCTTCATCATCATCATCATCATCATCACCATCATCATTATCATTCTTCAATTCTCGCAAAAAAATTCGCTACTTTCGTTGCGATCGTTTCCAATTTCATGCGCTTTCTTGTGTGGGGTGGATTGGTGGTGGGTTGGTTGATTTTAGGTTTGGGAAAAAACGCGTGACTTTGATGATTACGAGGTACGAACGCCTTTCTTTTCCTTAATTTCAATGTTGCTTGCTTGGTCGGTGGGGATGATGTCGCTTGTGGGTACCTAAATTTTGTTTCTTTCTTTTTGTAAAAAAAAAAAAAAGGAAATTTGGGTTCTTTGGTTTTACTTAATTTTTTTAATTACCTTTCAAGAATTCTTTTAATGGTTTGCCTTTAAAATTAATAGAAAACCATTTTGATGATTTTATGTTATGTCTGGAATCTGGCAAACTTGCTTGGTATTGTTGAAAGTTTTTTTTTTCTTAATTTGTTGGATTTAGAATGCTTACATACCTTTCTTTGCTTCGTGGATTTATCTTCCTTTTTCAAGCTTGTTGTTTCCTCAAAGATGAAGCTTTATATTCTTCTCTTGTTTTTGTTTTTACTTTCTTTCGGGTTTAGGGGTATGGTATTCTGGAAAATTGAAAAGGGCAATAATTAAATTCATATACTTTATGCATATGTTTTGAAGGAAAAGGTTTTTGTTTTTGCTGTCTTCTGGTTTCAGGGAATAATATTCTGAAAAAGTTAATAGACATTTTGCCATGTTATAGGATTCTCCATTGAGCCCAAGTTCATAGTTTCTTGACTCTAGTTTTTGATTGTGGATATCTAGTTCTCCTTTGTCTTCTGGTTCTTGCACTTTGTTTTATTTCTCTTTTCCATTTAATTAAATAACTAATGCACGTTTCATTTCATTCTGTATGCCCTGGAAATATTGGAATTATTTGTTGAATAAAACTATGAAATCTGGAAACCTAGTGAATCAGTGTATGCTTAATTCCCACTTTAATGGGTACCTGCTGTAACGGTGTAATATTAAGTTATTCATTGAAAAGACTTATTTATTAGCCACTGTCTAAGATTTATAAGAAATTTTAATTGTGAGTAGTTTGACTGTCTTCTTTATTTTCTTGTGCAGATTTTCTTTACATGGTTTTAAGCTTTTAATGACTTTCCTAGTGACTATTTTATTCACTCTGGTTGGTACATTAGGATTAAATTGCATCAACAAGTCTCTATGATATGGATCAAATGAGTCAGCAAAGGCATGGCTATTTTCATTCCGAAAGTATCCATTTCAGAGGCAGCAACATCTCTCCGCCTAATGTATGCACACTCGTGACAGCCTCAGGGCACGGAACTAATCTAGATTCCCATTATTTACTAGATGCTTATGACAATGGTATGATGTATGGAATGACACAATACAATGGAGTTCAACATCAACATAATCTTGATATGGGTGTTCCAGCTGCTGCCAACATATATTATTCTAGCATGAATCCTTCATCTGGTCCAGCTGCATCTCTAAATGCTGAAGTTAGGAGAGGAAATTATCAATATTTCAATGCCTCGGCTAGTTCTACAGTTGCTCCCCCTAACGCAAGACACACTGAAAATGGCATCCCCTCACTACCACATTGTACTTCGTGGAGCAGATCAGGCGAGTCTATGATGGTGCGTGACCCTAACCGTATAACTCAAGGAAATTATTTAAGTCAACACTTTCAACCAGCAGCTCCTCCTCCCTGGCTGGACCAGCAGTTGAATAGCAATAATAATGATGGTCATGCTTTGCCTTGGCATCAGTCTCTTCCAATGCCATATGTACAAGGTAAAGATGTTTTTCTTTTCTCCTTTTTGTTGTTCTGTGGTTTCCTTTTTAAATGCATTCATATATATTACTTTTCTAGTGTATAATTTGCAATAACATGCATGTAAGAAGTTTTATTCAGGCTCTATTATAAAGTAGAAAACTAAAACTTCTTGGATGTGGTATCTTAACCAAGCAATATTTTTTTTGAAAGTCTTGTTTTTTATGGAAACTATTACGTAACCAGACAATCTACTCATTTTCTTTAAATTCTTCACGTGGTGATTGGATTTGGTCTTTCTGACTCACCCTTGTTCTCCAGCTCCCAGTGCTAATGGAAGTTCATTAGAGAATGCAAGAATGGGTCCTCAGAGATATCATGATACAGCTGGCAGCAGAAGTGGCCACAGATTTCCTCATCCTCCTCTTGTCAACCCACACTATCATAGCTTTCATCATCAAACACAGCCTGTGCAAGAAATGAGAGGTCACTCCATCAACTTTCACCCCCCTCCTCCAGTAACTGCACCTTCATATAGAGTTCCAACAAATGCATCACGAAGTTCTTCGATCTTCATACAAGATGCTATTGAGATGGGTGCTAGGCATGTTGGCGCTGCACCATTTGCTGGTTCACGTATATACCGACCCCATAGGGGCAGCATGCATGAGACTACTCTTAGACATCGAAATCTTCCTCCCGTGACCTTTCTCCAAGTTGATGTAATGTTTCCTATTTCTCTTTGTACAGCTTTTGGTACTCCATAGGACTATATGTAGATAACCTACTTTTTTTACATTACTGAGAAAAAAAAAAGAATAATATTCTGCTCTCTAATAATTTCCATTGATACTGATAGGTACAATATATACATAATATATTTCCTAAAATAATCTATCTAAAAAAGGGGCCTAATAATAACCTTAATTACAAAATATTAAAAACTAATAATCAGGAAATACAATCAGAATGGAAAAGGAATCAGATTCCTGGAAGATCTCCTATTAATTAAGATAGAAAGTTGTCAGCGGCAACTTGTGATCTTGTCATGAATATTTTGTCAACACTCCCCCTCAAGCTGGTGAGTAGATGTTAGCCATATCCAGCTTGTCAACCAGCACATTGAAAATAGGTCTCGGTAACTAATATATCATGCTGATTATTTTTCAGTCTTTGATGAAATGTCAATCTATCCCAACATGTTTGTGATAGGCCCATTATGTAAGTATATAGAAAGGAAGGGAGGAGAAAGGCTGAAAGAATTGGAGAAGAGGGAAATGGGCCCAAGAAACAAGACCTGCTGATTTATGAAAGAAAGAAATGTGTGTCAGCAGCTGAGAGAAGAAGGGCATAACTGAAGTGACAGCTGTCAGAGAGAGATTTGGAGGGGAGGATTCGAGAATCTGGCAGCAAGAAGAGAGAGAGGGGTATATTGGAGGGGGGAGGGAACTGTTTGTTTGGAGGCACCATTCATCTAGAAAGGAATTTGGTTGGCCTGGTTGAGTGAAGAAATGGGTCTTCCTTGGGAAAGGGTGTTCCTTAGTCTAAATTTACTATTTTCTGTGCTCCAACCATTCTTATTTTTTGCCATTACAGTTTTCCAATACTTGTCCTGTAACTGGGATTTATCCCACTTTTAGCTTATTCAGTGTTATTACTTCGCAGTTTTCCTATTTCATATTTTGGGGCCCATTAATTTGTTTCAGTCATGATGGATTGGATTATGGGCCTACTTATGGTTGCTTTATTATCACAATACAGTTCCATGGGATCTATACTTTAAGCATTTCAATTCATCCATCAGCCTCTTTAGCCAAATCAGCTCACAGTTTCCTTGAGCAAGAACTCTTCTGAGTTCCGCTTCTGCACTGATTTGAGCTACAACAGATTAATGTTTCTTGCTTCTCCAAGTGACTAAAGTACCCCAAACCTTTTACAATATCCTGAAGTTGATCTTCTATTTTCCTCTGGCTCTGCCCAATCAGCATCTGTAAACGACTCTACATTTCTCAAATCATTTTTTCCTAAACAAAAGGTGTTTGCTTGGAGTGGATTTCAAGTACCATAAAATCCAATCGACATCATTAAGGTGTTCTTCTATAAGAGAGTGCATGCACTGACTTACCATACTTATGGCAAATGCAATGTCTGGTCTAGTATGGGATAGGTATATTAGCCTCCCTACCAACCATTGGTACCTCCCCCTATAAACAGGCACACCCTCTTCAATTCTGTAAAAATTTAGCAAGCTTACTACCGAGCATCCATGTTTCATTTAACAAGTCTAAGCTGTACTTCCTTTGGGAGATGAAAATTCCTCTTTTGCTTTGGGCTACCTCCATTCCCAAGAAATATCTAAGTTTTTGCAACCAAAAGTGCCTTGTACCTTTCTATCTTACCATCCGACTTGTACTTGATGGCGAAAACTCATTTGCACCCTACCGGCCTTTTTCCTTAAGGTAGTTCTACCAGATCCCAAGTCTTACATTTCCTCAAGGCATTCATTTCTTTTAGGATGACAGCCTTCCAATCTGGAATTTCAAGAGCTTCTTCAATATTCTTAGGGATTTTGTGCTTATCCAATTTTTTTGTCACATATATGCAGAGGACAAGTGGCTATATGTCAAGTAGTTTGAAATTGGATACTTTGTGCAGGTTCTTACCCCTTTCCTGAGAGCTATTAAGAGTCTTCATCACCCGAATGATCCTTCAATCCTGTGATACTTTCAGCATTAATAATTTCAGTTTCTGTTTTGTGCATTTACCTGTGATTAACTTAATGACTATGTATTTTTGTTTGAGTCTCATATGTTGAGTAAGGTACTGTCACATTAGAAATTCCATAACAGTAGACAAATTATGTTTATTATTATGTTTGTTCTAACTTATGTTTGTTTTTTTTATTTTTTTAAGTGTTTATTGTAATGTTATGCATGCAACGATTAAAAAAGGGGGGAGGAAGATGAAGATTAAATTATATTTTGGGTAAATAGTCATTTTCATCCCTGAATGTGTAGAGCGCTAACAAATTCGTCCTTAAATGTGTCACATAGGCTTTTTCATTAACGGTAACAAATGGACAGATTTGTCGCATTTTTTTCACTTTTAGAGACTAAAATTTGAATTTTTATCTTTCGGAGACGAATTTATTAGTGCTCTGCACATTCAAGGACAAAAATGATTATTTACCCTTTAAAATAAGTTTGGCATTAGCCTTTTTAATTCCACACCATGCAACTTTTCAGTATCATTCCATCACTTAATTTTTTTTTCTCCTCTAAGACTTAAACACCACGGAAACCCTTCTCTTCCAAAATACAGCACTCCCAATGTTTTCCTATCCAGCAATGCCTCTCTCTCTCCATGTTTCCATCATTATTTTGTCTTGGAACAATTTAGCTTTTGAGTTAATATTTTATTTGCATATAGCTTAACTGTTTTTATACATTTTTCTTGGTCTTGAATATAAGAAAATTTCAACTAATTTTATCTCGTTTAATGTTACTATCTTTAAAATATCTTTCATTTAATTGAGGCTATAGTTCTAATGATTCTTTTTTATTCCTGATATCAAGTTTCAATAAAAGAGTAAGTTGGAGAAACATTTAGATTTTAATTGAGATTGATGCAATTAAATGTGATTAACTAACTTTTTTAGTTAGCGTGAATCAGTTTTTTTTTTCTCCTTATATGAGACCAGAGGAAATATATTATATTTCAACCGCTTTGTGACTTCTTACAACTATTGATCCAGTCATATTCCGCCAACACCCGACACTTGAAGATATTGATTGTCTTGTCACTTTTTATGCAGGACGTTACTTTACTGGTTGACCATCATAATGATATGCGCTTGGACATTGAGGATATGTCTTATGAGGCAAGTATACATGGTTTTGGTGTTGTATTTCATATCAATGTGGATTATATATTATGAGGTCTAGGATACGAAAATCTTAGTGACTCTGGAAAACTTTAATTTGTTAACTCTTTGGAGTTGGAAAACAGGAGCTTCTTGCATTAGGGGAGCGGATTGGCAAAGTAAACACAGGTTTGTCAGAGGAAATGATTACAAGTCAAATGAAGACAAAATCTTATTTATTACTAGCTACTAATGCTATTAACTTGGAGGAGGCAGCTTCCGAGGAACAGGAAACTGATTCTTGCATAATATGCCAGGTATGAATTTTAGCATCATGTTTCATTCAATACTTTATTTTGGCCATTGATCCAGCAAATGCCAAACTTTCTGGGATAATTTTTCATTTGACTTTGATGTACTTGAAGGGGTTATTCATTTGAGTTTGATGTATTAGAAAGAGTTAGAGAGTGTCTTGTTAGTATTTCTCTTTCTCAAATTAATTGGAATATTTGTGTATGATTTCACAGGATGAATATAAAAACCAAGAAAAAATTGGTATTCTTCAATGCGGGCACGAATATCACGCAGACTGTTTAAAGAAATGGTTACTTGTGAAAAATGTGTGCCCCGTATGCAAATCAGAAGCATTGACTCCTGGAGAGAAGTGTGTATAAAATCTGAGATTTACATGTCTCTGTTCCTACATGCACACTTCTTAGCTACTACATTTTTCTAACGATTTCATGTTTTGTTGTGTATATGAACCCGTACATATAGACAGTCGCATTGTCCAACTCATTTATTTGTTGGCATCAAAACATTGTATGTATCAAGTTGTACAGACTTCTGTTGATATATTAACTTTAGGCAATTACATTGTTGCTATTTTTTATTTTCATTTTTTATATGGATGGTTGAATGTGCCATGTCCAAGTATAGAATGAAACTTTATGTTTTATTCATGTAGTTGACAGTTTTTTTTGCTGTTTATACTCTGTTTGTCTGTTATACATCTGAAGGTAGTTCAATCCTCTTTTTCATGTGGTATACAATGCAAGAATGATGAACAAATTCGTTGACATGAAACAGTACTCATTTTTTTTTCAAAGTTTTCATTCAGAAATTACTTTTTTAAAATCTCTTTTTAAGGAATAGAGCAGTCTAATATCAGTTAAGCCAAACAATGCTTAAAACTTGGTTGAATATCTTTTATTCTAGCATAAGACCAACCGTCAGTTATGAAAATAACTATAATTTGATTTTTCAGGAATTAGAGTTGCACATATTTTTGATATTACATAATACTTCGGTTCCCAATTTAGTTCGGGAAGTAATTGTTTAACCACTTTCATTTAAAATCCCAATCGAGAAGGTTGTTCGAATTTTTCTCGTTTATCTATGATTTACTCCCTCCTCTTTTTATTAAGACTTTTTTTAATTAATTTACAATTTATTAAGAAAAATAGTTAAAAAAATTAATTATATTAAATTTGTTAATTATTTATATTATTATTTTAAATTTATTCTTAATGTTTTTTAAATTAATTATCTCTCTTTTAATTTTACTGTTTTTTATTTAATTAATTAATATCCGGAGAGAAAACAATTAACGTGGATGAGTGAATTCTCCCATCTTAGTAAGGGGAGAAATAGTTACTTTCATTAATTTATAGCATTTATTATTCTTTGTTAAAAAAAATTATTTAATTAATGATTTTTTAAAAAGAATAATTAATGTATTTGGAAATTAGAAACTACTGATATTATAAAAGGGTTAAACAATCTTTTTAAAAATGATCTTATAAAAAGGAATAGAGTAACTTTATTTTATATAAAATATATATTTATTTTTATATAAATTCAAATTAATAATAAGACTAATATATTTGAATATATAAACTATTTTTATATTTACAATGAATAATTTAAATTAAAATATATGATTATTATTAATTATTAATGTTTTTTAATGTATTGAAATTTAATTTGCAGACACAGATAAGATATTGTAGATCGAAATAGAGTTTGAGATATGATTGAAAGATATATTTTCTTTTGGGTAATTGGTGGGGGTAGTGTGAAGTCATCTAAAAGAGAAAAGGATGAGAATATTAAAAATGTCAATTGAGAGAGTGATGACTCATGAGAGTGAGTAATTCTCCTTAAGTAGTGTATTTTAATTTACAATGAGAAATGTTGGTAATACTCTTTATTATTGGTTTAAATTTATTAAAAATTATAAAATTTTGGGAATTTTGCTTCTTATTTAATTAATATCTCTTATAATTTTTTAATTTTTAATAAATTTTGTCTAATAATATTAGAGAATGTGTTAGATAAAATATGTTAGAGAGTTTATTGCTAGCACTTCTCATTTATAATATATGAGTAAATAGATCGTTGAAGTGATTAAGTAATGAAAAACATAATTGAAAATCACAAGTTGTATTGAACTCTTTTTTTTTTAAGCAAAAAGAAAAATAGGTTTTTGGCCCTTGAAGTTTTCATTAAACTTGGTTTTAGTGTTCATTCCAACTTTAAAAAATATGTAAATTTAGTTCCTCCTTACATTCAACCTTAACATTTAGTGGTAGTCAAAACCTAATAAGTGAGCACATTAAATACCTAATGTAGTTGATGTCTTCAAATTCTTCAAATGATGGTATTTATAATGCTAGACTTTCTTCAGTTCATTGAAGTTTGTTCTCATAAAAAATGTTAACATTGACCATGCAATAAATACAAATAGAAGTTGATTAACAAGTTATTTTAAAAGTTGTTCAAGTAGTTATATCTTTTGCTTTATATCCTTTTTAAGTGAAACTTTCTACTTTATTTGACATCTTGAAATGCCTTTTTAGAAAATATTCTAATGGTTACTCATCAAAATGTTTTGTTTAGATATTTAATATAAGCATTTAAAGAATTTTCTAACATTTTCATTCTTTGTTAAGTTTAAGAATTTCTTAAAATTTTATTAAAATAGGTTATACTTTTTAAAATTTCTTATTCCTCATCTTTATCTAATAGAACCTAATATCTTTTGGTGGAATCTTGGTGCAAAAATTGTGTTCCTAGAATCACCAAAACTAGTGGTTTGAAGCGCTACAACTCTTATTTTTGAAACATTGGGCACTTAGTTAGGCTGTGTACTCACATTTGTTAACTACTGTGAATGTTGTTGGTGGTGTCACATCTACAAGAAAAATACTATTTGAATATTAATAGAACTTTCATTTTTGTTTTTTAGTCACTTGTAATTTTGTTTTGGTAGAGATCATAGGTTTTCTCATTGGAGGTAATATTGCTCGAATCGGATAGGATCATGATAGGTGACTAAGTTCTTCAAATATTTAACACAATTTCATATCAAGGATTTAAAATTGAGACCATTGATTAAGTTAGAACAACATCATCCAATTAATCTACGTGTGATCTATGATCAGTGGTACTTGTGATTTTGGTGGCTGGAGTTATGGTTTTGGACTCATTGAAACTAGTAGTTTGAAGTGCTACAACTCTTATTTTTGAAAGATTGCATAGTTAGAGTTTGTAGTCACATTTGTTAACCATTGTGAATGTTGTTGTTGATGTCACACCTACAAGAAAGTTACTATTTTTAAATATTAGTAGAACTTTAATTTTTATTTTTTAATTACTTGTGATTTTGTTGATGTCATAGGTTTCTTCATTGGGGTGATTGTGCTCGAATTAGATAGAATCATGATAGGTGACAAAATTCTTTGAATATTTAACACAATTTTAATCTAGGATACAAAATTGAGACCATTAAGTTAGAATCACATCATCTAGTTATGTTATGAGCTCGAAGATACTTGCAATTTTGTTTGTGTTAAGTTAATTACTTAATGCTAAAAGATGAACTATTTGTAAAAGTGAAGGACTTAAAATGATTTTGTTTGTACAAATTTTAGTTTATTGTCACACATTTGAAGAAATAGAGGATCGAAAAGTTGATGTTTTTGAAATGGGGAATTAAAATTGAACATTTCCAAATTTAGAAAAATGATTAAGAGAAATCATAAGATATATTTATTTTCTTAATGAGAAAATAGGATATTGACTATTAGTGTAATATTTTTATACATTGACATCCTATAAAATTTAATTATTTAGCCACTTAGACTAATTATTAAAGAGTTGTTTTAAATTTAAAAAAACTTTTAAAATAAGTTAACAAACCCCTCATTTTTTTCCATTCATCCTTCTCTCCCCATTACCATATCTAAAATTTCTAACTCCCATTTTTACTGGTCACTAAGGGTGGGAATAGGCTAGGCCGACCTACAGGGTTCTACGACCTGGCCTACATAAAGTCTAGTCTGGCCTGGCCTGGCCTATTTAATTAAAAGGTTAGACTTAGACTTTTTTAAAAGCCTATTAAATTAAATAGATCAGGCTTAGGCTTATTAAAAAGCCTTATAAGCTTGATAGGTTGACCTATATATATGTATATATACTTATATTATTTTTTGGGTACCAATATATACTTATATTATTCTTTAGGTACAATTAATTATTTTTTTGAAACAAGTAGACTTTGATTACACATTACTGTTCCATAACTTCCATTCCTATAATCAAGTAAGACTTTAATTACAATTTAGGTATGAGTCATGTGTCCCTTTATATTCCTCATTATTTTTATTGGCTTTCCTATTCCTGTTAATGTTTCCTTTTCCTTTAACTTTCCTATTAAGTTCCTACTACTCCATAGCAAAGGAATATTAATGTGAAGAAGACTTTTAAAAAGGCTATCAGGCCAGGCCAGACTTTTAAAAAGGTCAGGTCGAGCCAAAATAAAAGCATTTGATAGACTATAGGCTAGGCTCAGGCCTCAAAAATTTATTATAGGCTAGGCTCAGGCCTTTTAAAGTCTGGTCTGACCTAGTCTATTCCTACCCCTATTGGTCACCTTTCTTCACTCCACTTTTCTATCTCAAGAAATCCTAATGTCTTCATTTTTTCTAGTCACCCTCCTTCACCCATTACCCGTCACCAAAGGCAGAGGGAGTGGGGTGGCCTGTAGGGGCCATGGCCGCCTAAGATTTTTAAACTTTTATAATATCATGTATAAAATTATTTTTTCTCTCCTCTTCATAATTCTAAGTTCTTTTTAATAACTTTTTATTAACATATTTTATTTAAAAGTGAAAATTTTGTTCATTTTTTACTTTCATCTATATGACAATTAGATTTAGTTTTTCATATACTCTTTTAGCTTATGCAAGATTACAAACTTTTCTCATTGTTATTGCTCTTTCTATCTTGTGTTGATTTTCTTTTATTTTATCATGTTTCTAACATTTTTAATCTTACATTTTTTATCCCGCATGGTTTTATTTTATTGTTTAAACATACAGTTATAAAATTATAATCATTGGTTTTGTAATTGCATCCCAAACATGGGTTATATTTTCTGGCATCTTGTATGTTCTTTCTTTTAAATGTGTATTGCATTGCATTGAATTCCATTATTGTGAACATTCTCTTTTCTTTTTCTATTTTTAAGAAGATAAAAAGATAGTTTCCCAAAAAAAAAGGAAAACTAGGGGAGTTGCTACCAACGCTTATTTAAGGAAAACGTCGGAGAAAACAAAAAATGATAAAGAATGGCCTACGGTTTGAGAAAAAGAATTTGGGAGTTGTTTACACGTGGGAAAAGTGTTAGCACCCCACACGCCTATCATGAAGACAATAATCTTTAATCAAGTGTGCTAAAAATAAAGTGGCTTTTTAATTATTTATTTTCCCTTGAGAATATGAGTTATGTTTGTTATATTTTTTGTTTATTTAGAAAAAGAAAGTGAATTTTTATTTTTTAGAAAAAAAAGAATTTTAGTTTTTTGGGTCGACAAGGGATTAGTCCTCGCTCCTACGTATCCTCGGGTGCAATGAGAAAATCATACTTAAGTAGTTCTTTGGGTAGAAAACAACTAGTGTGTTGGGTTGATTTTTTTTTTGAAAGATTTGTTTTAATTGTTTGACAAAGATTCATTCAGGCGTTAGACCATGAAGTAACGTTGAATTTTAAGAAAATAGATGAGAGAATTGCTTAAGGCATTGGACCTTGAAGTGATATCGAGTAATGTGTAATTTTTTTTGGAGAAAAAAGAGAATTGAGTAATTATTTGTTTGTGGAGAAAAGGAAGAAACATCAATCTTCCTAAGCAGCTCCAGTTCGTACAAAACACCTCACACCAGGTATTTAGCTATGAACAGTGTGATGGAAAACATCAATCTTCCCACAAGGAAAACCACCATTCTAGAAGCCTAATTTTTATGATAGAACTACCAAAATAGAGAACAACAACAATAGATTGGAGGAAGTCATTGCCAAGCTTATTGACTTGTCCATAGCCTCTATGGCTAATACGAAGAACACAAATGTCTCCATAAAAAATTTGGAGATACAAGCGGGGCAGTTGACAAAACAACTCCAAAACAATTATGTTGGGTTTTCAGCTACTACTAAAGAAAACCCAAAAGCAAATTCTAGTGTTATCATCACAAGGAGTGGACTCGTCATTCCTGACAGAGTGACGAAAAAGAAGGTAGAGACAAAGAAAAAGGAAAAGAAGAGTACAAAGGGAGATCAGGTGGTCCAAGAACCACCTAAAACAAAGAGTCAAATAACTAAAGAGGAAAAGTCTACGCCTAAGACCTCACTTGCATAGGAGAAGCCTTACCATCATATGCCAATGAAAAAAGACAAGGAGAGGCATTATGCTTACTTCTTGGAAATTTTCAAGCAGCTAAACATTATAATCCCTTTCTCAGAAGCATTGGAGTTGATACATTATAGTCCAAATTCATGAAAGACTTATTGACAAAGAAAATGAGCATAAGGGATGAAGGGGGTGGTGACACAGGAAGTTGGTTGCAGTCTTATTCTCTAGAAGACTATGCCTAAGAAGATGGGTGATCCAGGTAGCTTTATGATTCCTATCATTATAGGAAACTAGTTGATTGGGAAGGCATTTCTAGACTTGGGGGCTAGCATCAATCTGATACCCTTGTTTATATTAGAAAAGATAGGGAATGTGGAAGTGAAGGAAACCCGCATGACCAATCCAACTGACAAACCGTTTAATCAGAATTCTCCATGGAGTGGTGGAGAACATGCTTCTAAATATGGGCAAATTCACGCTGCTCGTTGACTTTGTTATAATGGACATTGGGGAAGACTTGGATATCCCATTGATACTGGGAAGATAGTTCATGAATGCAGCCAATTTCGTGATTGGTGTGGCCGAAGGTAAATTCACTATCTGAGTAGGAGGGGAAGAACTCACATTTGATGTGTTCCAAGTCGTGAAGCATCCAAAAGGTAAGGGTGCTTGTTTTAAAATAAATGCCACAGTTAATGCTATTAGAGAGCATGTTCTATAGCTTTGCATGAAGTCTCTCCTAGAGCGTGCAATGGTGAACATGGTGGAAAAATGTCTACATGACCTTAAATCCTCATACAATTCGTGGAAGGACTAATGGTGGAAGAAAAGAAAGAGCTGGAAAAAATGTCTACATGACCTTAAATCATCCAAGGAAATTATAGGCCAGAGCAAAAAGGAAGAATTAATAGCCAACAAGAAGGAAGAGAAGTCCAAGTTGGGTATGAAGTTCCTCCCCTCCACCTTGAAATATGTGTTTTTGGAGGGTGAGGATGAGAAGCCAGTCATCATCAGTAGTGCATTGACAAAGGTAGAGCAAGAAAAGCTGGTGAGAGTGCTAAAGGCAAGCAAGGAGGCAATGGCTTAACATGTTTTTTACTTGAAAACAATAAGCCCATCCTTGTGCATGCATGACATCAACCATAAGGAGGATTACAAATTGATGGCTCAACCATAAAAAAGACTCAACCCAATCATGAAGGAAGAGGTTAGGCATGAGATGTTGAAGTTGTTAGAAGCTGGTATGATTTATCCTATCTCAGATAGCTCATGGGTGAGTCCAATTCAAGTAGTTCACAAGAAGGGGGGGGGGGGAATCATTGTAGTAAAAAGTGACAAAAATGAGTTCATCCCCACTAGGATAGTCATAGGGAGGAGGATGTGTGTTGATTGCAGGAGGTTGAATAATGCCATAAGAAAGGATCATTTCCCTTTTCTTTCATGGACCAGATGCTTGAGGTTCTCCAGGCAAGCTTTCTATTGCTTCCTAGATGGCTACACATCCTACAATTAGATTGCAGTCAATCCCAGAGACTAAGAAAAAACAACATTCATATGTCCCTTCAGAGTCTTTGCCTACCAGAGGATGCCATCTGGGTTGCGCAACGCACCTACCACTTTTCAGTGGTGTATGTTGGCCATATTTCAGACTTGGTGGAGAAATGCATAGAAGTCTTCATGGATAACTTCTTAGTCTTTTGGAGCTCATATGAAACATGCCTACAACACCTGGAGTTGGTGTTAAAGAAATGTATTAAGACCAACTTTGTACTCAACTGGCAGAAGTTTTTCCTGGTTATAGAAGGCATAGTCCTTGGGCACATGATTTTAGCCTGAGGTATTAAGGTGGACCAAACAAAGATAGATGTCATTGAGCAACTACCACCACCAAGGGATGCAAAGATTGTAAAGAACTTCTTACGACATATTGGGTTTTATAGAAAGTTTATAAAGGATTTCTCTAACATTGCTAGACCTTTTAGCAAATTATTAGCTAGGGATGTTCCATTTCATCTGAACAATGAATGTTTGAAGGATTTTGAGTTGCTCAAAGAGAGGTTAGTCACAACTCATATCATTATAGCTCCAAATTGGGGTCAAGAATTTGAGCTGATGTGTGATGTAGTGTTTACACAATAGGGGTTATATTGGGACAAAGAAGAAACAAAATATTTTTAGCACACTCAATTAAAGGTTATCATCTTCATGACGGATGCGTGGGGTACTAACACCTTCCCCATGTGTAAACGACCCCCAAATCCTTTTTCTCAAACCGTAAACCATTCCTTATCCTTTTTTTTTGTTTTCCTGACGTCTTCCTTAAATAAACGTTGTTGGTGACTCCCTAAGTTTTTCATTTTTTTTGGAAAATTTTTTATTTGTTTATTCATTTGAATATTTTATTTTGTCGTCCCGTCGTGGCCCACGCTGCGACATGGTGAAACTATTATCTTATAAATTGAGGGGGCTTGGTGATACAACCCCAAGTGGAGGTTTATTAAGAAAGTTATTTCTAAGGAAGGGGTGGAGTTTGTGAGTATTCAAGAGACAAAAAAGGAAGTGGTGGGAAAATTATTATGTCAATCATTGTAAGAGGGGGGAGGATAGTGAGATGGAGTGGGTAGAAAGTTCCTCTCTTAATGCTTCTGAAGGATAATCGTGTATGTAAAGTAAGGAATGTTTGGAGGTGAAAAAGTTTTTTATGGAGGGTTTTATTGGGGTGGAGGGGATTTGGTTAGAGGGTGGTTGAAGATTGTCTTAGTAAACATGTATTCTCCTTGTGATTTTTCGTCCAAAAAATATTTATGGGAGGATCCTATGGCAAGAAAAACAACAAGTCAGATTGACTTGTGGTGCATCATAGGTGACTTTAATGTAGGTAGGATGCCTTATGAGAAACTAGGTGTAGGGGTGAAGGTCTTGGTGTGGGAGAAATTAGACTGTTTTATTAGTTTATTTAGGAGATGGAAGTTTACGATGTTCCTTTCATTAGCAAAGGCTTTACTTGGTATAGGCCCAATGGTAGGGCTAAGAGTAGACTAGACGAGTTTCTTATGTATAATCAACGATTTAACATGATGTAGCTCCATGTGGAGCTTGTAGGCCTTGAATCTGTTGGATCAAGTGGCCTCGGAATAATTAAGAAGGGGGGTTGAATTAATTATTAATGAGCCTTGACTAATTTAAAAACTAATCATTCTTAATGTTACTAGATTCAACTAGGCTTTTACTACTAAGTTACGAAAGTAAAGAACAGAAATAGAAACTTAACCAAATGTAAAAGCGACAATTAAAAGTACACAACAGAAATTAAAGAGTGTGGGGAAGAAGAAGAAAAACACAAGATTTATACTGGTTCGTCCATAAACTGTGCCTACGTCCAGTCCCCAAGCAACCTGCGGTTCTTGAGATTTCTTTCAACCTTGTAAAATCCTTTACAAGCCAAAGATCCACAAGGGATGTACCCTCCCTTGTTCTCTTTGAAAAACCAAGTGGATGTACCCTCCACTTGAACTGATCCACAAGAGATGTATCCTCTCTTGTTCTCAGTATAGCAATCCCCAAGTAGATGTACCCTCTACTTGTACCACAAAGGATGTACCCTCCAATGTGTTGGGACAAAGAATTCTCAGGCGGTTAGTCCTTTGAATCTTTGTAAAGGGGAAACAAAAGATATCTCAGGTGGTTAGTCCTTTGAAATCTTTTGCTTAAGGGTAAGGGAAGAATCAAAAGAATTCTCAGGCGGTTAGTCCTTTGAATCTTTTGTAAGGGAGAAGAGAGACACAAAAGAATTCAGGTGGTTAGTCCTTCTATTCTTTTGGCAAAGGGAGAAGTGAATGAAAAAGATGAATAGCACAAGTTTTTGAACAATGAACTTTTCTTGGAAGAGAAAGTATTGAACAAAAACTCTTAGAAAGAAGTTGAGAAATGAATCAACAATTTCTGTAAAAACTTATTGAAAGATGAAGAGAAATGAGTTAGAAAATTTTGTACAAAGTGTTGAAAGATTATGAAAAGATATTGAAAGATTGTTAGATTATTATGAAATTCATGCCATGGTCACATATTTATAATCTCTTGATGACTCAAGTTAAAGTTTATAACTCTTGACAATTTCTTTAAAACTAGTAACCCTTTAAAAATTGTGACTCTTTTGAAAACTAGTCACTTAAAAAGTTGTGACTTTTGAAAAAATCTTCAGAAACAAGTCACTTGAAGAATTGTGACTTTTGGAAATGTATTTTTCGAAATCAATCACTGGTAATCGATTACCATCAAGGTGTAATCGATTACACATCAACAGATGTGACTCTTCATGTTTAAATTTGAAAATCAAAACGTTTAGAAACACTAGTAATCGATTATAAGTATTGTGTAATTGATTACACAAGTTTAATATGATTTGAAAATGTTTAAACACAAGTTATGACTCTTGAAATTTGAAATCTAACGTTTTAAAACACTGGTAATCAATTACTACCTTCTGGTAATCGATTACTAGAGAGTAAAACTCTATGGTAATGATTTTGTGAAAACTTCTTGTGCTACTCAATGTTTAGAAAAACTTTTTTAGTACTTATCTTGATTGAGTCTTCTCTTGATTCTTGAATCTTGAGTCTTGAATCTTGATCTTGATTATTCTTGAATCTTGATTTTTGAAACTTGATTCTTGAATCTTGAATCTTGATTCTTGAAACATGATTCTTGAATCTTTGGAATTTGCTTAACACTTAATTCTTTGGCATCATCAAAATAACCTTGGAAGACATTGCTTCCACAAAATCTTCTTCATCAATGGAGTCCTTTGCTTCTTGAAGATCAATGACAGCGGAATGGAGAAGGAAAAAAGATTATTGGAGATGCCACTTCAAGTAGAAGATGAGTCAAGAACAAGCTCACCACCATAGGAAGCCATGGATAAGAGCTTGAAGGTAGGAGAAGATGAGTGCAGGGAGAAGGAAAGAAGGAGCACAAAATTTTGTGCCTCAAATGAGGTCTGAACTTTGAAGTGTAATTCTCAAATGATCAAAGTTGAAAAAATGCACACACAAGGCCTCTATTTATAGCCTAAGTGTCACACAAAATTGGAAGGAAATTTGAATTTCAAATTTCACTTGAATTTGAATTTGTGGAACCAAATTTGGAGCCAAAATTTCACTAATTATGATTAGTGAATTTTAGCTATGGCTCAGCCCACTAATCTAAGATCAAGTCCAAGATTCTCCACTAAGTGTGTTTAGGTGTCATGAGGCATATAAAGCATGAAGGGCATGCACAAAATGTGACTATATGATGTGGCAATGGGGTGTAGCAAGCAAATGTTCACCTCCCCCTTAAGATGGTCCAAAATTAATTGGATTGGGCTTCTCCCAATTCAATTAAATTTATCTCCCAACACACACACATCAAATAGTGCACTTAATGCATGTGAAATCACAAAACTACCCCTAATACAAAAACTAGTCTAGGTGCCCTAAAATACAAAGGCTGAAAAATCCTACATTACTAGGGTACCTTCCCTACACTATGAAGCTCTAAATATAAGGCCCAAAAATAATGAAACCTTAATCTAATATGTACAAAGATAAGTGGGCTCATACTTAGCCCATAGGCCTGAAATCTACCCTAAGGCTCATGAGAACCCTAGGACCTTCTCTTGCATCTCTGGCCCAATTTTCTTGGATTCTTCTATCCAATGCCCTTGGGGGGTAGGATTGCATCATAAAATTTGGCCTAGAAGTACAAATTGCATCGTTGAGAGGAATGTGTCTGACTATTGCCCTATTTTTCTAAGGGTCTCAACAACTAATTGGTGACCAAAGCCTTTTAGAGTCCTTGACTGTTGGTTGCAAGACAAGTCCTTTGCAAAAATTGTGGAATCATCTTGGAAGGGTGGGGAGCATTTGCATTAAAAGAAAAGTTGAAGAATCTTAAAAAAGGCCTAAAGGAATGGAATGTTTCTCCATTTGGGCACACCAACAGAGTTAAAGGGATGATTGCTTTGGACCTAAAAGAGGAAGAGAGTCAGCTTTCTGAAGCGGATATTCTGAGGCGGAATCAACTACATGAAGACTTCTGGAAGGTTGTTAGGAGGATAGATTCTACTCTATGCGAGAAGGCTAAATCTAGATGGTTTCTTGAGGGGGATAGGAATTCAAAGTACTTTCACTCCTTTATTAATTGGAAAGGGAGAAAGAATAATTTGAGGGGATTTGTGATAGATGAGGAGTGATCTAAAAATCCAATGTTGGTGAAATTGGAAGTCAGGAACTATTTTCTTCACACATTTGCTGAGTTTGAATCCCTTTGGCCCATTTTGGACGGGGTAACTTTTAAATCCAACTAGGAGATTGATGGCCTGACTGGAAAGTTTGAGGAAGGTGAGGTAAAAGAGGTAGTGTGGGAATGTAGGAGATTTAAAAGCCCTAGTCCGAATGGTTTTAATTTCAAATTCATTAAATCTTTTTAGCACTTGTTGAAGGATGACATTATAAGGTTTCTATCTGAGTTCCACGTACATGGTGTTCTTCCTAGAGGATGCAACTCATCCTTTATTGCCTTAATACCAAATATTGATGATCCTTAAGGGATGGGAGATGTCAAACCTATTTCCCTAGTCGAATGTATGTACAAGATTCTAGCTAAGATGTTGCTTAGAAGGCTTAAGGGTTTCTACCTAGTCTTATTGATGATAGGCAGAGTATATTTTTGGAAGGGAGAAATCTTCTTCAGAGTGTTATGGTGACTAATGAGGTGGTGGAAGAGGCAAAAAGAGGGAGAAACAAGTGTCTGGTTTTCAAAGTAGACTATGAGAAGACACATGATTTAGTTTCTTGGGAGTTTCTGCTATATATGTTGAAGAGGATGGGCAATGGGACTAAATGGATTGGTTGGATTAAATAATTTTTAATCTCTACTAACATCTCAATTCTTCCTATAAAAAAAACATCTCTATTTTGGTAAATGGTAGTCATATAGATGAATTTTCTTCTAAAAGGGGCTTGAGACAAGTGAAACACACTATTTCATTTATTCTAAGTATAAAAAATTAAAAAAAACCACCCCCTTAGTTTTTGTAAACTACCTGAGACCTGTAACAACCCACCTCGTCACTACGATATCACCACTCTAAACCGCAAGAATTTCAATTTTTAAATGAAAACTCCGTTAATTTGCTTATGAAAAATTAAAGTAATTTTTTTCACAATATACATTCCCAAACAACGCACCATTACTTAGATGAATATATATATATATATATATATATATATATATATATGTCTAGTAACTCAGTACACATCTTTCACATAATGGAAAGTAAATTTGTTCATACATATACCTAAATCTGTGATTTACATCCTCAACTCAAAAAAAGAATTATGCAACCAGTTGCGAAGGAGTTGATTAACAAAACACAAATCTCTCCCAAAATAATCCCAACATCATCATGTTGGCTCGGTGGCTCCACAAAAGAAGCTCACTTCTCGTACTCTACTACTATCATTGTGCTCCCACAAACAAAGGTTCACAATCATCACAGGTACCAACCACACGGTACAAAAATTGCGAGGGGTGAGTTTATTATAAAATAAGTTAATACAAAAATCAAATAATCATAATTAGTAAGAAAACATTATCAAATATCATAAACATACACAAACATCCACTAGTCCAACATACACTCAACAAGTTGTCATCATCCGCCCATAGTTCCAATCAATCATGCTCAATATGATGCATGCACCTGACCTCAACTCTCAAATGCAATGTGGTACTATCCCCAAGGAAATAGCCTAAGTGTGTCCACACGACACTCTCACTTAGGAAAACTAGGCAGTAAGTGTCGAGGTCACCTTGTCGTGCACAGGCAACTCCTCTCCCCCCCCAACGATGATCAGCCTGAGTCTTAAGGGAGTTCCAAACTAAGTGACATGTTCCCAAGTACAAGTATTCCTCCTCATGAGAAACTACGAGTACTTACTGACAAAGTTTATACTACTCTATTTCCCTCATGGGCACCATCAATGCACTGACCATGGATAATTAAAGATTTTAAGCCATCCCCCTCCAGAGATGCTTAAAACTCTTTAACTACTATATTTCCCCCACTAGGGATATCCAACAAGGTCACTGCACCCCCCATATACATACACAACATACAATGTATGAAACACGGGCACCATCAATGCACTGACCGTGGATAATTAAAGATTCTAAACCATCCCCCTCCGGAGATGCTTAAAACTCTTTAACCACTATTTTTCCCTCACCAGGGATATCCAACAAGGTCACTATACCCCCCATATACATACACAACATACAACGTATAAAACATGGGCATCATCAATGCATTGACTGTGGATAATTAAAGATTCTAAGCCATCCCCCTCCAGAGATGCTTAAAACTCTTTAACCACTCAATGTCATTATCAACATCAACATTGTCTCATCTCAATGTCATTGTCAACATCAACATCATCTCATCTCAATATCATTCTCAACATCAACATCATCTCATCTCAATGACATTATCAACAACAACAACAACATCTCATATTAACATAATCATAAATAACAACATCAACTCATATTAACATAATCATCAATAACAACATCATCTCATATCAATATTATCATAAACATCAATATCACCTCATATCAATTAATGTCATCAATAGCAATATCATCAGTAAGTCACATTCCGCATATACATACATATATATTTCATGCCTGAGATTAACACTCCCCAGGTCTTCAGACAACACAAGTCTAATAAAAACAATAATGTCATTTATCAATAATAGACGTATCGCATCCCATTAGTCAAAAATATTGTTTTTCTTGAAAACCAGCATGCAACAGGGACAGTCATACGTCCCTATGGTATTAAAAACTGTAAATGATAATAAACTCCCCTTACCTATTGTGAGCTCTCTGTTAGTTCCTCTTTGTGTCTCTCAGAGGTCTCTCTCGTTCACGCTCGTCAGTCCAAACACAAGGTTCTATATATCAAATTGAAGTAAATTTAGTATAGATTTAAAAAACAAGGTTAATAACAATATTCGGAGTCAAATACCCCTATCAAAACATAAAGGGCTGAGGGGTGTTTCGGATTCTACTAAAAGGAGACGTCATTTTGAAATTCTGCTCACGCCAATGTGATCGGGGTTCAGTGAAGGTCACGAAAATAACATCAATGTTATAAAAAGATAACTTTTACAATATCTCATTTTCAAGGATTTTTCAAAGGAAGTGTAAAAGCACCCTATTACAATACCCAACACGAGAGATACTAAGAGAAACTCAAACTAACTAGGAGAAAGGCTTAGAAGTCAAGATTACCTCAAAGAAGCTACAAAATGAAGGATTGTGAGAATTTTCTCCACCGAATCCCTGAGGAGGATTCTAAGGATTCCGCTCCAATTACAACGTTCTTCTTGGTGTGGAGGTTCGGCGGCAATCAATGGCAGCTCGTGGTGGCCACTGGTGGTCGTGGGTGGTGGAAAAGGTGTTAGGGTTTGGGTGGGAGTTTGGAGAGGGGGAGAGGGGGAAAAATCGTGTTTTTCACACTGAAGAACATATTTATAATCTGCAAATCTCACTTAGCGAGCTCGTCTTGCTAAGTGGGAGTCCACTTTTCGCGCTTAGCGCGACAATTCATGCTAAGCGTAACTCCCTCTGCACTAATTCTCGCTCAGTGCAATTCCCTCTCGGGTTGGAATTGCGCTTAGCGAGACATCAGAACTTGTTATATTCCAAATCCAAACGGTCAAACTGTGGAGAATTGTCTTAGGAACCTCCAGCCAAAATTTGAAGATGATCCAACGGTTATTGAATCCGGGATCACGATTTTACTGAAATAGGTTTAGGTAAAATTTGAAATCTCTTAATTTCAACTTAGCTCAACAAAACTCCACATAACTCAACATCCACATCAAGAAATTCACACATGACTAATTCAAGCCATACTTCAACTCATTCAAGTCAACCATATAGTCAAATAACATGATAAATACAATTAAACATCAATTTATAATTAGTAATATTTCAGGGTGTTACAAGACCCCTCCCCCCTCTTTCTCTCCTAATTCCCTTCTTTCAATAACCCACCCCATTTCTCAAACCCTCCATCTTCTTCCCCATTTTTCATCTCTCAGCCTTCCACTCATTTTCCTCCATTGTTCCAAATTTTATCAAGCTTATTGCATCCTTGTGTCACTCTCGAGAATGGGAAGGTGGTTGGAGTAAAAGGGAACACCACTCATTTTCTTAAAATTTCTATCTAATCTCTGATGCAATCCTCCCTAGGAAGAGACCAGTCACTAGAGTCATGAGCAAGAGGCTCCAAGAGGATTGGACTAGAGCTGCTGAAGAAGGCCTTAGGGTTCTCATGAACCTCAGGGTAGATTTTTGAGCCCATGGGCCAATGTTGGGTCCAATTATCTTTGTACATATTAGACTAGGATGTCATTATATTTGGTCCTTATATTTAGGGATCCATAATGTAGGTAGGGTACCCTAGAAATATAGGATTTTTTAACCCTTGTATTTTAGGGCACCTAGACTAGTTTTTGTATTAGGGGTAGTTTTGTAATTTCACATGCACTAAGTGAATATTTGATGTGTGTGGTTGGAAATAAATTTAATTGAATTGGTAGAATCTCAATCCAATTAAATTTTAGAGGGGCAGGTGAGCATTTGCTTACTACACCCCATTGCCACATCATAGAGTCACACTTTGTGCATGTCCTTCATGCTTTACATGTCTCGTGACACCTAAGCACACTTAGTGGAGAATCTTGAAATTGATCATGGATTAGTGGGCTGAACCATAACTAAAATTCACTAATCATAATTAGTGAAATTTTGGCTCCAAAGTTTGGCTCCACAAATTCAATTTCAAATTCAAGTAAAATTTGAATTGAAATTCAAATTTCCCTCCAATTTTTGTGACACTTAGGCTATAAATAGAGGTCATGTGTGTGCATTTTTTTGAACTTTGATCATTTGAATATTAAACTTCAGATTTCAGAGCTATTTTAGAGCACAAAATTTCATGGTCTTCTTTCCCTCTCCATTCATTCATTTCCTTCTTCCTCCAAGCTCTTATCCATGGCCTCCTATGGTGGTGAGCTTCTTCTAGACTCATCTTCTCCTTGAAGTGGCGTCTCCTCTCTCCCTTCCTTCTCCATTCTGATGCCATTCATCTTCCAAGAAGCAAAGGAATCCATTGATGAAGAAGATCCTAGGCCTACAAGCTCCAATGGAGCTTACACCATGTGGTATCAAGGGCATCTTCATCTAGGTGATGTTCTTTTGCTTCCTCTATCTTTTTGTTCGGCGAATTCTCTTTAATTCCTTGTTCTTCATCTTATTCTCCATGTATATCCTCCATTATCTTGTGGTTTGGTTCTGTTTAGAGTAGATTCAAAAAAAATAAACCGATTAAATCTTAGATCTACACTTGTTCTTGCATTTCTATGGTTCAAATTTTGTAGATCTACTCTTGAATCATGTTTTTGTGTTGATTTTAGGTTCTATCATTTTTCATTCATAATATTCTTGTGCTGAACCTTTAGATCTAAATTTTCTTCCAAAATATTGATTAGGAAAAAAAACACAAAAATCTAAGTGTAAATCATTTAATCTATGTTGTCTTAGAGTCATGTTTAGTCATAGTAATTGTCACATTATGTTCTAAGTTTATGTTGAATTTTTATTTTGTTGATTAAATTCTAGATACATTTGTTCATGTATTCTTGTCATTCTTAGCCTATCTTTTGAATTTTGAGTCTAATTCATGCATGTTATTTAGTTCATAACATGTTCTAAATCAATTCCTAGAAGTAGTCTTGTTGTTGAACTCTTTTTTTGTTTTCTAAGTTCCTACATGATGCCTATGATGAAGTTGAATTGTGGTGCTGAGTTGTGGCTGGATTTGTGAATCAAATAAGTCTTAAGCTCTCTTGAATTGTGTTATTCAAGATAATTGATCATAAGCAAACAAAAATTGTAACTATCCAAGCCTTAAGCAACATAAACACTACTCTTGATTTCTAGGTTAAAATCGCTGGTACTGACAGCTTGAATATACGAACTTGTATAAATTACTGGGAATTGGTCACTACATGTTTTGAGCTGAAATTTTTACTGAATTTTCTAGACATCTGGACCAAAATTATAAAAAAATGAACCAAGCTATTTGGATTAAAGGAAAAAATAAGAAAAATCACACAAGTTAGGAGAAAAATCAGTGTCCAGGAAAAAAAAAGTGAAAGGAAAGTGTGCTTGTTGTTTTGGCTCAAAATTTGTTCTATAATTGGTGCCTATTTTATACCAATCCTAGTTCTGAAATTTCAATTGAAAATTATTGTGAAAACAAGTGCCAAAACTAGAGGTTTCTTGAGTCTTTTTTTAAAATTTTTTTTACTCTACTCTAGAGCCATTCTAAGTTTCTCTTTGAGTCCTACCTTGCTTTTATGTGCTTTTCATTGCTTTAATTGTTGAATCATCCTTGAAAATTTGTCTTGTCAAAAATCTTTTGGTTTAGCTTTCATCTCATTTTTTGGTCTTTGGTTATTGCTTGTCTCTTTGTTTCCTTATTTGTGAGTTGCCATATAGGGAATTGGAAAGGAGGATTGGTGTCATCCCTTGAAGAATTTGAGTCAAGAAACAAGGGGCCAACCACCTTAAGAGCCATTGGAATAAGAAGCACTCCAAATTGAGTAAACACAAAAGAGAGAATAGCCACCAAAATTGAGGACTTCTTTTTATTTTTTGTAATTTGTAATTGGCAATTTTCTTTGGTTTCAGACTTTCTAACAAAAAGGCCTTTCATTGGAAGTAAGTTGGGAGCCTCCAATAGGTCATCCTACTTCCATTTGTGTGTAATAATTTTAGGCAATTTTCCCTTAGGATAGTGAGTGTTTTGTTGGGAACCTTAAATAAGATCATCCAAACACTATTAGGATCCGCCTAGTTTGCATTTCTTGCACTTTAATTTCTTGCTTACTTTCATAGCATATTTCCTTTTCCCTCCATTATCAAACCGCCTAGATAGCTTGCCTTTTACCAATTAGTTTTTACCTTATCTTTCACACCTCTTTTAGTGTTTATTTTGGATAGTTTCAACCATAGTTTCTTTTACCTTTTGTTTTCAAACCCCCAACAAGACAGAACCATAACTTAGGAACCAACATGAGTCTTCATTCTTCATCTAGTGTTAATGGCGAGGGTTCTACTCCTAAGGACCCCATCTATAAGATATTAGATGGGTTGAGATCCCTTAAGTTGTGGAAAGAAAAACAAGAGAGAAAAGAAAAAGGTAAAAAAACAGTGGAAGAAATAAGTCAAGATGAAAGATAGAAAATAAGAGAGGAAGAAAGAAGAAAAATGATGAAAGAAATGAAAAGAGAAAAACATGCCTCCTATAGTAGATGACACCATAGTTCACATACTAAACATCACTCCCAAAGAAAAGAAAAGGATAGAAGGCCTCAAGAGGTTAACATTAGCCTCCCATATTTCCATGGAAAAGATAATGTTGAGGGCTACTTAGATTGGGAAATGAAGGTTGAACAACTCTTTGCTTTCCATCATATTAGCGAAGAAAGAAAAGTTCCATTGGCTACCTTTAGCTTTCAAGGGTATGCCCTCTATTGGTGGACTTCCCTTGTTAGGGAACAAAGGATTCATGGGGATCCTCTAGTAGAGTATTGGAATGATCTTAAGAGTGCCCTTAGGAAGAGGCACATTCCCTCCTACTATGAAAGGGAGCTTATGGAAAAGCTCCAAAGGCTTAGACAAGGGAGTATGAGTGTTAAAGAATATAGACAACAAATGGAACTACTCTTTTTAAGAGATGGACTTAGGGAGAAGGAAAGAAAAAGCATACCTAGGTTCCTTAGTGGACTTAATATGGAAGTGAGGGACAAGGTTGAACTCCTTCCATATAGGGACCAAGATGAGCTAGTCCAACTTTGTATAAGAGTGAAGCAACAACTTAAAAGAAATCCTTCTTCAAAATCTTATGGCTCTCACTCTTATCCAAGGAAGGACCAAGCCCATGGAATTTTGGGGGCCGCACCTTCAAAACCCAAGGAAGATAAGGGTAAGACTGTAGAGAAATACACCCCTAAGACTAGTTCCCAAGAAGGACTAGCAATATTAAATGCTTCAAATGTCTTGGGAGAGGTCATATTGCCTTTCAATGCCCCACAAAGAAAACCATGATCATGAGGGGTCAAGACATTTATAGTAGTCAAGAGGAGACTACTTCTTTCCCTTCCTCTAGTGGAAGTGAAGATGAAGTAAGGGGTGAAGAGTCTAGTGAGGAAGTCTACCCCCACGAAGAAGGTGACCTCTTAATGGTTAGAAGGCTCCTTGGAGGTCAATCTTATGATTTATCTCAATCCCAAAGAGAGAACATCTTTCATACAAAATGCAAAATTTTAGATAAAACTTGTTCTCTCATTATGGATAATGGATCTTGTTGCAATTGTTATAGCACAAGATTTGTTTCCAAGTTGAACCTCACTATCATTCCTCACCCAAAACCTTATAAACTTCAATGGCTCAATGAGCAAGGGGAAATGATAGTTAACCAACAAGTGAAGGTACATTTCTCTATTGGGACATATAAGGATGAAGTTAATTGTGATATAGTTCCCATAGAGGCAGGACATATTCTTTTAGGAAGGTCGTGACAATTTGATAGGAAGATCATTTACAATGGCCTAACTAATGAGATTACCCTCACCCATCTTGGCACTAAATATGTGTTGCATCCTCAAACACCTTCACAGGTGGCCAAAGATCAACTAACTATGAAAGATAAGAGGGATGAGGAAGAAAAAATATAAAAACAAAAGAAAAAGAAGGATAGTAAGGCCTTGTCTTCAAAGGCCAAGGGGAAGGAAAAAGAGGAAAAAGATTCCTCCAAAAATATTGTTAAGAAGGAAAATCATTTTGCAACAAAAGGTGATATTAAAAGAGCACTCCTTCTTAAACAATCTTTCTACCTTCTCCTATCAAGGGAAACATCCCTTAGCATTGTCATAATTCCTACATTTGATACCTTACCCCCAAAAGTCCAAGAACTCTTACATGAATTTGGTGATATATTTCCCAAAGAGATACCCCCTGTAAGGGGAATAGAACACCAAATAGATTTAGTCCCAGGAGCAAGCCTTCCTAATAGGCTAGCCTATAGGACTAACCCTCAGGAGACTAAGGAGATAGAGTCTCATGTTAAAGAATTGTTGGAGAAGGGCTAGGTCCAAGAGAGCCTAAGCCCATGTGTTGTGCCGGTGTTGTTGGTGTCCAAAAAGGATGGTACATGGAGAATGTGTACAGATTGTAGGGCCATCAACAACATCACTGTAAAGTATAGACACCCCATTCCTAGACTTGATGATTTGCTTGATGAGTTGCATGGTTCTGATATCTTTTAAAAAATTGATCTTAAAAGTGGTTATCGCCAAATCAAGATGAAAAAGGGTGATGAGTGGAAAACCGCTTTCAACACCAAGTTTGGTTTGTATGAATGGTTAGTGATGCCTTTTGGGCTCACTAATGCACCAAGCACCTTTATGAGGCTTATGCATCATGTCTTAAGGGATTTCATAGGTAGATTTGTAGTTTTTTATTTTGATGATATTTTAGTGTACAGTAGGAGCCTAGATGATCACTTAGGACATCTCAGGCAAGTTCTTTCAGTCCTTAGGAAAAACACCCTCTATGAAAATATAGAGAAGTGTACCTTTTATGTAGATAATATAGTTTTCTTATGTTTTGTAGTTGGTAGAAATGGGGTCCAAGTGGACCCTGAGAAAATCAAGGCCTTCCAAGAATGGCCCACCCCAAAAAGTGTGGGAGATATTAGGAGCTTCCATCGGTTAGCAAGCTTCTATAGAAGGTTCATTCCTAATTTCTCTACAATTGCATCACCTCTCAATGAGTTGGTGAAGAAGAATGTGGCATTTACCTGGGGTGAAAAGCAAGAGCAAGCCTTTGCTTTGCTCAAAGAAAAGCTTACTAAGGCACTTGTTCTAGCTCTTCCTGACTTTTCTAAAACATTTGAGCTAGAATGTGATGCCTCTGGAGTGGGAGTTGGAGCTGTATTGTTACAAGGTGGGCACCCTATTGCTTATTTTAGTGAAAAACTTCATAGTGCCACCCTCAACTACCCCACCTATGATAAAGAGCTTTATGCCTTAATAAGAGCCCTCCAAACTTGGGAACATTACCTTGTTTCGAAGGAATTTGTCATTCATAGTGATCATTAATCACTTAAGTACATTAGAGGATAAACCAAATTAAACAAGAGGCATGCAAAATGGGTAGAGTACCTAGAGAAATTTCCATATGTTATCAAATACAAAAAGGAAAAAACAAATGTGGTAGCTGATGCCCTCTGTAGGAGACACACCTTGTTTTGCTCCCTAGGAGCTCAAATTTTAGGATTTGATAATATTAGGGACTTGTATGCTTTAGATGAGCATTTCTCTCCCATTTACGAGAGTTATGGGAAAAGGCCCAAAATGGATTCTATTTGGCTTAGGGGTATTTGTTCAAAGAGGGAAAGCTTTGCATGCCCCAAGGATCCATTAGGAAATTACTTGTGAAAGAGAGCCATGAGGGTGGGCTCATAGGCCACTTTGGGATAGACAAGACACTTGTTTTACTCAAAGAAAAGTTTTATTGGCCCCATATGAAGAAAGATGTCCATAAGCATTTCACTAGGTGTGTGGCTTGTTTACAAGCCAAGTCTAGGGTGATCCTCATGGGCTATACACACCCTTACCCATCCCCTCTGCACCTTGGGTAGACATTAGTATGGACTTTGTCCTTAGGCTTCCTAGAAACCAAAGAGGTGTAGACTCTATCTTTGTGGTGGTGGATAGGTTTAGCAAGATGACACACTTTATACCATGCCACAAGGTGGATGATGCTTCCCACATCTCAAAACTTTTTTTCAGGAAAGTTGTGAGACTCCATGGTTTGCCTAGGACCATTGTGTCAGATAGAGATGCTAAGTTCCTTAGCCACTTCTGGAAAACCTTATGGGCTAAGCTAGGAACTAAACTTCTTTTCTCTACCACTTGTCATCCATAAACTGATGGGCAAACAGAGGTAGTGAATAGGTCTTTATCCACCTTTTTAAGGGCTCTTCTAAAAGACAACCATAAGTCTTGGGATGGGTATCTTCCTCATGTAGAATTTGCCTACAATAGGGGGGTTCATAGAACCACCAAGCAGTCCCCTTTTGAGGTTGTCTGTGGGTTGAATCCCCTAACACCATTAGACTTCATTCCTCTCCCACTGGACACTTCTTTTATGCATAAAGAAGGGGAATCTAGGTCAGAGTTTGTAAAGAAGTTGCATGAGAGGGTTAAGAACCAAATAGAGAACCAAACAAAGGTGTATTCAACTAAAGGCAATAGAGGAAGAAAAAAGCTAGTTCTTAATGAGGGTGACTGGGTTTGGCTCCATCTTAGGAAGGATAGATTCCCTACTAAAAGGAAATCCAAGCTTAGCCCTAGAGGGGATGGACCTTTTCAGGTTTTGGAGAGGATCAATAACAATGCCTATAGGTTGGACCTCCCAGAAGAGTATGGAGTCAGCACCACTTTTAACATTTCTGATTTAATTCCTTTTGCAAATGGAGCTGATATTGAGGACGAAGAACTAACAGATTTGAGGTCAAATCCTCTTCAAGGGGAAGGGGATGATGCAATCCTCCCTAGGAAGGGACCAGTCACTAGAGCCATGAGCAAGAGGCTCCAAGAGGATTGGGCTAAAGCTGCTGAAGAAGGCCCTAGGGTTCTCATGAACCTCAGGGTAGATTTCTGAGTCCATGGGCCAACGTTGGGTCCAATTATCTTTGTACATATTAGACTAGGATGTCATTATATTTGGTCCTTGTATTTAGGGCTCCATAATGTAGGTAGGGTACCCTAGAAATATAGGATTTTTTAGCCTTTGTATTTTAGGGCATCTAGACTAGTTTTTGTATTAGGGGTAGTTTTGTAATTTCACACGCACTAAGTGAATATTTGATTGTGTGGTTGGAAATAAATTTAATTAAATTGGTAGAAGCTTAATCCAATTAAATTTTACAGGGGGAGGTGAGCATTTGCTTATTTCACCCCATTGCCACATCATATAGTCACACTTTGTACATGTCCTTCATGCTTTATATGCCTCATGACACCTAAGCACACTTAGTGGAGAATTTTGGAATTGATCTTGGATTAGTCGGCTGAACCATAACTAAAATTCACTAATCATAATTAGTGAAATTTTGACTCCAAAGTTTGGTTCCACAAATTCAATTTCAAATTCAAGTAAAATTTGAATTGAAATTCAAATTTCCCTCCAATTTTTGTGACACTTAGGCTATAAATAGAGGTCATGTGTGTGCATTTTTTTGAACTTTGATCATTTGAATATTGAACTTTAGATTTCAGAGCTCTTTTAGAGCACAAAATTTCCTGCTCTTCTTTCCCTCTCCTTTCATTCATCTCCTTCTTCCTCCAAGCTCTTATCTATGGCATCCTATGGTGGTGAGCTTCTTCTAGACTCATCTTCTCCTTGAAGTGGCGTCACCTCTCTCTCTTCCTTCTCCATTCCGCTGCCATTCATCTTCAAAGAAGCAAAGGAATCCATTGATGAAGAAGATCCTAGGCCTACAAGCTCCAATGGAGTTTACATCAATCTCTTTAAGGTAAATTTATAACCCATTGTTCGGCTTTCGGCAAGTGCACCGGATCGCACAAGTAGTATAAAACGGTAAGAACCGAGTATCGAACACTCGGGGAACTTGTGTTATTTGGTAAGCTATTTCAGCAAATAGGTGTCTAGTGTGTAAAAGTAAGTGTGAATATGAATAGGTGTATAAACTATCAGTGCAAAAAAAAAAAAATCATGCGAGAGAAATGATGTGTAAAAACAAGTAGAAAACACGTTGGTCTTCCTAATAGGTGCTTGATGCTAAAAAGATATTCTCTATCTAACAATGCTCATGTGTTCTTATGGTGTCTCCTGAGATACTAAACCCTGATTCCTCATGATAGTTTAGCCTAATCCTGATCAAGCATCATAAGCAGATTCCTCTTGTAAGACTAAACTCAACTAGGACGGCATTAAGACACACATCAAGGACTTTAGAGTCAGACCAGTTTCCACTGTTGAATGACCCTAACAAAGCATGCATCTACGTGATCAAGGTAAAGGCATACTGGAATGAAAAGCAGATAGCACAGAGCACACACAAAACATCATTAAATAGATAAAAATATATTTACATCAGGTACCTACAGGGAAGATCCAACGGAGAATTTAGCTTTCCATACCAGGAAGCCTTCTTAACAACAAAGAGAAGAACAAGATGAAAGATTGCAAAAATACAAGTGGTGAGGATGTCTCCTTCACCTCTAGAATCTCACAATCACTCACAAACTCATCTCAAGCTCTCAAATCGGCTCCTGCTTCAAGCTCTGGTCTCTGCAGATCTTCACACAACAAAATCTCTCAAAACTCTCTGGAACTTAGACCTTTCTCTCTCTAGAAACCCTAGACATGCAAAGCTCTGAATCCCAGTCCAAACTCCCTTCACAAAATCTGATTTCAGGCTTAAATAGGTGGTCTTGTTCGTGCTCGTGCGCTTAGCACACTTATGGACCGCTTAGCGCACGTTAGTGATTTTTGGCTTAGCACGTATTTCTCGCTTAGCGGATAAACTGAAGCGGTGCGCTTAGTGAGATGAAGCGGTGCGCTTAGCGAACCTGTACAGCTCATCTTCTTCTAGATTCTTCCTCGCGCTTAGCCCAGGAGTGTTGCGCTTAACGGACGCTCGCTAAGCCAGCAAGTTGGCTTAGCAAGAAGGTGAAAACAACACTTTCCAAAGCTTGCCTAATTAACCTGAAATTGAGAGAAAATGATTATTAAACACACAAAATGAAAATACTAAGTATTTATTACCTATACTTAACAGAAAATACTTATAACATTACAAAATAACCATAAATTGGGAGAGTTTGATACAATTTATACAAGTTTTATGCACAAAATTTAGTCATTTTCACCGACTAACTCCCATTCAGTTAAATGAGTATTTTATAGCATAGTTTAGTTATGAGTCGTGTGAGAAGGGTTAGAAAACTAAGTATTAGGGATTATTGTGGTTTCCTCAAAACCCTGTGTATGTTAAATTTGGGAAATTTGTCTAATCTCTTGTTTTTTATTTTAAATGCTTAGATCCTATGTAAAATATGGTGGTTAATCTCTGAGTAACTAATCTACTTAGCAGAATTTTAAAATTCTTTTAGGAAATGCAAGTAAACTCCAAAATATATTCTTTTGTGATCTTTGAAATTCTAGAAGTACTTGAGAATAAAGTAAAATGTTTATTTTCGCATGATTGAAATTTATTCTAAGATTTTCGATAAGGTATTTAAGAGTGAATATTGGATTATATTTTTATTTTATGTATTGAGTTTATGATTAATTGTCGTTCGCTACAACGAAGAAATAATGTAGCCTATAAGTCGAATACTCATAGTATATATATGTTTTATGTTTGCTACAACGAAGAGATAATGCAGCCTATGAGTCAAACACTCATAGTATACATATGTATTTGTTTTCATTTGTTGCAACGAAGAGAAAATGCTGCCTGTGGGTTGAATATCCTTAGTTCCTAAAGATCTATTCAATGTAACAAAAAGATAATGCAGTCTATGAGCTAAATGTCGTAGTTTTGTAATTATCATTCGTCTCAATGAAGAGATAATGTGGTCTATGTGCACAGAGTAGAATGAAAGTTTTTACAAAGTTATCATTCTTGAATACAATTTTATATGTAGTTCTAAAAGTTTTCAAGGGAGTATACAATAATTTCTAAAAGTAACTTGTATTTATTTCGCTTTTATTTAATGTCATTTAAATTCTTTTTGGATGTAAAAACTGTAAAACTATTAAGGGATTTCCTAGATTATCAATTATAGGAAACAACAGGATCTTGAAACCTATGATTCTCACAAACAATAAATAAACAGATAATGCGTACCTTTCTCCATAGGAAGACTTCTCTCTGGTGTTTGGAAGAGGAGAGAAATAAGATTTCACTTCCTTAGACCTTTCTTTTTGCCTCTCTCTACGTTCGTGATGGCTATGGGTGAGAGAAAAAACTTTTCTGTCAGGAAGGGGACCTTATTTCATGTTAGTGGGTATTAACCCCCTTTTATAACCATTACTTACCTCTAGAAACTTCTCCTTATTAACCCAATTACAATTTAGCCCTTAATTATTAATTATTAATTTATTAGTCCCTACATAAGTCACATGCCTCTCACACGAGACATTAATTCTAACATTCTCTCTCTTGGCTCATGTGACATTAATAAACATTATGGACTAAATAAATAAATAGATTAACTAACATAATGTGCATTAAAAATGACTAAATTGTTCTATACATTGGGTACATCATAATTTCATGATTAAGAATAGGAACCAATTCGAGTCATGGCGGTTGTACATCATATAATCGACATAGTCCCTTCCATGTACTACAAATTAGTCTTCTCCTTAATATGACCATTAGTTAGGAGTACATAATTGGTCCAACATAATATCTTCATTCAAGACAAAACTTGTTAACATTACTCTAACACAAACATGCATGCAAACATAGAGAACAGGTAATCAGAAACATATCATAATTAAGCTCAGAGTGTCACTAAAATGCATAAGATAAATTACACTTAAGGATCATCAATAACAATAATGCCCATATTTTCAACATGTTCTATAATGTCTTGGGCAGTAATCCCTTATTCAAAGGGTCAGCTATCATAAGGCTTGTGCTAATATGTTCTATTGACACTCTTTATTTCTGAACTTCTTCCTTCACGACAAAGTACTTCAATTTCATATGCTTAGCACCCTTAGAGTACTTGTCGTTCTTACAAAAATATTGTTGTGGAGTTATCACAATACATTTTCAGCGGCCTAACAATACTGTCGACAATTCCAAGCCCTGAAATAAAGTTCCGCAACCAATTAGCCTGAATTGTAGCCTCAAAACATAATACAAAGTCGGCTTTCAGATGCAACAACAACTGATGCATACAAAATTGCTTCCATTTGTTTTCGTTCCATTTCATTTCTAGGACAATGTGCGAGACTAAATTTGTCTCTTTTCTAAACTAGAAAGGGAGATGCTGAGTACTTTTCCATCCTAAATCTCTATAGTACTTTATTGATATATGCTTTCTAAGACAAGCCTAAAAATCCTTGTGATCTATTTCGGAACATTTCTATCCCTATCACATAGCTTGCCTCACCCATATACTTCATTTAAAAGTTATTAGAAAGAAACTTCTTAGTCTAATGAAGAAGACCAAGATCATTAGTTGCAAGCAATATATCATCAACATACAGGATTAGAAAAATAACCTTACTCTCACTAACCTTCAGATATATACACCAATCAACAGTATTTTCCTTAAATCCAAAGGAAACAATGGTATCATTAAACCTCAAATACCATTGGCGGGAAGCTTGCTTTAAGACTGTATATTGATTTCTTTAGTTTGCACACCATGTGTCCCTTTCCTTCAACTAAGAACCCCATTGGTTGGTCCATATAAACATTCTCCTCTAAATCTCCATTAAGAAAGACAGTTTTCACATCCATCTGATGTAACTCCAAGTCATAATGGGCTACTAATGTCATGATAATCCTAAAAGAATCATTTTGTGAGATCGGTGAAAATGTCTCTTTATAATCAATGTCATCTTTCTGAGTAAATCCCTTAGCAACAAGTCTAGCCTTGTAATGTTCAAGGTTGCCATGAGAGTCACGTTTAGTCTTGAAGACCCCCTTACAACCAACTCTCCTACAACCTTTTGGTAATTCTACAAGGCCCCAAACACCATTATGTTCCATGGAATTTATCTCTTCTTTCATGGCATTTAACCACTTCTCCTAATTATCACAGCTTACAGCTTGTGAAAACGAAACTGGATCATTATCATTAATGCTTAAGTTTGTTTTTGTTTCATGTAGGTATACCACATTGTCATTCTAAATAGCTAGTCTCTTTCTCTTTGAGACCTCCTTAATGCTACTTCCTGCGGTTCTTCCATAATAGGTTCATTATGTATCATGGCTCATTATTGTGTTGTGCTTCTTCATTATTGTTTGCAACAATAACTGAAGGAGTAATCACCTTACTACTAGAGGCACAAGCTAAAGGCACTTTCACTCTAACTTCTTTAATTTCCACTTCTCGTGGAACTGTACTTCCACTGATTTCACCATTTTCAATGAACCTTGCATTTCCAGTTTCGATAATTCTCATACTATGATTAGGACAATAAAACATATACCCCTTTGACTTTTCTGGATAACCAATGAAATATCCACTGATTGTTCTTGCATCCAATTTTCTTTCTTGTGGATTATAAATCCTTATTTTTGCCTGGCAACCCCAAACATGCAGGTGTCTTATACTAGGTGTCCTATTTGTCCACAGTTCAAAAGGTGTCTTTGGAACTGCCTTACTAACAATATCCATTAAAGCTCTATTACGCCTTTCTGATACACCATTTTGTTATGGTGTACCAAGCATTGTGTATTGTGCAAAAATGTCACGTTTCTAAAGAAGCTTAGCAAATGGACCTAGGTGTTGCCCAGTTTCATCATATCTTTCATAATACTCATCACCTCTATCAGATCTAATAATTTTCACCTTTCTGTCTAATTGTCTTTCTACTTCATTCAAGTAAATTTCCAAGGCATTCACTGTCTGAGATTTCTCATGCAGTAAGTAGACATAACCATAATGTGAATAATCATCGATAAAGGTGATAAAGTATATTTCCCTTCCAAAAGAACTAACATCAAAAGGTCCACAAATATCAGTATGCACAATTTCAAAAAGTTGAGTGCTTCTTGTAGCTCCTTTCTTTGTATGTCTTGTTTATTTTCCCTTGATACAATCCACACAAATATTTAGATCCGTAAAATCTAGATCAAGAAGAATTTCATTCTTTATTAATATTTCCATCCTTTCTCTAGAAATGTGACCTAAACGTTTATGCCACAAGAAAGAAGATCGTTCATTCACTAAACTAAGTTTAGTGCCAACATTATGATGCATAATTAAAATGATTTCAACATACAAACCATCCAATTTCAATTTATATAAACCATCACAAAGAACACTAGTACCAATGAGATGATTATGCTAAAATAAACTGAAACATTCATTACCAAAATTAAAAGAGTATCCAGTAACATCAAGTTTAGATAATGAAACTAAATTCCTAGATAAACTAAGTACATGAAGAGTTTCCAGTAAATCTAAACAATATCCAGTGTCGAGTTTTAAACAATAAGTCTCGACTGCTTTCACTGGAGCTTTCACTCTAGAGCTTCTCATTTGGGCTTATGGTTTGGATTGTAAAGAATCTCTGCATAGTGTTAGACACATGAGTCATATATCTAGAATTAATCCACCATGTATTATGGGGAACTTCAGTTAAGTTTGATTCAAAACATACATGAGCATTAAGCTCACCTTTCTTTTCGAACCAAGACTTACACTTTAGGCAATCCTTCTGGAAATGTCTTGATTTCCTACAAAATTGACAATTATTGCCCTTTGATACCTTCTTCTGGATTTTCAAAGAGTCGTCATTGATCTTTAATGACCATTTGCCTTTATCATGATTCTTCATATATTTCTTTCTAGATTTTTGATTCCCTTGGTGGCTTACATAATGGACTGAGTGACTTCCTTAATTCTTAAGCCTCTTTTCTTCCTAAACTAACATATTGTGCAATTCATGGACATTCCATTTATCTTTCATGGTTTATAGCTTACTTAATGTCATTTAAATTCTTTTTGGATGTAAAAACTGTAAAACTATTAAGGGGTTTCCTAGATTATCTATTACAGGAAACAAGTGGATCTTGAAACCTATGATTCTCATAAACAATAAATAAATAGATAATGCGTACCTTTTTTCCATAGGAAAACTTCTCTCTGGTGTTTGGAAGAGGAGAGAAATAAGATTTCACTTCCTTAGACCTTTCTTTCTGCCTCTCTCTACGTTCGTGATGGCTATGGGTGAGAGAAAACACTTTTCTGTCAGGAAGGGGACCTTATTTCACATTAGTGGGTATTAACCTCCTTTTATAACCCCTACTCCCATCAAGTAGCAGTTACCTCTAGAAACTTCTCCTAATTAATCGAATTACAATTTAGCCCTTAATTATTAATTATTTATTTATTAGTCCCTACATAAGTCACATGCCTCTCACATGAGACATTAATTCTAACAAAAACTCGTGCTATGTTGTGTTCTCCTTCCTATTAGCTTTGTATTTTATGCTCTCACTAAGTCTCCGTGACTTGCCCCCTTATTTCATTTTTTTTCTTAGATACACAAATAGTGGAGTAGCTGATTTCTTGGGATTTGCTTACTTGCCCAGGAATTTGTTTACCTTTTTGGTAGGCTTCCATTGCGTTTGATGGAGACTTTTTTTTGTGACTCCAGTATAATGCAGCTATATGGTGTAATTATGATGTTTTGAGACATTTTTATGATTAGTATGTCAAGGGCCTAAGCTGTGATCTGTATTAGTTTGATGGAGGCTTTCATTTTTATGATCACTATTAGTTGATATTTTGGATAGTATGTCAAGGGCCTATGTTGTGATCTATAGCCTTGATATCTAATTATTGGATATGGATATATGATATGTTTTCATAGGTTATTCAATATGGGGTTTGTCTTGTTTTTAGGGAAAACTATGCCGAATTTTCGGTAACCCCCTTTTGGTTGATCTGTTAATTGTAATTTTGAGTGAGGTATTCTTAGGCTAGTCCGACTAAGGAAATTATAGTTTGTGCGCCGATCATGGTTCAAGAGTGGGTCGTGACAACAAGGTTATCCTTTTTCACCTTTCATGTTCACTATTGTAGATGAAGGTTTTTCTATTATGATGCAGGTGGCAACTGAGAAAAACAATATTCAAAGGCTTTATGGTTGGAAGTAAAGGAGTGGAAGTTAATTCAATGTGCTCACCATTAAGAGTATGTTGAGAGGATTTAAGCTAGTTTCTGGACTCAATGTTAATTTTGCTAAAAGTATGTTTGGGGCAGTGGGTTGGAGAGAGACCAAGTTAAGTTTTTTGCTAGCATTTTAAATTGTAGGTTGATGAGCATTCCTTTGGTCTACCTGGGGATTCTTGTGGGTGCAAGCCCTAGGAAGGAGGCTACATGGGATCCAATGCCGAGAAAGGTGGATAAGAAGTTGGCATGGTGGAAGAACAAAGTATTATCACTAGCAGAAAGGGTATGCCTCATCAACTTCGTCTTATCATCTCTTCCACTTTTTTTTCCTATATTTTTTAAAAATGCCGAAATGGTGTGGTAAAGAAAATAGTGAAAAAGTATAAAGACTTCCTTTGGGGAAGTAAGGAGGGAAAGAGAAAGTTTGCTTGGGTGAGGTGGGAGAAAGTTTGTTCCCTGAGGGAAAAAAAAGGGTTTAGGGATTGAGTACATTACTATGTTCAATGACTCCTTACTTGCTAATTGGAGATGGGGTGTTTACCACAACTCATGGGGGTTATGGGGCCAAATTTTAGAATCCAAACATCGAGGTTGGAAAGGGTTGAGAGAGGAGGATGATTGTAGGAATGCTTCTACATGGTAGAAAGATATTAAGAGGGTTTGTGGAACAGAGGCAGTTGATAAGTGGTTTGATAAGGACTTTCTTTTGATTGTTGGCTTTGGTGGTTACCTAATATATAATGCTAGCATATTAAATATAATGTAACCACTTGGGCTTAAGGCTATTTCAAATAATGTTTATTTGAAGAAGATTTTACTCTTCCTAAGATCCATTATTAAGGAGATATGGTTCTTTTACAAGAACCACTAAGATCCGTATTGTTTTCCAATTTGTTTTTTGTCTATCATGCACACGATAGTTTCTTGCTCGTTTTTTTGCACTTTTCAAGCATACTTGGTGAAACATATTTGGGAATGTTTCAGTCATAATAATGATGAAATTTAATTTTTGTTGTTCAATGTCGATGTTTGTATTTTTTTCAATCAATTTTATGTATTATCATAAGTTTAAATTATATTTAAAGATAAGTATTTTAATTATTAATAAATTTTGTATTTTCATTATAATTTTTTTAAATTAAAAAATATATAATTATTTGTTTTCTATTATTTTAAAATAATTTATAAATAAATATTAGAAGATTTGTCCTTCATGGGATCTACAAAAAATGATTCAAGATATCAAAATAAAATTTATTACTATAGTAAAAAGTTTAGGATATCTTAAATGCTAATGTGACACTGTAAGATCTACCAAAAAGATGATTAAGAATCTTAAATGAAATCTCTTATCAGGGATGACCTAAGAGATTTTGCATGGTGACTACTAACATTTATTAGGATATGTAATGGGGTAATTGGAGTATTTGTGTTCTACATGTAAACAGCTTTGTCGTGAATTTTTATTTGTAATAACTGAAATAATATTAAAAAATTTACAACACTAAGATATTTTGTTAAATCAACATTTTTTATTTTTTGACACTTATTCATAAGTTATCCGTAAGTTATGTTGCATCACGGATATTGACTTAGTGTTCATGAAAGCTAATCCTAGTATTAAATTGTATTTTTTTTACAGGAGTATTAAATTTTATTATTAATATATTATCCTGTTTTATTTTATATGATAAACTAGTGTGCAATCCGTGTATATGCACGGGTTGTCTGATTGGTGATTTAGCAAAAAAAATTTTGCAAGACAGATATAAAAGGAATTGCAGTGTTGAAGCAAAAAAAAACCTTAATATTGATAATAAAATTGGTATTCAAACTACAAAATACTTTTTATAAAATTAACAAAATACAAATAAAATTTAGTCAATATAACTACCATTCCAGATTTTGTGATAAATTCTTAATCTTTTTTAAGACATCATTCAAATTAAAGATCTCATCGAAAACTTACAGCAGCTTGCCAAACAAAAGCTTATGACAATCTTCCAAATTTTATCATAACGGTGGTAATAAAATGAAACTTCATCTCCATAGATAAAATCGTTGTCTACAAGAAATTGGTACCAAGGTTGAACGATGTATTTGTCACCAATGCTAGTGTTGAGGACTATGTCATTCCATTGCAGAGGAAGGTCAAATCTTCTTAGAATTGTCATATGTTAACCACAAGCATTAACATGAGGGGCGGCAGAAGTTGGAAGTTTCTATAGATAAATCTTTATAATATCAATTGGAAATTCTCTCGTGATTATATAGTCATACCAAATCATTAAAATCAATTAAACCTCTATAAAAAGTAAAATTATCTCTATTTAAAAATTCGCCGGTGATTATATAGAAATTGCACTGAAAATGTTAAAACAAAAGTCAAGTATGTTTTCACCACCAGTGAGTGAAATAAAACTAATATGTGCTAGGCAAGTTGATATTCCTTCTCTGATTGTTTTTTGTTGTTTCTAGCTAGCCTGTTCAGTAGAAAATGCCCATAAATGACATCAACTATACGTAAACAATCGCAAATAAATGAAACAAATTCAAAAGAAATTTGATCTTCAAATATCATTCAAGGTTGACAATAAAATAGAGAAACATGAATTCAATCACAAGCACAAATTTTTCATAAGTGCCACTATTTTTTTTTACCTTACTGCTCATAAAAAAAGTTTTCCCTTTCGATGATTCTTCCAAGCAACAATCTGTCCTCCATAAAGAAGAACCCAAAATCATATTTCAATTAGTTAAGAACTGTTAAGTGAAAGATGTAAATGACAAAAAAGATGATTCAAAGAACTCACTATGCAAGAAAACGACATAGAGATTTATGTTAATATGGGGGGAAAATTACTTAGCCACACTTTCTTCTAAACAAACTCCACCAGAAACTGATTCAAAGGCAAAGATACAAAAAATCCAACCATGAATTGACAAAAACCCAAAAATTGTAGGCAAGCATCAACAAAAAAATGCCCAAAAAAGGATACCAAACATGTAGTCCTTCAGAACTTGGAGGATGAGAAAATAAAGAAAGTAAGAAAGTTCCTAAAAAAATTTCAAGGAAACTTTGGTATTAGAATCACAAAAGGAAAGCCATTTGATTTCTCATGTGGAAAATATCAAGAAATCCATTAAAGAAAATTGAGGGGAATTAAAAACAAAAACAAATACTGATCTTAGACATAAAAAACTGTCCAAGTAAGAACAATAACTGCTAAAGGAGTAGGTACTATAGCAGTGCAATTTTCTCCAAAGATATGTATAGTGGGAGGTTTAGACATAAAAGTTAAACATGTAGTTAAAAGAATAGGATGAAAATACTAATCTTAAGGCTGGTTTCAGTTGCAATTTGGATGACAATGTTATTTCCCAAAGAAGCTACCTGTTGAAAAAAAGCAATAGACCAGTACTCCCGGGATCCTTCAGGAATCAATAAACAAAATGTCAAGAATCTATTATGAACCATGGTCGTGGATAATATGGAGTTTAGCTAGCACAAAGCTGCAAAGAAAACATTTGAGTACTGAATATGACGGTCATTATAGGTATGAGCAAGGAAACTAAATATAGAAGAGCTTAAACATTCATCCGAAGCAAAAGAAAATAATGATTTGGCCCAAAGAACCCAAACATATAAGAGAAAGAAAAACATGATAAAAATTACAGAAAATGAAAGAAAAAAAGTTACCTTTTGCTAATATTGCACATCCACTCAACAAAGCAACAATTTATTTTTCTGATTAGAAAACAAACTAAAAAACTATAGAAGAACAAAGCCTACATAATAATAATAATAATAATAATAATAATAATAATAATGAAACAAAACCAAAATATAAGCATAAGCACATTCCTATGAGTACGAAAAATATAAGCAACTAAAATTTTGATTTCTTAATATCTACAAAAGATGAACCACTTCCCAAAGTGCATCCTTTTTTTAAGGAACCCAAAGAAACCAAACATACAATAGCAAAATGGAATGTTGAAGTGTCACAGTTCTGGGTATAAGGTTTCTAAGTCTATTTTATACATGCATTGAAATGTCATGTATGTTTGTCATTTGTAACATATAAGAGAAAGAAAATCATGATAAAAATGAAAGAAAAAAAGAGTTACCTTTTGCTGATATTGCACCTCAGGTTGCACATCCACTCAACAAAACATCAATTTATTTTCTGATTAGAAAACAAACTAAGAAACTATAAAAGAACAAAGCCTACATAATAATAATAATAATAATAATAATAATAATAATAATAATAATAATAATAATAATAATAAGAGATAGGAAATAATGTTTGGTTTTGTTTCATTATTATTATTATTATTATGTAGTCTCTGTTCTACTATAATTTCTTAGTTTGTTTTTTAATCAGAAAATAAATAAAAAGAATTAGGGAAGAAAATAAATTGTAAGTCTAATATCTCAATTCTACGGTTAGTTTTTATCCTTATCTTGATTGCAACATCCTATGGAATGAACCTTCCACACATAACTACCCTGGTTTGGTCCTTTTCTAGGAAATGGGTATCCAACTCTAGCACAATAGCAAAGTGAAATCTTGAAGTATCCCAGTTCTAGGTATAAGGTTTCTAAGTCTATTCTATACATGCATTGAAATGTCATGTATGTCTGTCATTTGTAACATATAAGAGAAAGAAAAACATGATAAAAATGATAGAAAATGAAAGAAAAAAGAGTTATATTTTGTTGATATTGCACCTCCCATTGCACATCCATTCAACAAAGCAACAATTTATTTTCTGATTAGAAAACAAACTAAGAAACTATAGAAAAGCAAAGCCTACATAATAATAATAATAATAATAATAATAATAATAATAATAAGAGATAGGAAATAATATTTTTTAGTTTGTTTTCTAATCAGAAAAAAATAAAAAGGATTAGGGAAAAAAACTTGGAAATTATTTTGGTTTTGTTTCATTATTATTATTATTATTATTATTATTATTATTATTATTATGTAGGTTCTGTTTTTCTATAGTTTCTTAGTTTGTTTTCTAATCAGAAAAAAAAAGGATTAGGGAAGAAAACTTGGGAATTATTTTGGTTTTGTTTTATTATTATTATTATTATTATTATTATTATTATGTAGGTTCTGTTATACTGTAGTTTATTAGTTTGTTTTTAAATCAGAAAATAAATAAAAAAAGATTAGGGAAGAAAACAAATTGTAAGTCTAATATCTCAACTCTACAGTTAGTTTTTTTTTTTTCTTATCTTGATTGCAACATCTTGTGGAATGAACCTTCCACACACAACTACCCTGGTTCTTTTCTAGGAGATGGGTATCCAACTCTAACACAATATATAACATAGTCAAAGAAATATAAAATGGTTTACAATTTAATTCTGTATTTTAGAACTATAAGAAGCTTGCATATAGAAATTAATTAAGGATGATCCATGCATGATGCCTAACCTGGCATATCAAGAAGGGCTCTTTTCACTTTTCTGTAGCAACCATTGTAATCAATATTGATCCTCATCACCATGCAAAAGTACTACGAACCAAAGAAAACAAAAATGATTCAAATGGTATTTATAGAACTAACTTAATTAAGAAAACCAGAAGATGGTGATTAGAGCTTGCCTTCAATGTCATGAAAACAATCAGAGAAAGAGAGAGATGGTAACAGGAATTTGAAAATCCAAAATAGTATAAGTGAGCTAGCAAAGGCAGAGTGAATCTTAAAAGGCAAGCAACAACAAAACTTTGAGAGCCAAAAAGGATTTATAATGAGTTGGGTAGCATTTTCGTTTGATGGCATTGATGCTCCTTTTAATTGCTGAATTTGATTCATTTTGTGTCTATAGGAAATATACTTTACTTACAACAATATGAGTGATTATTTTTTAGTGTCTCTCTCTTAAAAACTTAGCTCACAATTAACCAATCAACTTTAATAATCTAAAATCCTCAAGAATTGACAAATTCCCAAAATATATAAAAAATAAAAACTAAAACAGTCACCAATCCTCCAATCACTTTAATTATATTAAGAACGGGCAAATACCCCAAAGTTACAAAAAAAAAAATCAAAATAGTCGGAGACTAACAATTCCATGAAAAGCAAAGCATAATATATTAACTAACTGTGTACTAATCAATAATATACTTGAATGCAAACAACATTCAAGTATTTCTCAATGTCTTTTTCTTTTTCACTCTATTATAGGCCAAAACTTACCTTGTTAACGAACTAAAGCCATGGCTGCTGGATTCTGCATAAATCAACAATTTATAAATAATGAATTAGAATGTCCATTAAAACTCAATTAATCAAAAGTTTCGACTTGATCGTGATGTGTGAGTGAACTGAGTAGATCGAGAAAATAGGCCATTGGCACTTGTATATGTCTGATAAAAAAATAAAGCATTAAAAAGGATACATAATAAGTTGACAAATTAATAAAATAAAAAATAAACACACTTGTTAAAGTTAAATCAACTACACGTAATAATAATAATAATAATAATAATAATAATAATAATAATAATAATAATAATATGACTAATAACATCAATCTATTTTTTAAATGTCATATGAATCTAATTATTATCACAAAACTTGATTCAGAAGAGAAATTTGAATCACAGGATGAAAGTCATTATTCTATTATGTGCATTCACATGCAGATATCAAAATAAATATTTTCAACAAAATATACAATTAAAACTTAAAAGTATACAAGAGCTTACTCCTCCATTGGCCAAAGCAATGGCCATGATTGTTGCAGCTTCCATGACCCATGAAAGAGGATTCCACATAAATCCTAAAAACTTCAAAACCTTGCTCTCCTGCAAAATTCATACAAAAGCTCAGCAGAGAAACTAAACCTGGAAGTAGAAACCAATAATAAATCGTATAAATAGCAACATACTTTTTGAGGCTCCAATAATTGTGTCCTCAGTTTTGCTATTTTTGCCTTGAGTTGCTCGAGATGATACTCTACACAGTAGACATAATAATAATAATAATAATAATAATAATAATAATAATAATAATAACAACAACAACAACAACAACAATAAGGCAAATAATATCAGCAAAAGGCAAGAATATTGACCATTGTAGATCGAAGCGTCAAAGATTTTACACCAGCAAAGGAAAAACCATCTCGGTCCTTTAACAAATGGGAATGGAAGCTCCTGAAATTACCCTCGGAACCTGACCAAGCAAAAAAAAGAATCCGAAGAAGCAGAATGCTTTTCTTTAAACTTGGACAAAGCAACCAGAATGCTTAAAACCTTTTTGAGCTTTGTAATCTTTTGATAAACCATTGCCAACCTGCAATCACAAAGAAATGGTAAATTATTTCCTTACCGCTTCCAATTTAAAAGAATAAGCTTGGAGAAAAATAAAACCTTAGTACCATAACAGATTAATAAAGCATCACCAATAACAAAGCATCCTTACAATCCCCTTGTCTCTCTCCTCATGTAACCCTCTTCTGGAAAATAAATTGCACAACAATAGTTATATAACCCTCTTATAAAAACAAAATACCCCATTTTATATATGCTCTTAAGCTCATCCTTTGAAATTTCATGCCAACAATGAAAATTTAGGATGCAAAATCAAATTTATCAACATTGAAATTTGACCATTTCAGAAAAACTTCTCCAACCTTGAAAAAATGTCTATCCGTCCTAATTATCCCCAGAAACTAAAATAACAACCACAACAATAAACAATAGAGATAAACCTGGAGGCCAAGTAACACGCAACCTATATATATATATATATATATTGAGACATGTTAATTGCACATATACTACACATACATTCATCCCGTTAATTCTGTGTCAATCAAAACAAAATCCGAAAGCCAAGATGTATGTGTAACACACCTCAACTGCATCAAAAATGCACTTCATGCGCAGAATACTTAACTCTGGCTCTACCAATAATACTCATGTAGGAAATAAACATCACTGCTGTAGAAATGCATTGTAGTTGTAGAATTTCATTCTAGCAATAGCAAAATATGTTCTCAAAAAAGGAAAAAAAAATAGAAAAAGTTAACACAAAGACAATAAATGCAGTGACCACCAAACCCATGGCTCGGAGACCAACCACATTTCTGTGATGATCATAAATTAAACTGACTGGGACGTTTTTTTTTTAAATGTCAAAAGGAAGTCAAAACAGATCTAACGTACATAAAAAAAAACATAAAATAAACACATAAACCACAGAAGATGCTTCTAACTTACAGTTTTATAAGAGAAGAAGAATAAATTATCACCTTAAGAGCGAGCAGAAGTAGACACGTTTTAACCGAGTAAAACCTTCTATCAACAAAATCCCCCAGAAACAAATAATTAGTTTTGGGGCAATCCCCTCCTACTTTGAAAAGCTCCTTCATGTCATAAAATTGACCGTGAATATCACCACGTATCTACACAAAGACCAATACAACCAACGAAACTAATCAGTTGAAAACAACAAAGACCAGAAGTAGGATCATAAAGAAGAATGAATGCAACAGAGTAGACCCCAAATGCATAATAACGGAAAAAAATGAAAAATAAAACTTTTTTTGTGCCCCCATGACACTGAACACAGAACAAAGCACAAAACAACGAATTTTGTAAATAGGTCAAAATAAAGAGACACAAAAAACACCAAATTTGGGCAAAGAGGAAACAACCTCTAAAACGCTTTCCATTCTCACAACCTTACTTAGTGTGGTGCCTTCCTTCACATCTTCAATCGTCGAATCGCTACTCCTCCCAAAGCACCAGCTCTAATTTCTCGTTCAGTTGCATGTTTACGGTCTCAGAGAGCGAGAAGGCTTAGAAACTCTCGAGACTCCGCGAGAGAGAGAAATAGAAAGATAAAATAATTTTGGGAACAAAAAGCAAAACACGTGTCAATCTTTTAAGTTTTTCAAAATTCCAACTTTGTCAACTACAGGCATACACGTTTCAAACTCCTAGGTATGTATTTTAGGGATTTCTAGAGCCTTCTCTTTATTAACACTTAATATAGATATTGAAAGTGTTAAATGCACTTACTTTTTATTTTATTTTTTTGAAAAAAATAAGAAACTTGTAAAAAAAACTTCTTAAAAAAATCAATGTGAGTTTATATTATTAATATTAATTATAAATTATCATATAAAATAAATTTGTTGATTGACATGGTTATTTTCTTAAATATTATATCTATTATGGATTTATAGTGTTTAATTGACCTAATTATATATTTAAATATATTTTTAGTTGGTATACTTTAGTGTATTTTTATTTTTCATGTAAAGTTATTTCTTATTTTTAGTTAGATAAATGATTTTGTTTTGTTTTTGGTCCTTATAATATTTTAGATAACATTTTTTTTATTGTTTAAAGTGATTATTTAAAATGTTTTTAAGGAAAAAATATAGTTTATAAAAATAAATAAATAAAAATTTTGTAGGGACCAAAAGAAAAAACTCTAAATTAGAAAGATTAAAATTTTAAACCAAAATTATATTAATAATTAATAATTCATAAAAGTTAAATATATCCAAAAAAAATACAGTGTTTATACTATATAAATTTTTAAAATTATTCAAATCCTTTAAACGACGTGACAATAATTGATATGATAGTACGAAATTTAGAATAATTTATTACACGTTTTAGGTTCGACTCACCGGCCCACGTCAAAAAAACGTGTCAGTACAAGAACCTTGTCGTGTTCTTCATTAGTAGTCCATAAATTGATACTATTCCAAATCTGTTTCGGTGGAACAATTCCACTTGGTCAAACCAAAACAAATACTACCATGTTGTTAATCTACTCTTTTTATCACTCTTCCTCTTTCGGGGGCAAGTTCAATTCTTCACTCTTTTTTTTTTTTTTTTTCTCTTAGTTCGGTGAATCATGGCGAACCCAATCGACGGTGGCGAGTTCGAGTGCCTTTCCGGGTTCGGCAACCACTTCTCCTCCGAGGCCCTCGCCGGAGCTCTGCCGGCGGCGCAGAACAGCCCCCTCGTCTGCCCGTACGGACTATACGCCGAGCAAATCTCCGGCACCTCCTTCACTTCTCCTCGCAACCGCAACCTCTTCAGGTTCTTCTTCGCATATTTTTCCAACTAAATAAATAAATATGCAAATTCATTTTGAAGTGAGTAATCTTTTGAGTAAAATAAAACCAAAAAAAAAAGTGGTTGATTGGGGAGACTGAGTAATCTTTTGAGTAAAACAAAACAATAAAAACGTGGTAGAGAGGGAAGAGTCAATAAAGTCAGGATCCCATCGGTAAATACGGACTAAAGCCAACATTAAGTGAAACTCCTTTATGCACTCTGAATAGAAAATTTTAACTTATGAAAGTAATTTAACATAAAATTTAAATTTTTTTTAATCTAAAATTAATTATTTAGATTTTTTTATATAAAAAATTTAAATTTTTTAAATTCTAAAATAGAATTTTAAACAATTAAAAATATAAAAGGTATTTTCTTTATAACTTTTAACTTGCAATTCTTCCCTTCCTTACATATGATGCTTTTCTTGGAGAAACACAATTTAAATGTGAGTTATATTTGAGGCTTTCTGTCATGTAACAATTTTTTTTTTCAATATACGTGGTCTTTTTTTGTTTTATAAAAATAAATAGATTTTATTATGGGTGGGTTTAAATCTTGAGCTTTATTGCTTTATCTTTGGGTTGGTCCTGACTAAACTGGATGAAGAATAGTTGTTATAGCAAAGCTGATGAATACTTCATTTCAAATCAGCATCGTCAATGGATATACTTCATACTAACAACATAGTAATAGAAAAAAAAATCTTTTGAAAAAAAAGTAAAAGAATTGGAATCATTCGTGAGAAAAATTGTGTTAATACTTAAAAGTAATACTGTAATAATGAAGAAGAACTTAATTTATTTCCTTGCAAAAAATGTCTGATTACTCTTTCAATAACTTTTCCAAGCAATTAAATCTTTCTGTATACCTTACTTTTGAAGGATACAAGTAGACACTTTGGGCGTTAAATTGAACATTAACTCCATATGTATCTGTTCTACTTTTTTTTTTTGTTTAATTCAACGTTTTTTTTAATTATCTTTTTCTTTTTGTGTGTGTGTAGTTGGTTTTATCGGATCAAACCATCAGTGACTCACGAACCGTTCAAGCCAAGAGTACCGGGTAATGGGAGGATTTTGAGTGAGTTCAACAACTCCAGCAGTTCTGCTAACCCAAATCAGCTTAGATGGAAGCCCATGGATGCACCCGATTCGCCAATGGATTTCATTGATGGGTTGTCCACCATGTGTGGTTCTGGCAGCTCCTTCATGCGCCACGGATATGCTATTCACATGTAACTAATTGGTATCCTTTGATTAATTTGTATTCTTGTTTATCTAATGGGTGTTGTGCCAGTCAGTTCTTTTTCTTTTGTCATTGATTTTCTTTTTTTTGGGTTGGCTTGGTTTCTTAATCAGAATGGCATAATTTGTGAGCTTTAAGTCTCTACAATTATAATATGATGCCAATGCCATTGTTTAATGACTATAAATTGAAATAATATATATTTTAGTTGATGTTAGATGTTGTCAGTTAGCTGTGGTAGTTGACATTTGTTAGTTGGTTTGCTTGTTAATTGTTAGTTACTACTACAATAAGCTCTACAAATAGAGTACATTTCACAGTCATTGGTATATTTTCATTTTGATCAATACAATGAGATACTTTATGGAACTCCTCTTAATATGTTTTTACGCCTTACGAAGTTGGGGTCATATGTATCTCCTTTCAGATCTATGGTGGACAGTTGATATCACACCTAACATAAGTGGTGTTTTAGAATAACCTTGTTTTAATGTGAAGTTTGTACTTCTGATAACTGTTTTGTCCTGGAGTCTGGATTTGGGCTTACTTTCAAAATACACTAGCAGGGGGTGAGACTCCAATTGCTGCGTCAAAGATAAGAGTGGTATAACGGTAAAGACACTCTTGACACTTGGATTTTACATTAGGTGTATATGAAGGTGGAAAAGATATGTAACTAAGTGACTAAAATCCTTTATTTATGGTGAGGGGTGGTTGCTTGGAGAACAATCCATTCAAGATATAGTTCCCCGCTATGCACGTTTAAGTTTCCTTTTTTCTTGGAGTTGAGGGGTTGACTAATGTTAAGAAGGCATGTTATCCCCACTTTCCTCACGAATGCTAGGAGATGCTGTTGAATTATTAGGTTTAGGCTCCGAAAGCAATGTCGTCATCATAGTGTGACTGTGTGGTATGGGTCTCATAGTTCTCTTGTGCTACTTGCATTGATTTGTGGGTTGGGTTGAAGGGTAGAGAATGAAGATATGAGGTCTCTGTCTGAAACAATAACTTTGGTGTGAACAAGAATAAGATAAGGCAGTGATTATTCTCTTTTTAAAAGAAACCCACATAGAACACAATTGCTATTTTATGTTTCATCCTGTTCTAGTCTGTTTACTTCCAAACACTATCTAAGAAGAATCAAGTGTTGTTTCATCTGTTTGATTTGTGTACTGTGAAAATTAATTTGTTTATATGATATGCTGTTTTATCTTTGCTCTAAGTAATGCTATTGCTACCATGGCCTGTTGCATAAATACACCTCCAGCCATTGATTTTTCTTTAATTTTGGTAGCCTATGCAAAATAATACTAATAGCGTATTGGTCATAGATATTGATGCCAAGCTTCCAGATTTGGTATGACAAAATTTAAATTTTTAAGGTAACTTTAACAGTTTAATAAATGGGAAAATATTATATCACTTATAGGTACAATGCCAACAAATCAATGGACAATTGTGCCTTTTGCAATGCTGATGGTGACTTCTTGATAGTTCCCCAACAAGGAAGTAAGTCACTAAAACAATTTCCTTGATGGTTCAATGTTAACTAAGAAAGTTGTGTTTGGGTTTAATTTCATTATACTTGTGTGCATATAGTTCTCTCTGCACCTGTATAATTTCCTTGTTGATCTGTGCCAATGAACTTGGCTGGACTTGAATATAAAAGAAATTTCTTAATTGAAGGATGCAATGCATATGAATGACAAATATTGTTCTTTTCCAGGGTTTGTGCATTAGTCTTCTGAATGGGTATTTAAGAGTTGTCTTTGATTTTTTTGTGTAGAATTTTATAGTTAGAATGACAACCAGTTCTCACCATGTTTTTGAATTATTCCATGCATGAATTTCTTCTTTGGCGTTGTGGTTAAATAAAGTTTCATGATGCTTAAGAGTACACTCTAATCCGTCCTGTGGATCACATCTTTTTAGGAATATACCTTTCCCTTTTATTTATATTTTTCATACTGTCTGCTGGATTTGTAGGACTCCTTATCACTACTGAATGTGGAAGATTGAAAGTTTCTCCGGGTGAAATTGCTATAATACCTCACGGTTTTCGTTTTTCTGTGAATCTGCCTGATGGTCCATCCCGCGGTTATGTTGCTGAAATTTTTGGTACTCATTTTCAACTTCCTGATCTGGGACCAATAGGTATCTTTTCTCTTTTACTCTTAAGAAATTTAAGCTACCATGTATGTTGCTTGAAAATTCATGGTATGTGAAATTAAAAATAACTTTTTTTAACACTATAGGTGCTAATGGTCTTGCTTCCCCAAGGGATTTCCTTGTTCCTAGTGCTTGGTTTGAAGATAAATCTTATCCTGGGTACACCATAGTGCAGAAGTTTGGTGGTGAACTCTTTGATGCAGTACAAGATTTCTCTCCCTTCAATGTTGTTGCTTGGCATGGTAATTATGTTCCATATAAGGTGGGTGTTTTTCCCTTCTTCATTGTGAGTTATGATTACAATCATAGTATTTTCAGTTTGATAGGGGCATAATTCCTGTGAGATAATTTATGCATCTTAATTAATTTGGCAACTATTATTTTCACTTGCAGTATGATTTAAGCAAATTCTGCCCTTATAATACAGTTCTGTTTGATCATAGTGATCCATCAATCAATACTGGTATGCCTTTTTTGAAAATGAAATTTGTCTTAACCTTCTCTTCTTCATTTTTTTTTTTTTTGTTTATGGAAATTGTTTTTTTTTTTTTTACATTTTTGTTCATATGTGCAGTGTTGACCGCACCAACTGATAAACCTGGAGTGGCATTGCTTGATTTTGTCATTTTTCCACCCAGATGGCTGGTTGCTGAGCATACTTTCCGGCCTCCATATTATCATCGCAATTGCATGAGTGAATTTATGGGCCTTATTCATGGTGGCTATGAGGTATATCATATCAAATTTTTTCTTTTAATCGCTGTTTGTTGGAAGCACGAAGGATTTGCATCTTAATGGTAGTTTTTTTGGTAATATGGGAAAAGAGCAGGATTAGTTTTGGGTCAGTTGAGACAAAATTTGGTCTTCTCTAGTGTTGTGACCATTTGTTTTTCAGGCCAAGGCTGATGGATTTCTTCCCGGTGGTGCAAGTCTCCATAATTGTATGACTCCCCATGGTCCTGATACAAAGTCATATGAGGTATGTTTTTTCCTAACAATCATGCAGGTATTAATTCTAGTATGTGCTAGTAGTTCTTGATTTTACAAAATCTTCACTTTAATTTTTGATTTTGTAAAATGTTCACTTTAATGCATGTTTGGACCTGCATCCTATTCTTTCAAAAATCATGTCCTTTGTCATTTTAACAAAGAAGCTTCTTTTATTAGCTTTAGATTTCTATATCAAATATGAAAGTTTTTACTATGATAGACGCGGCACCATTACTATTAGTCCTTTTTAGAATAAAATGTGAAAAATAAAGATGAAAACGATAAAAATGAATAATTTTTTACAGTGTTAGACTAGTAAGAAATTCTTACAGTATCATATACCGAGGTTTACTCCCAAGTGCAAAACCTTGTTATGTGCCATTTGTTGATTTGGTTTAAGTACTAACTACTAAAGATGCAAAAAATATGAATTAATGGATTCAATCTTCTAGTAATGCATGTGTCGGTACTTGGTTTTTCAGGCTACCATTGCACGAGGAAATGATGGAGGACCTTGTAAGATCACGGACACAATGGCTTTTATGTTTGAATCGAGTTTGATACCCCGTATCAGTCAATGGGCCCTGGAATCACCGTTCTTGGATCAAGATTATTACCAATGTTGGATTGGCCTGAAATCTCATTTTACAGTTACTGAGACATCTCCTGAAAACACGAACTTGCGGAATGGACAGTGAGGAGTGAAATGGGTGTTAAAAGTGAACTCAACCAAAAGATTGTGGAATGGACAATTAGACCACCAAAAGATTGGGTTGTTTTGTACATGTAATTAAAGAAATATAATCGAGTTTAATGTTTATATACTAAATATTGGAAAATAATTTTATATTATCATTTAATTATAAATTATCATTTGAATTACTTTAAGATAGTTATTTAAAAAATCAATAAATATTCCATATATGATAAGTTATGATTGGATGTTTGTGTAAAAATGTTTACTTTAGCTGTGTATTTTTTTTTTCAATACAATTTAGGTTCCTTAAAGAAAAAGAAATTTAATTTAGGTGTGCTAAAAGTTAACTCAACCGCAATTGGTGTCAATCCAAATGGTTTCAGGCAAGTTTTATGTACAATGAAAGGGATTGGAATCTTTTAAGTTCTGTCCTAGAGAGGGTCTATCCTAGTCACGGTCTCCTTTTTCAAGTGTATAGTTAATGTGCTTATGCACAGAGTCATAGAGATACTTGGTAAATTAAAAAAACAAAATCAATAAATAAATCATTGAAATTAGCCGTTAAGAGTGAGTAATTGGTGAAGGATTTGTGTTCCCTTTAAGATAAATTGGAAAGTGGAGTTTTGGAAGAAAAACAAAGAAAGATAGCTTTCTTTTTTTTAAATTAAGAGAGTTGTATAATGATTATAAAAATAAATAAAAGACTAAGGTATGGAATTTTTTAGAAATAAAATTAAGTAGTTGGGAGCCCCACACGAAGTGCAGCATTTTTGCGGAATCAGTAATCACTTTTGCAAAGCTTCTTCAGATTGGATGCTAGTACGCTTAAGCCTCTACGGATTCATGCTGATAGAGTGTCACATTCTGAACCACTAATTCTGGTTTTGATTTTTCATGCAATTAGGAACAACATATTTCATTCTTTGTTTGGATTTTGGCCTTCAATCAAAATTTACCGTTATTCTTCTATTTTTTCTTTTCAATTAGGATTCAAATCCTAATTGAGTTGAGTTTTTGTTTTTGAAATATGGAGATTGATAAATGTTGGGAGAATAGGCAGAGAAGATATATTGACGGTATAAAATTTGACTGTTCCAAATTCTGGCGATTTTAAACCATTAGAAACTATTTAACACCTACTAAATGCTTTGGTCAAATAATTTCTAGCCGCTAGAAGAAAAAAAAAATCACCACAAAATAATTACCTTGTCATTGTTGTTTAACGACTGCACTTGAAGGGAGAGACTAAAACCGACCAAAATTTTGATTAGGGACCAAAAGTAAAAATCCGAAAAGGATCAATAACTAAAAACATAATTCGGGACCAGACCATCATTCTGGTTTGATTTATTAATTGCTTGGACTTTGAAATTTTAAGAAATTGATATCGAGATGCAAGGAAAGTCCCCAAACTATATTCATTAAAGTTATATACGAAAAGTACTATAAACCTTCTAACTTTTTGAAAAAATATAGTTTCTCTTCCTGCACCCTCTGCTCTTTCACTAGTCTTGTTGGAGTCATCTCATCTAAGCTAAAAGAAATTAAATATGTCAAATAACTTCTCTACTTTTATTTTAAAGTTATTTTTAACTTTAAAGTAGTTTTACTTTTAGAATAGAAAATCAACTGTAACTTGTCCGTATGATTTATTAAACTCTAACTTACTATAATTAAATTAATTCTCTAATTAATATATGATGATATGGTTATTTCTGAAATTTATATGACTTTCAAAATTCAAATCTCAGCCAAAAAAAATTAAGTATTTAAAACTTACATTTTAATATACACATTGAGTAAAATAATTTTATACTATGATTCAATCATAAATTATTATTTGAATTTCTTTAAAATAATAGTTTAATACTTATGTATTGATAATGTAAAATAATATATGACTTTTTTTCTCATTAAGTTTAATGTATATGTATTGATAGTGTAATTATAAACCAATATTTTAATTATTTTAAAATAAGTTGTAATTAGATGATTATGTAAAATTTATTTAACACTGTTGATCAATACATAGTTTTTTTTAAGATATTAAATTGGCTAATTTGATTACCTAAAATAAAATAATAAATATAACTGTGCTTTGAAATTGAATCAAATACATATCAAATACTATTTAAGAACATTGTTATCCGAATCTCTTTTAAAATGATAATCCGAGTCTTAAAAGGTTAACGTGAATTTGACACATCAACTCCAAATATATATATATATATATATATATATATATATATATATATATATATATATATATATATTATAAGATGCAAAACATTATTTAAAAAATTATAGTTTAATTTTTATGTACTGTATAAAAGGTATTATTATTTTTTACATTGGCGGTACAAAAATTCACAATAACATTTTTTTTATTAATATATGATTTTATTTTTTACTTTAAAAACTATAAAATTAGAAAAAAAAATTACTCCTCAATTTTTTTATTTTAAAAAATAGAGTTGGAAATAATTTTTTTTACCTTATTTTTGTTTCATATAAAAAAAATTGAAAAAACCAACAACTTGTTCAATTCTTTACATCATTATAATATATTTGAAGAATTGAAATAAAAGTTTGTTGAAAAGGTAGGAACTATATTGTCATCAGATATATTTTAAAAAGAAAGTTATGTTAGTTTAAATTTAAAAATATTTTTATAATATAATTCTTTTAAAATTTTTAAAGGTTATTATTTTTTATTTTTTAAATACTAAAATGCTTTTTGGATTTTTCTCAATTTAGCTTATTATTATTTTAAATTATGAATGTGAAGTTAGTACCAAATAATACATCCATGTGGATGCCGAAAGAAATTAGAAGGAAGACGGGATGAATAATTTCTTAAGTTGTTATGTTTATGAAAAATAAAATATGGTATAATTTTAGTTTTAAAATAATATCTATGCTTCTTAAAGGTTATAATTTTAGTTTTGAAATAATATCTATTCTTTCAAAATGTAACAATAATTAGTTTTAAAATAAGTTTAGTTTTAATCTCAAGCAATATATATATATATATATATATATATATATATATGGTATAATTTTAGTTTTAAAATAATATTTATAATTTTAGTTTTGAAATAATATATATTCTTTTAAAAGATAACAATAGTTGTTTTAGTTTTGAAATACGTTTAGTTTTAATCTCAACAATAATATATATGTAATGTTTATGTCTCATAAAATACACGGCCTACGTGATAATAGACATGTTATCTCTACCTCTTGCTTGTTTGAATATATATATATATATATATATATATAATAATTATCTACAAGGGTTATAATAGCCATTACAAATAAAGATCTGCAGCTTCATTCCTCTCCTACAATTAATCAGGTTCCTTTGAACCTTTAACACACCCTGAATAAACATGCACAATTGTTTGCATACTTGTGCAGTCATACTTATGCACAATTGTTAGTATACTTGTGTAGTCATACTTTTTTGTCTCCTAACTCATATATGAGTATGTTGTTTTGCAACTCTTCCTTCTTTGTTCTTCTAATAAAGATGTGTGAAGATTTGGAGTCCTTAACTACGTTTGTCTTTACATAAATCAAATTTGGATTTTGATAATACATTATAATATTTCTTAAGAAATAAATATTGTAGAAAATATTTAGTTTAAGAAGAATAGATATTATTTAAAATATGGTATATCTTTTCTATGCTCCTTTTATTTTTTTCAATTTATTTTTTTAAAATATTTTATTTTGTAGAAATTTTTTAAATTTAACAACATATAATTCATATTTTTCTAATATTTTGTATTTGTTTCTATCAAATTATTATTTATTGTTCAATTTAATTTCTTTGATATACAATTTTAGTTTTGAAATAATTTTAGCTTTAATCTCAATAATGTTTTTATAATATTAGCAACATATTAGAAATCATATTTTTTGACTGAACATATTAGATTTTGAACAAGGAAGGAAGAATAGAGACAGGCTTTTTAACACTCATCGAAGTTCTTCCAAACCTAATCAATCAAATTCTTCTTCATTCACAGTTAGGGTTTTCCTTTCTCAACCAAGTCCTTCTTCAGTCACAGTCAGTTAGGGCTTCTTTCTTCGAAGATGGCTCGTAACGAGGAGAAGGCGCAGTCGATGCTCAACCGCTTCATCACGATGAAGGCGGAGGAGAAGAAGAAGCCGAAAGACCGCCGTCCCTTCCTCGCCTCGGAGTGCCGCGATCTCTCAGAGGCGGACAAGTGGCGGCAGCAGATCATGCGGGAGATCGGCCGGAAGGTCGCCGAGATCCAGAATGAGGGTCTCGGTGAGCACCGCCTCAGAGACCTCAACGATGAGATCAACAAACTAATCCGCGAAAAATCGCACTGGGAACGCCGAATCGTCGAGCTCGGCGGTCCCAATTACGCGAAGCACTCCGCGAAGATGACGGACCTAGACGGAAATATCGTCGACGTCCCAAACCCAGGAGGCCGTGGCCCGGGATACCGCTACTTCGGGGCTGCCAAGAAGCTCCCCGGCGTCAAGGAGCTCTTCGAAAAGCCGCCGGATCTTCGCAAACGAAGAACACGCTATGACATTTATAAACGGATTGATGCAAGTTATTATGGTTACCGTGATGAGGAGGATGGTGTACTGGAGCGGCTGGAGGGGCCCGCGGAGGAGGCGATGAGGTGGGAGGCGGCGGAGGAGTGGAGGAGGTTGGATGAGGTGAGGAAGGAGGCGAGGAAGGGGGTGCTGAGCGGGGAGGTGGCGGAGGTGACTGCGGTGGCGAGGGAGGTACTGAAGGAGGAGGAGGAGGAGGTGGTGGAGGAGGAGAGGGCCAGGGAGAGGGAGAAGGAGGACGAGAGGGAGAGGAGGGAGTTCGTGGTGCACGTGCCGCTGCCGGATGAGAAGGAGATTGAGAGGAGGGTGCTGGAGAAGAAGAAGAAGGATCTGTTGAGTAGGTACGCGAGTGAGGGGCTTGTGGAGGAGCAGATTGAGGCTAAGGACATGCTCAACATTCAGCGTTAGGTTGGTGGGTGGGTTGGTTTGTTCTTGCCAAGGTTTTTGAAATGCAGTCACAAGGTTTTTGAAATACAGTCACAATTGCAGTCACAATTTGTATTCTTCTTTATCTAATGGGTGTTGTGCCAGTCAGTTATTTTTCTTTTGTCATTGATTTTCTTTTTTTTTTGGGTTGGCTTGGTTTCTTAATCAGAATGGCATAATTTGTGAGCTTTAAGTCTCTACAATTATAATATGATGCCAATGCCATTGTTTAATGACTATAAATTGAAATAATATATATTTTAGTTGATGTTAGATGTTGTCAGTTAGCTGTGGTAGTTGACATTTGTTAGTTGGTTAGCTTGTTAATTGTTAGTTATTACTACAATAAGCTCTACAAATAGAGCACATATCACAGTAATTGGTATATTTTCATTTTGATCAATATAATGAGATACTTTATGGAACTCCTCTTAATATGTTTTTACGCCTCACGAAGTTGGGTTCATCTGTATTTGCTTTCAGATCTATGGTGGACAGTTGATATCACACCTAACATAAGTGGTGTTTTAGAATAACCTTGTTTTAATGTGAAGTTTGTACTTCTGATAACTGTTTTGTCCTGGAGTCTGGATTTGGGCTTACTTTCAAAATACACTAGCAGGGGGTGAGACTCCAATTGCTGCGTCAAAGATAAGAGTGGTATAACGGTAAAGACACTCTTGACACTTGGATTTTACATTAGGTGTATATGAAGGTGGAAAAGATATGTAACTAAGTGACTAAAATCCTTTATTTATGGTGAGGGGTGGTTGCTTGGAGAACAATCCATTCAAGATATAGTTCCCCTGCTATGCACGTTTAAGTTTCCTTTTTTCTAGGAGTTGAGGGGTTGACTAATGTTAAGAAGGCATGTTATCCCCTCTTTCCTCACGAATACTAGGAGATGCTGTTGAATTATTATGTTTAGGCTCCGAAAGCTATGTCGTCATCATAGTGTGACTGTGTGGTATGGGTCTCATAGTTCTCTTGTGCTACTTGCATTGATTTGTAATTGTGGGTTGGGTTGAAGGGTAGAGAATGAAGATATGAGGTCTCTGTCTGAAACAATAACTTTGGTGTGAACAAGAATAAGATAAGGCAGTGATTGACACACTAAACAAAATAAAATAGGACATTTGTTTTTATTCTCTTTTTAAAAGAAACCCACATAGAACACAATTGCTATTTTATGTTTCATCCTGTTCTAGTCTGTTTACTTCCAAACACTATCTAAGAAGAATCAAGTGTTGTTTCATCTGTTTGATTTGTGAACTGTGAAAATTAATTTGTTTATATGATATGCTGTTTTATCTTTGCTCTAAGTAATGCTATTGCTACCATGGCCTGTTGCATAAATACACCTCCAGCCATTGATTTTTCTTTAATTTTGGTAGCCTATGCAAAATAATACTAATAGCGTATTGGTCATAGATATTGATGCCAAGCTTCCAGATTTGGTATGACAAAATTTAAATTTTTAAGGTAACTTTAACAGTTTAATAAATGGGAAAATATTATATCACTTATAGGTACAATGCCAACAAATCAATGGACAATTGTGCCTTTTGCAATGCTGATGGTGACTTCTTGATAGTTCCCCAACAAGGAAGTAAGTCACTAAAACAATTTCCTTGATGGTTCAATGTTAACTAAGAAAGTTGTGTTTGGGTTTAATTTCATTATACTTGTGTGCATATAGTTCTCTCTGCACCTGTATAATTTCCTTGTTGATCTGTGCCAATGAACTTGGCTGGACTTGAATATAAAAGAAATTTCTTAATTGAAGGATGCAATGCATATGAATGACAAATATTGTTCTTTTCCAGGGTTGGTGCATTAGTCTTCTGAATGGGTATTTAAGAGTTGTCTTTGATTTTTTTGTGTAGAATTTTATAGTTAGAATGACAACCAGTTCTCACCATGTTTTTGAATTATTCCATGCATGAATTTCTTCTTTGGCGTTGTGGTTAAATAAAGTTTCATGATGCTTAAGAGTACACTCTAATCCGTCCTGTGGATCACATCTTTTTAGGAATATACCTTTCCCTTTTATTTATATTTTTCATACTGTCTGCTGGATTTGTAGGACTCCTTATCACTACTGAATGTGGAAGATTGAAAGTTTCTCCGGGTGAAATTGCTATAATACCTCACGGTTTTCGTTTTTCTGTGAATCTGCCTGATGGTCCATCCCGCGGTTATGTTGCTGAAATTTTTGGTACTCATTTTCAACTTCCTGATCTGGGACCAATAGGTATCTTTTCTCTTTTACTCTTAAGAAATTTAAGCTACCATATATGTTGCTTGAAAATTCATGGTATGTGAAATTAAAAATAACTTTTTTTTACACTATAGGTGCTAATGGTCTTGCTTCCCCAAGGGATTTCCTTGTTCCTAGTGCTTGGTTTGAAGATAAATCTTATCCTGGGTACACCATAGTGCAGAAGTTTGGTGGTGAACTCTTTGATGCAGTACAAGATTTCTCTCCCTTCAATGTTGTTGCTTGGCATGGTAATTATGTTCCATAGAAGGTGGGTGTTTTTCCCTTCTTCATTGTGAGTTATGATTACAATCATAGTATTTTCAGTTTGATAGGGGCATAATTCCTGTGAGATAATTTATGCATCTTAATTAATTTGGCAACTATTATTTTCACTTGCAGTATGATTTAAGCAAATTCTGCCCTTATAATACAGTTCTGTTTGATCATAGTGACCCATCTATCAATACTGGTATGCCTTTTTTGAAAATGAAATTTGTCTTAACCTTCTCTTCTTTTTTTATTTTTTGTTTATGGAAATTGTTTGTTTTTTTTTTTTTTTTACATTTTTGTTCATATGTGCAGTGTTGACCGCACCAACTGATAAACCTGGACTGGCATTGCTTGATTTTGTCATTTTCCCACCCAGATGGCTGGTTGCTGAGCATACTTTCCTTCCTCCATATTATCATCGCAATTGCATGAGTGAATTTATGGGCCTTATTCATGGTGGCTATGAGGTATATCATATCAAATTTTGTCTTTTAATCGCTGTTTGTGGGAAGCACGAAGGATTTGCATCTTAATGGTAGTTTTTTTGGTAATATGGGAAAAGAGCAGGATTAGTTTTGGGTCAGTTGAGACAAAATTTTGTCTTCTCTAGTGTTGTGACTAACACATTTGTTTTTGAGGCCAACGCTGATGGATTTCTTCCCGGTGGTGCAAGTCTCCATAATTGTATGACTCCCCATGGTCCTGATACAAAGTCATATGAGGTATGTTTTTTCCTAACAATCATGCAGGTATTAATTCTAGTATGTGCTAGTAGTTCTTGATTGTACAAAATCTTCACTTTAATTTTTGATTTTGTAAAATGTTATTCACTTATGCATGTTTGGACCTGCATCCTATTCTTTCAAAAATCATGTCCTTTGTCATTTTAACAAGGAAGCTTCTTTTATTAGCTTTAGATTTCTATATCAAATATGAAAGTTTTTACTATGATAGACGCGGCACCATTACTATTAGTCCTTTTTAGAATAAAATGTGAAAAATAAAGATGAAAACGATAAAAATGAATAATTTTTTACAGTGTTAGACTAGTAAGAAATTCTTACAGTATCATATACCGAGGTTTACTCCCAAGTGCAAAATCTAGTTATGTGCCATTTGTTGATTTGGTTTGTACATGTAATTTTATATTATCATCTAATCTCAAATTATCATTTGAATTACTTTAAGATAGTTATTTAAAAAATCAATAAAGTTTTCATACATAATAAGTTATGATTGGATGTTTGTGTAAAAAATTTTACTTTATCAGGGCATTTTTTTTTTCAATACAATTTAGGTTCCTTAAAGAAAAAGAAATTTAATTTAGGTGTGCTAAAAGTGAACTCAACCGCAATTGGTGTCAATCCAAATGGTTTCAGGCAAGTTTTATGTACGATGAAAGGGATTGGAATCTTTAAGTTCTGTCCTAGGGAGGGTCTATCTTAGTCATGGTCTCCTTTTTCAAGTGTTCAAGGGAGGGGAAGAGGAGGGGAGAGAATAAAATGGGGGGAGGGGAAGGGAAGGGTAGAGATTTTGATTAGACATTATGTTTGGTTGAGAGGAGCTTGTTTGGTTCACAAGGGGAGGGGAAGAGTTTTAAAAATAAATTTACATTTCTATCCTTGTAATTTTGAATTCCAAAACATAAACTGAGATATTTCACTCATTTTAGTTGAAATGTTTCAAATTTCCTTTCCCTTCCCTCCAAATCCCCCAATATTGGAGGGGAGCAAAAATTAGATGAGGGATTTTGCTCCTCCCTTCCTTCCTTGCTAAAAATTGAACCAAACAAAGTTTAAAAAAAAAAATCCCTCCCCCCTCCTCTCCCTCCAACCAAACACTATGTGAATGTTTGCTAGGCATGGTTTAGGGACTTCTTGATCATCTCCTGCTTTTTCTTTTGGTCCAAGAGTTTTTCATCTTTTTATTATTGGTATTTCTCATATCTAGTGCACTCGGGTGCCCACGCACTGATCAAAAGAATGAGAAAAGCTAATTCCTGCTTCGTCTCTTTGATATGACATTTTTTTGCGTAGATTCTAAAATGTTACATATTACCAACTATGAGCAAATAAATTTTAATTTCATTTTCATTTGTTTATGTAACAGCAGCATAAAATTTACATTATGGTTGGTCTGTAGTCAGTTGAACTCAAACGTGCTTGATTAAACATTTTTTTGCGTAGATTCTAAAATGTTACATATTACCAACTATGAGCAAATAAATTTTAATTTCATTTTCATTTGTTTATGTAACAGCAGCATAAAATTTACATTATGGTTGGTCTGTAGTCAGTTGAACTCAAACGTGCTTGATTAAAAAAACTTGCAGATTTCTATTTTCACTGCACTTGCTACCAAATCCGCAAGGAAACCATCCCCAAATGCTAAAGCACTGGGCTTTGACCCATCATCATTTCTCAGTGTCTTCACAAAATATCAACATGGTAAACCCCAATATAACATTATAAGATTTCCCAAATAAACAGCAAGAGTTTGCTCACTTAATAGCAGAGAATGGTACCTTGTGATGTCCTTTTGATAGTTTTGGTCACAAGGTAAGCTTTGCTAGTCGTGAAGATGTCATCCCTCACCAGGGGTCACGCTCCTCATGATTTTGTATTATTTCAGGAGGTGGCAAGAATGACCCTAGATTTTGATTTTGATACTGACAGATACTATACCAAAGTATTCTGTCAGTATTTTAATTCTCTTGTCAATTTTTAGAATTATATGTAACTTTTGAAAATGAAAACAAAGTGAAAACATGATGCACACTAGTAATTAAGTAATTAACATGAAAACTATTTCATTCTTCTATTTCCCTTTCCAATGCTCAGAACCTGTATGTGGCCCCAAGTCCAGACTTTCTTTTCCCATTGTTCCTGCTGTGTGCATCCTAGATCTACAGGTTAACCATTTGCAGCTGACCCATCAAATCAATTCTTTGTTAAGTTGTATTGTTGTAAATTTTCAAGCGGTCAACAGAAATCTTTGTATTTCACCAGTAGTCCATTACTACACACAATTCTTGTCATATTACTTGTGCTGTTTTAAAATATTCAATTGCTTTAGAAAAGAAACTTCACTGTTGTTGGAGTTCCTTATGCTTCGCTTCTTATTCTATCACTAGGCTGCTGTCACCTTCGTGCAGAATTCACCTCATATTATCAGTTTTTGGATAGTCATATAATCCCATCTCTCCCATACTCCATCTATCAGTAAGCTCTCTATCAATTTTATGTAGAACTGTCAAAACAGGCCAGCCCAACCTACCTTGGCTCACTTAATAAGTGGATCAACCCAGCCCACCTTTGAGACTTTGTTTGACTAAGTCACTAAGTGAGCTGAGGCATGATGCGTGAACTGAATGGCTCCTGTTTTTTTAGTGAGTGAGCTGAGGGCAGGGTTTTTTTAGTACCTAGGCAACTTGCTTGCCAACCCGGCCCCCCATGAGTTCAACCCAGTGGTCAGGCCATTTTGTTGCTTTTACTGGTAAGAGTTTTTTTCCAACCCAACTTGGCCCAAACCTATGGTAAGGCTGGGTTGGCCCACGGGTTATGATCCATTTTGATGGGCTCTAAATTTTTTTGGGTGGCTTCTTTGTTTTTCTTTCACAAAATCGATTTCCACTTAGATGCAGTCACACGTTCCTAAATTTCTTCAAGCCTTCAATAAAATAGTTTTTGAGATTGGTTGTTTAAGACAATTTGGGCCAATAATGGCAGGTACTATATGCAAGAGTCAAAGGGAAATGAAGGGGCAAAGGAACTTTGGCATGAGCCTTGGTAAGCAAGGTTAAGGTAGGACATGGTTGAGATTAGAAAGGTTTTGAAGGTAAAATATGAGAAGGAAATAGCTGACATAATACAAGATCTATTGCTCCTTATTTCGGCATCTGCTCCCAATATGCAGCAACGAAACTTGTTGGGAACAATTGCTTTCTGAGTTTCTTTAGTGAGTGACATGAACTTTAAAACTCGTTTAGCTTAGCTAATAGTCGTAGTTGTAGCATATAGTCATATAATGTATTGGGACAATGTAAAAACGATGTCTCTATGAAACAAAGCAATTTTGCCATCTTTAAAGGACTTCTGTGCAAACCATATAACAATTTTTGTGCAAATATCTTTTCGGCTGCTGTTTTCTATATGAAGAGCTAATTGAGAGCACTCATAGGTAAGCAGGGCCCCACATTCACACTTATGTGGGGAACACACATGACATGGCACTTGAGTTTTTATTTATTTATATATTAAATCATTCCTATTTGACATAGAGACATTAAATTTGAACATCACACCTAGAGAGAATTTGAACTTAATTCACTATGAAAACTAACCTCTTTTACTAGACTTAATTTTAGTTGATATGCAAGAATTTAGTTATCATAAAGGAAAATAAAAATAAATTTTCTTTTAGAATTTAAACTTATGACTTAATTCAATCTCACAAAATTGACTTGTAAGATAAATATTAGAGGTGTTTATAACTAGTCTTGTTCCATCTACTTGAATTAGCCAATACAGATTTTTGATGTTGTATACTTTAATTTTACAATTTAACTATATATAATCTTAAGATTAATATATTGGACCAAGTTGTTTAAGTTTTTTTAAATAATGTTTTAATAAAGGCTTAATTATATAATGAGTCTCTTAATTGTATTTTAAAGTTCAGTCTTTAATTGTTTAAAATGAAATAATTATACCATTTTCATTTGATTGATGAAAATTGATACTTTTTGCATTAGTTGTTAAAATAATTAATGTAAAACGTATTTTTTAAATTGATTGCTTGACAATCAATGTAAAAGGTTCATAAAGTTTGAGGATGTCTTTTTAAAATCGAATGTTAACATAACTAATGTAAAATGTTGTATTTTTAAAATCGGTTGCTTGACAATCGATGTAAAAGGCTCAATTTGGTAAAGTTTTGAAGATATCTTTTTACATCGGTTGCCAAACAATTAATTTTAGAAATATAATGTTTTACATCAATTGTGTTGACAACTAATAAAAAAAAATCTATTTTCACCAAATAATTAAGAGATATGATGGAAAAGATATAGTTGTTTCATTCTAAATAATTGAAAGATCAAATTAAACATTTTAAAAATTGAGGGATCAAATTAAACCTTAAAATATAAAATATAATTAAGTTTTTAATAAAATAATGATTAAAACATATTTTTCATCCCATAAAATTATTAAAGTATGAATTTCATCCCTCTAATTTTTTTTTGTTTTCTCGTTGTCGCAAAATTGAAATAAGCTAAGCTTGGTTAATTTTCATACTTAACCTCTCACTCTTTTATTGATATTTTTTTTTTCGATTTTGGGTGTTAATAATCCTTGCAAACTGCAAAATAGTCGCCACAAAATTTTAAGTCCCTTTTCCAAAACTTTCAACCACCCACATTCCGCGACCAGATGGAAATGCACCTGCAAATTCTCCCATGACTTCCCTTCCTCTTCAACAAAAAAATCATCAACGCCAAAGCCTTCTACAAAGGCTACAACTCCTAGCTCGAAAAACCAATCGACGAGTCTGAGGAATCAAAGTCTCCACGTGACACCGAATGCCATGACACACCCCGCGTCAATCGTCGTAGACACCGTCGTCTCCAATGCAAGCCTTTTCCACTACGCAAAATAAGCCTTTTTTCTTTTCCACCGTAGATTGAGAGTTTGTGGCATACGTAATTCTGGAAGATGGAAGACTTTTCGGTGGGGTGTCTTTGTATTACGACGAAAGTTTACTTGATTTTATGCTTCCGTTGGTTTATGTTAAGGATTGTGGGGTAGGTACTATTAATTACATGGCTTCTAAAGTTTGAGTCCACGGTGGGAATGATTATGACAAACTCTAAAGCGAATGGTGGACATCTTCTCACATATGCACATCTTTTAGCAGATACACTGGTGATTGGTGGGTCAAACGGCAGGCTACAAGATGAAGAAAGTTAGGAAAAAAGAGATTTAAAATTTGACTGTGGTTTTTTTTTTTTAAAAATTTTGTGGATGATTTTTAATCCCCAACATAGTAAAAAGAGAGTATCCAACAATGAGACCAATAAAAGTGACATGTAAGAAGGATAATGACACAGAAATAAGAATCAATGGAACTCAAATCCAAAAAAAAAAAATACATTTTAATTTTGAGGACAAAAAATGAATAATTTTTTTTTGTAGTGATGAATTTGTTGGACAAGTGACCTCAATAACTTAAAAGAGGGTAAATTAAGTCCTAAAATTTTTTTCACTAACAAATTTTAACTCCTTTTTAAATGATTTACGATAGACTTAGAATGCAGAATCATATACACATACGTGAAATTCTTTTAACAAATAAATTAAGACTTTATCTTTTTCTTGATCTTGTTTGCTTAATCTTGAATTAATCTTAAAGTAATCTTTGCTTGCTTAACCTTGAATATTTATTGATGTAATCATGTTTACTTATACTTTGACATCATTAAAAACCTGTATACATACATTTACATTCTCCCCCTTTTTGATGATGACAACTATTATTAAGTAAATTCTTTTTGACATTATCAAAAGCTGCATGATTTACAAAATTTCATACTTATTAAATTATACAGACTTGAACCTATATGCATATTTTGGGATTGTTTAAATAAAAAATGAAGTTAAATTTTTAATGAAATCTAGATAAAAATGATAAGTGAATATAATATTGAAATTAAAGTACAATATTCAAAATATTTTACAGGGATGGAAAAACATATTTTATTCTAAAATATTCTTTTTCTTTTTTTTTAAATTTATTTTAAAAATACTTTTTTTAGAATATTTTATTTTTAAAGTCAGGCTTCCCTTGGAATTCAGCCTTCCACTTTCAGATTCTACATATACTACTACTAGAGTGGAGAATGCCTCTACTACCTGTGCTAGCAAACAAACAAATACTATAGTAGAATAGGAATACGGGAGGGAGATAGTTTACGCGTTAAGTTGAAAGTGGGAAAGCTCTCAGTAAGTATATACTTTTTATCCCTTCACATTCAAGTCAAGTATTGAGAAGGTATCTAGCCAATGAGGCAAGTTAAGTCATGAAAAATTTTGTCCACAACAAAAGTTTTGTCGATTTTGTCAAAAACTTTTATAGGCCTTAATTAGGTTTACGTGGAGTTTACAAAATTGATCCTATCAAAATTTTGGTCCACGTAAAAACATAAATAAACCTATTTTAATTTCGTTCTAGGTTGATGGGTATCTATTTTAAATTTGGTCTAGGTTGAGGAGTACTCAAATGATATTTTTAATTGATATGGGACTACAAGTGACCACTAAGACAACAACTAGGCCATAATTAAGGTGAGGTAGGAGTGATCAATACTCTTTGTCACACCTAGATGTATGGACCTGAAACATAATAATGCAATCAGTTCAATAAATGTGTTTAAAATATGTTTTAAGACTATTTTAGAATTGGGGGTGAGGAGTTAACTCAATTTTAACACATCGACTTGGAAGGTAAGAATTAGTGATATTTTATATTATGTCTTTCTATTTTTTTTTCTTTTAGCTCTTATAACAAAATATTATTTTTTAAAGTAAAAAAATCAATTAACACCACATATCAACATTATGAATTGAATAAAAATTTCCAAAAGTTTTTTTTTCTTCTCTTCAAAAGAGCTTTTGCTTTTACTAATTTCAAACTCACGTATCAACATTATGCATTGAATAAAAAATTCCAAAGCAATAATTTTTTTTATCAAAGAGTGACATGTTTTGTTTGAATTAGAAGTGAAATAGAAAAAATAAAAATAAAAACGAGAAGGATGGAAATTGAGAAAAAAATATGTTTAATGACTGATTTGGTTCCTATAATTTCATTATTTGTACCTTTTAGTCCTTATAATTTTAAAGTGGTTTTTTAGTTCCTATAGTTTACATTTTAATTCTCCTAGTTTTTAAGTAATTTTTTTAGTCCTTATAATTTGGATTTTAATTTTCTTTTGGTCATTTTAGTCTTTATACTTTATATTTTAATTCTCTTTTAGTCTTTATCATCAAAATATGAGTAATATTATCAATTACAATTAACTACAAAAATATTAGCAAGTAGTTCGTAACTAATTTATCATAAGGTAATTTGTAATAAAAATAGTTGATAAATTATAACTAATTTGTAGCAATATATATATATATATATATATATATATATATATATATATATATATATTGTAATAAGGACTAAAAGGTAATTAAAATATAAATTATAGGGACTAAAAATATTACTTTCAAACTATAGGGATTAAAAGAGAATTAAAATATAAATTATGAAGACTAAAAAGATCACTTTTAAACTATAGAGTCTAAAAAATAATTAAAATATAAACTATAAGAACTAAAATATACGAATCGTAAAACTATAGGGTATAAATGAGTAATTTAACCGAAAAAATAAAAAGCAAAAGATGTATTTGTTAAGATGAATAGAAATAGGAATTGAAGAAAAGAAGTGAAAAAAATAAATATATAAAAAATATTTTTATACTGCTTAAAATATAATTTTTTACTCCATTTTTTCTTAACACAAATTATTTGTAATTTTTTGTTATAAAAGTTTATTTAATTTTTAAAAATTATAAAAGAAAAATAAAGGTGCACAAGAAATCATCTCAAAATTGTGCTAAATACTAAGGATTTGAAAAATGGAGGAGTTCATCGAATTTGACGTTTTCTCCTTCCTATTTTTCTTGCAAGCAAATAGAAACATAATGTACATTCCCTCTCATTTCTCTCCCTCATAAATCACCCAATCCAAACATAAGATTAGAATAAATGATTTGGAAAGACATCACTAAACTTCAATTATTTAATTTTGGTCCCCTTACACAAAATTCTATTTTCCTAACTTTAATTTAATTTTTTATGTTTATGATATCTTAAGTGAATACATTAGATTTCCGAATCAAAATAAAATAAACGAAATATTTATAAAACTGAAGGTTGAAATAAAATTTTAATTTTTTAAAATAGAAAGACTAAAATCACTGAAAAAGAGAAGATTAAAATCACAAATCAAAAGAATTAATTAAGGATAATCAAAATTATAATTTAGTGTTTTTGTACAAGCAAAATTGAAAAGACGTCTTCATTAAAAATATTATTAACTTATACTTTATTGATGATTAAAGTTTATTAAAAACTATCAAATAAAAAAAAATGATTAAATGAAAAGTAAAATTTATTAAAATTTGTATATATTACAAGTCTTTTTCTCGTTGATGTTCGGAATCAAACATTGGTGGTCAAAGAATGAAACCCATGGGTAGGGGTGGGAATAGGTCAGGCCAGACCAGACTTTAAAAGGTCTGAGCCTAGCCTACGATGAATTTTTGAGGTCTGAGTCAGGCCTATAGCCTAACAAAGGCTTTTATTTTGACTCGGCCTAACCTTTTTAAAAACCTAACCTAATAGCCTTTTTATATTTGTGCTTTGGAGTAGGAACGTAATAGGAAAAAAGCTAATGGAAAAGGAAACGTTAACCAGAATATGAAAGCCAATAAAAATAATGAGTAATATAAAGGGACACATGACTCACACTTAAATTTTACTTGATTATAGGAATGGAAGTTATGGAGCCTAGTTTAAAAAAAATTAATTGTATCCAAAAAATAATATAAGTATAAATTGGTATCCAAAAAATAATATAAATATATATATATAGGCTGACCTATCAGGCTTATAAGACTTTTTAACAAGCCTAAGTCTCGTCTATTTAATTTAATAGGCTTTTAAAAAAGTCTGAGTCTAACCTTTTAATTAAATAAATTAGTTCAAATCAGATTTTATGTAAGTCAAATCGTAGGCCGGCCTGACCTATTCCCGCCTCTACCCGTGCGGATAGTACTGATACCTGGATCTGACTTCATTTTCACAATTAATTATCAGTTATCACACAAAATTCGTACAATTCATCAAATAGTAACACTAACAATAGTTTTCTCAAGTTGAAAATGAGTTTTCTCTCGTCAATAAATGCATGCCCGTTTTCTACGTTTTTTGATGACGTGCATGCCCGTTTACTAACCCAAAGAAAAAAAAAATGCATGCCATTATCCATCAACATCAAGCCTTCACCTAATCCAGTGTTTTGATAGCCGAATCATATATATTTCCACTGGTTATAAAATTAAGGCATGTAAGGTGTAATAGATACAGTAATTAATGTGATAGAAAATTAAGAAAATGTGAAAATATATAAATAAATGGGCTTATATGAATAATAATGAAAATATTAAAATATGTTTTTTTTCTCATAAATATAAAAATATTTAAAATTCATTATTATAAATTTTTTAATTCAAAACAGATTTGGGATATCCAAAGTCACATGTATTACTTTTTTTACATCGATTAGATAAATAAGCAATATAAAAAATATCACATTTAGATTGTTATGTTATGTTTAGTCTTGAATATATGTTTAGATTAAAAAGTAATAAGTTTTAATTTTGTGAGAATAAAAAAATTACTCAAAATTTTATAGAGATAAATTTTAAATATTTTTGAGGAAGAAAAAATTATTTTAGATTCAAGTCTTTGTTTGTCATTGTCATGTGAATCTTATTTCTTCCCAAAAGTTTCCACAATGAATCAGTATTGAATTATAGCTAGACCTTACTCAGCAACATTCCGGGAAATTGAAGGAAGGGAAGAATTACCGAAAAGAAAAGAATCATAACTTTGAACTCAAAAAAAATTTAGTAGAAACTTTCTAAGTAGTACGTTTTTGGTTGTTAGCAGGGCACCTGCATGTATATCTATTCTTGTGACACTCTCTACCCCTCACATATATATTAATAAAGGAATAAAAATTCAAATATTAATTAAAAGTATTTTTAAAACATTTTTAAATACAAGCTTTTCAAATGGATAAAAGGCTCACATTCACTTTCTTCTACATCATATTCAAACTTGTCCAAATAAATAATAAAGTCATCTCGACTAAAAGAAAATCATATAAGTCTCATACAATTAATATAGAACCTATATCCTAATGTCACATCCTATCAGAGCGTGGTGTTCCCGTGTCCTCTAGCATGAGGTTTTTCATAGTCATCCACCTATTCATCTGCTCCCCCGAACACAAGTTCAAGATCATCACAGGATCCAAACACAACAACACACAGGGAGTGAGTTATCACATTCCTAGCTAATAGAGAAACAAGACAATTAAATATACATATTATATAAATGAGATACCACTTGCTTAAACATAGCTCACGTAACTTCACCACTTCATCATTCAAAATTCACTTTTCAATTATCAATCACATTACACAAGAATCCCACACTTCGATCAAGATATAATAACACATCAATTAGCAAGCATATGCAATAGTTATGCTAAGACTCAATCCTATATGCAATGTGGTACCATGTCAGTGAAAAACCACCCTGGGGCGCTTAGGAGTACATAACAAGACACACCACACAATGGGTTTGTCCGGTCACTCTCACTAAGTAAGATCATAGAGAGACCAGTCAGGGTCACGATGTTTTGCGAGAATGCTCCAACCATATGAGATCAGAATAGGCTTAAAGGAGCACTCAAACCCGGTGACCCCCAAGGCCTACACTCCGAAGAGTCCGTCAGGGCCTCTCCCTCCTGATTCAGGTCCAACCCCTAAAATAATTTTTGCATGCAGACACTGCTCATGAATTATACAATACCCACGACCTTACACTCGTGTTTTAAACACGTTCAACACAATCGCACTATGATTTAACACTGGCTCCTAAATAGGAAACCTACATTTTCTCTTTAACACTGTGCATCAACGCTTTTCTCAAGATAACACTGGTCGGGTTATTGTACAATTCATAGCTTACAACACAAGTAATTTCACATCAAGTGTTAACTACACACTTATCCACAACTAGAACTCATTCACAATTTCACTTCTCATAGTGTGATAATTCACCATCACATGTTTACACGTATCTCACAAATTAACACATGTTCAACTTTACACTTATACTCAATCTCAATAACAATATTATAATCTCAAAGCAACATATTCTTCTACAATTCATCACATACTCACAATTTGAATCATCATTTCATATCCTCAATATAACAATTTATATAAAACACTATCACAACATTAGGACTAAAACCCCTTAACTAATATTACACAATTATATCAAAATCATAGGTCGAAATATACAAATATCAAGAGCACAATTTATCAAGCAATTTTCATTAGGACATCAATATTTTATTTATAATCATAAAGGAAAAATTTCAATTTAATAAACATCTCAAAATAAAACCCCAATTTAATCCTCTAAGGATCCCTACACATGTTCTCACTAATCCCCAACTGTGAATAACTCATCCCTTACCTCTGAGCGGACTCACGTGTCTTCAGCCAGGGATAGCAACATCTCTAGCGGTTCCCTGAAATTCTTTCAGTTATTCCTCCAACTGTTCCGATAGAATTCCCAAACGTCAGAGAGACGGAGAAGAGATTGAAACCTCCACTTATACTGTCTTCATGCGATTCCTTTTTCTCCATCCACGAATATTATCTCGCAAATCCCAACGGTGGAAGCGTGAGGAATTTAATTTCGAACAACATATCCAAATTTCACAATAATCCAACGGTTAACGAAACCGGGATCGTAGTTTTACCAAGACAGCTCTGGGTTTCTGCGGGAAAGAAAAAAACTACAATGCGAAGGGTGTTTCTCTCAATTCAGACATGATATCGATATTCCCAACGGTGAGAATGCTCGGAATTGTGTTGCAAACATGATACTCAAATTTCACGACGATCCAACGGTGAACGGGTTTGAGATCGTCGTTTTTCTGAGACTGGTTTGGTGGGCTGCGGGAAAAAGAAAGGGTTTTGAGAGGAGAAGGGGAAAAACGAAAATGAGGCCAAAAGGAGGCCGCTGACTTAACATAACTATTTATATCTAGGGTACTCAGCCTATTATTTACTCTATATTTATTTATTTATTTTACTAAAAAGGTTTTTAAATTTATTTACGAAAAATTGGGATGTTACAATTCTCACCATAATTTTTTATCAGAAAAAATGCACAAGTTTGCTTTTCTGCTTTGGTTTATCAGCATGCATGTAATTATACATGGGAACATTGCAGCTAATGAGAGTTCAGATGATAAGGGTATAATAGGAGCTATTTTAGATAAGAGTTCTCGCATTGGCCAAGAGCATGCAGTGGCTATGAAGCTGGCATTGGAAGATTTTTATCAAAAAAGCATTCAGAGTTTTTCTCTGCATATAAGAAACTCTCAAGGGGATCCTCTTTTGGCAGCTATTGCAGGTCTATCTCTCATTCTTTGTCTCTCCTACTGTTCTAAATAATTCATATATAATATAATTGCATCAGTGAGTAATATATATCCCTGAACCCTGACGTCTCTGAAGTCTTAACCTTACAATGATATGACCTTTCAAAATCATATAAACTGTTCAGTCTATCATATAATCAACAGTACTGCATCCCTTGGTATATAGGTGATCATTCATTAACAGATTAACAAATAGAATATAGCATCAACTTACCATTGCTTCATGATTTACATTTTGTTCAACATCTCCAGTAGTAAAAAGTCATAATTTGACTATCAAAAGTTTCAATGCTTTTTTTTCTAAAACATTTTAGTGCCTTGCCTTTATGGCCAATAATATACTGTCATATGCTTGAATAGAGTCGAAAAGAGGAAAAAATAGATAAGTTAATTAAATAAAATAAAAAACTTGAATAGACATGGTGTGACTCTTCTCTTCTTACAATGGAATGTTTTGTTTGGCAGCTAAAGATCTCATTGATAATCAAAAGGTGCAAGCCATCATTGGACCACAGACATGGGCAGAGACATCTTTAGTGGCTGAAATCAGTAGCCAAAAGAGGATACCTTTCCTTTCTCTAGCAGAAGCAACTCCAGAATGGGCAATGAAGAAGTGGCATTTCCTGCTGCAATCCTCACCTAGCCAAATAATGCAGATGAAAGCTATTGCTGAAATTGTAAAGTCTTGGAAACTCTATAATATTACTATGATATATGAAGATGGAGACTCATCATCCACTAAAATTTTATCTCAACTCTCTGAAGCTCTTACAAAATTTGGGACAGAATTAAGCAATGCTATAGCAATCCCACCTCTAGTTTCTTCTTCATTGTCCCAACAACTTGAGAAACTAAGAGAAGGACAATGTAGAGTCATTATTGTCCATTTATCCTTTCCTTTGGCACTAAACCTCTTTGAAACTGCAAAAAGAATGAATATTATGGGGGAAGGTAATGTATGGATTACTACTGGTTCCTTTACAAGCCTTGTTCATTCCTTGAATGCATCCACTATCTCCAATATGCAAGGGGTTATTGGAGTCAAGAGCTATATCCCAAAACTATTTCCCCAGTATGCTGACTTCTACCGTAGATTTCGGAAAAAATTTAGCTCGGAGAATTTTGAAGAGTTTAATTATGAGCCTGGGATCTTTGCAGCCGAAGCTTATGATGCTGCAAGGATTGTGGTTGATGCAATGAGGGAAACCAACCAAATAGGGGGTCAACTTTTGCTAGATAAGATTATGCTTAGTAATTTTACTGGCTAAGTGGAAAATTCAGTTTACTAAACATGGAAGAGCTCCGGCACATACTTTTAAAATCATTAATTTGATAGGGAGGAGCTACAGGGAAATTGGTTTCTGGTCAGATGGACTTGGTTTCTCAAAATATTAGATGAAAAGGCTTCTTATAGTTCTTCGGTGAAGGAATTAGGAAAAGTTGTTAATCCAACATGTGCCATACGACTGAGAATTGGTGTCCCTTCCATGTCAAACGTCAAACAGTATGCCGAAGTTATTCAAGATCTTTCTCAAAATGTTCCTTCCTTCAACTTCAAGGGATTTTCCATATGTCTTTTTGATGAAATAGTAAAAAAATTGCCATACCGTCTGGAATATGATTATTTTGCCTTTAATGGTACATATGATGAGCTGGTGAAGCAAGTTTATTTGAAGGTAAGTGTTTTATTTATTACCCTTGTATGTTGTAGCTCACTTCAGTTTTTGCAAATCATTGATAATAAACTGCTATGAGGGAAAGACACTTCTAAATGATAACCATGTCATATTGCATCTGTGTCTGATACATATCTATGTTAGCTGTTATACAAATTAGAATACCTTACTTAGATAAGCTTGAATATTCTATGCAACATGACATGGTTATCTGACAAGCTATGAATATGCTTCATTCAACAATGCTTGATGCAGAACTATGATGCAGTTGTTGGTGATGTATCGATAGTGTCCACACGTTATGAATATGCTTCATTCACTCAGCCCTATACTGAAACCGGACTGATGATGATTGTTCCTATTAAATCAAAGACAGGTGATAGAACGTGGCTATTCATGAAACCTTTCACAAAGCGCATGTGGATTCTAATATTGTTCATCATTGTCTACAATGGTTTTGTTGTATGGATTATTGAAAGAAACCACCGCCCTGAACCGG